>NC_056729.1:402881910-403109410 GCF_019279795.1 Protopterus annectens | reverse complement strand
TTCCTGAACCTCCTACAAATATGTAGCTGCCCTGAGTATGTCGGTTCTCCTGCAAGAGATATTGCTATCTGCTGTCTGTAACACTGATGCCCACACACAGGAAGCATGTCCATCACACAGGCAATGTGAAGGGACCACGCCTACATGAAGTAGGGGGTTAGAGTAGGTGGTTGCCATGACAGTGCTGATTGGAAGTACTGCACATGTGTAATTTTATATATATATATATATATATATATATATATATATATATATATATATATATATATGGCTATCAGGATAATAATATGTACATATATTTCCACCATATGTCCTGGACATGGAGTGTAGCCCTACCCCAGCCACTATAGTCCCACAGTCATAGTGCAAGGGGATGTCAGGTATGTATAACAGGTATATTAGTAGACTATTCCTACTGTAATTGGGATTGTCTTCACAGACATGGTGTGTGTTGGAGGTCGCATCTGCTTATAACATATGTGCCATTGGCTACTGATAGACATCTTAAAGACATCATAGTAAAGTACTGCTGCTAGCACGTAATGTCCCTGTGGACTGCAGCAGAGATATTGGCCAATATATGTGGACATTCTGAGACACTCTGTACAGTCCAGAGGTGTACACATAACCCCTTAGTGCTAAACATGTGTACCATGCCTGACAATATGGATGTACACAGCCATGTAGATGGGTATAACACATAACAACTGGTATACATTTGACACCATAGGTTATACATTCACACATCCCTGTCTGGCCTGACACATAATAACTGCTGGTACAGGGGTGCCATGGCCACATACTACCCACTAGATATTGACATACATCTGTACAGCATCCCACTGCTCGGTCTGACATACATGACTGTTAAGGAAGGCCTGGCAGCAGTAAATCTGGCAAGTATCTGCACATGACATCTCACTGGGTAAGTACACTAAGTTACTAGGCATTAACAATGCATTGTGCAGGCTACAGACAGACTGGCTCAAGACTGGTCTACATCTCCTATGGGGGAATGCTTATGTACCTGCATATATAGCAGGCTCTACAGGCACAACACAGGGTAAGATACACCTGTGTGAAAGTGCATAATCACAACCAATGTGAACACAGCCACAGCCACATATGTTAAGCTAGCATAATATAACAGTATATGGACTATCTGTTCGACACCATCCTCATATGTGCCACTCACAGACTGACCCTACATATACTGGGCTGCTACAAAATTTGGTCTGATGGCTGTCTGTGGTATGGGACATGTGTGTGCATGACCCTACAAACATGTATGCCAATACAGTACCATATAGTGGAGCAGCATGTAACATCAGATAGGACGGGACCTAGAACAATGACATCTTCCACAGTCTGTACACAGGCTAAAGTACATATTAACAATACACACACTGTCGACATTCACCATAAGTACACAGACCTCATTACTGTACAAATATCTACAGAATGTCCAGGTTATCTCATCATATGTAACCCCTACTGTACATAATATGTGTAGCAGTCTGAAATTTCACTGGCTTGTTATCAGATGACACTAATTATGGTGTACAGCACATATGCACCACTTCATGCACAACATATGTACACAGGTTGACAGAGTTGTGTCTGGAAGCACATACACAGGGCCAATAATGACATGTTGCTGTGATAACCTCATACATTTACTGTTGTAACAGGGTTTGTTGCATCATATGCCCTATGAGGGATGTGAATCCAGTAACTGTCACGGCTTTCACCATCTACAGATTGCAATCCTCACACTACCTTTTGCAGTCCACATAGATGTTCCTTTGGTAACACATGAAACCAGAGGCATAACACACTGCCCTGTCTGCAGATGACCCTGCAGATGGGGATTCCTCATAAACATGGAACTGACATGGCAGGCATTGTTACATGTAGGACAGTCATATCCACACACACACACACACACACACACACACACACACACACACACACACACACACACACACACACACACACACACACACACTGTTAAACCATCAGTACTCCAAATGCAGTATAGCAGCACTTACAGTCTGTAGTCAGGTCAGGCACATTCCCCTCCTGTGTGTTGCCCTGTTTCCACAGTGTATGCTGTTAGATGTAAATCCCCAATCCATCTGAGATGCTGTTTGTCAAACAACAGATCTAGTTCCTGCTCACAGTGAATGAAAAGGTCCAACACCAACATGATGTTCCTAGATATTGGAGTGTGTTTCCATGCAACTGGCTATGGGAATGTTACCACAGCTGTTCCACATGCAATCAGCTAGGGGAGGGCTGCAATTCGTGCAGAGGCCATCAGCTGATCATGAGCATCACTTAAAATACACATGCTGCTGCCAAGTAAAGCAGGTGTAGGTCTCCACATCCACCAGAGAGGGAGTGGGAGAGGCAGACAGAGGCAAGGACAAATCAGGGAGTTGTGGGAGAGTAAAACCTAAGCATGTTTGTGTCACACACCTACCAGCACAGGGTATCAAACCCCTGATGACTATTTAGTGCTATCACAGTTCTATGCAGTTATTGGATGTACCACATGGGTTACCTGCTGTGGAGCCCTCAAAACATATATGTGATGGTGACTGACATCTGCAACAAGGATACGGTAGCTGTATGGTAGGTGATGTACACGTGCCTGTCCGCATGAACTGGTGCCAGCATCAACACAGCTACACTATCACAGGGACACACACACACTGACACACTTGGCAGGGCCAGGATTACAACTCATCAGTAGTGGGATTGCCACAACACATCACTATGCAGGTATCACATGCACTACATGGGTCATACAGGGGTTGAATGGGCAAAGGGCATGGGGAGGTGTCTGACATCAGACAGCATGCTTCAGTATGCCCATGGGGGTTGTATGGAGTGTGGATGTGAACACACGCATCATACAACACACACACTAACACACAGGGTGCCAGAACTGACATGCATGGGTGCATGTCTGTACGAGTATGTGGTGGTCGACTGTGCAAGATGGCTGTGCAAGGCTAGGCGATGGGTATAACTTGGCATCAGGCCAAATGATGATGGTCTGAATTGTGGCTTAGGGCTGTAGTGTCTGCATTTACCCACACAGGTGGGTATTGCATCTCCCATCCAGTCACCTGGGTGACTATTGTGTGTGGCCAATGCTGTGCATTGCTTGCCATGTATGTGTTCCTTAGTCCATGACATGGATGGTGTTTGGGATGTGCACATCTCCCACATGCATGTACAGTGACATGTGGAACTGTACCTGGGATGTCTGGCCCATGCTGTGAACACAGATTATCATCAGATGTGCCAGTCTTGCCCACATGTAGTGGGAACTGGTAATGGGCAGCAGGTCTACCTTGCACCTAAATTGATAGCATACTAACAGCATTCCCTGGTGTCAGTGGCATCTGTCAATACAGGAAATGTTGTCAGGCATGGTATGTCCTTTGTGGGTCACATGTGATGGCACCACAGGTGTTTTAGGTGTCCATTGGGAAGGTGCACTGTGTGCATGTACACGCATATTGGACAGATGGACAGGGTGCCATGCCCTCTGTAGCCCACAGCTATCACCCCATAGTTACTATCACTGGCCAATATGCAGTGTACTATCCACATATTGGCTGTTGCCTAGGCATGTGTGTGTATGAGACATGGGTTGAGAGTGTGGTCTGGGTAATACTGGGGTTGCTAATTGTGATTGCTTGGCCTTGATGTCACATGTAAAGGTATGGCTTTGCTCCCCAGCCTCTCAGCTATTTCACATCTGTTATTCCTGTACGGTGGACATTGTGATATATACTAGGACCAACATATAATAAATATGCAAAATCAACTCCACATTGATGTCACAAACTTGACAACCACCTCCACACAGGAAAGGTGTTACAAACACACACCTGTCATGTCTGGGAATAGAAACCCTACCTAACTAGTTTATTACACTACAGCACTACGCAGTTATAGTACATGCCACAGAGATTATTGGAGTACTTCTTCCCCAAAGGTGTAGATCACATTGGATGACATCAGCAGGCTTGACAAAGTAGGACATTCGAATTGTAGTGAGTGTGACTAGCCTAAAATGCATTGCTCCTTACACAGACAATGAGACACACACAAAAAATCCACAACTGACTTGTGTGGGTATAAAACCCCTAACAGAGGTCTATGTCACACTACAGCATGGAACTGTTATAGGACACACCACAGGCATTACTAGGGAACTCTTTCCACAAAGGTGTATTTCATAATGAATGACATCAGCGGGATTGCCAAAATAGGCCATTTGACATGTACTGTGTGTGACTAGCCTAAAATGCATTGCTCCCTACACAGTGAAACACACACAAAACATCCACAATTGACATGTGGGGGGTATAGAACCCCTAACAGAGATTTATATCATACTACAGCTTTTACAGGATGCACCACAGGGATTACTAGGGAGCTTCTTCCCCAAAGTTGTATTTCACAATGAATGACATCAGCAGGATTGCCAAAGTAGGCCATTTGAAATGTAGTGAGTGTGACTAGCCTATAATGCATTGCTCTGTACACAGACATTGAAACACACACAGAGCATCCAGAACTACCATGGATGGGGATGGAGCATTACCACAGGTCTACATCACACTACAGCAATACGCAGATACAGGACACGCTACAGAGATTACTTGGCTACAACCTTCCCAGAGGTGCATGTCTAGGTGGGTGAAATCAGCAGCCTTGCCAAAGCTGAATATATGAATTGTAAGGAGTGTGATTACCCTCAAAAACATTGCTCTCCACACAGACAGGCACACACACTTGCCATGTCTGGGATTGGAACAATACTTTACCACACTACAGCAGTACGCAGTTACAGGATGTGCTATGGAGATCACTGGACTACAACCTTCCCAGAGGTGTATTTCTAGGTGGGTAACATCAGCAGCCTTGCCAAAGTTGAGTATATTAATTGTAAGGAGTGTGAGTAACCTAAAAAGCATTGCTTTCTACACAGTCAGAGACAAACAAACATGCACACAAACACATAGCTGCCAAGTCTGGGGTTAGAACACCTACCTAACTACTTTATTACACTACAGCAGTACACAGTTACAGGATGTTCTACGGAGATTATTGGGCTACATTCTTCCCAGAGGTGTATTTCTAGGTGGGTGACATCAGCAACCTTGTCAAAGTTGAATACATAAATTGTAAGGAGTGTGAGTACCATAAAAAGCATTGCTCTATACACAGACACACACTCACACTTACCAAGTCTGGGGTTAGAATTCCTACCTAACTACTTTATCACACTACAGTGATACACATGTACAGGATGCCCTATGGAGATTACTGGGCTACAACATTTCCAGAGGTGTATTTCTAGGTTGGCGACATCAGCAGCCTTGCCAAAGTTGAGTATATGAATTGTAAGAAGTGTGAGTACCCTAAAAAGCATTGCTCTCTACACAATCAGACACGCACACAAACAGTTGCCAAGTCTGGGGTTAGAACTCCTACCTAACTACTTTATTACACTACAGCAGGGCACAGTTACAGGACACACTACAAAGATTACTAGGCTACAACCTTCCCAGAGGTGTATTTCTAGGTGGATGACATCAGCAGCCTTGCTAAAGTTGAGTATATGAATTGTAAGGAGTGTGAGTATTCTAAGAAGCATTGCTTTCTACACAGTCAGAGACAGACAGACACACACACAAACACACACAGTTGCCAAGTCTGGGGTTAGAGCTCCTACCTAACTACTTTATTACACAACAGCAGTACACAGCTACAGGACATGCTATGGAGATTACTGGGCTACAACTCTCCCAAAGGTGTATTTCACATTGGATGACCTCAGCAGGCTTGTCATAGTAGAGTTATGGGGAGGGCTGTGTGTGCATGGGCCATAACCCATTCATCTAGGGGTTGACACACCACATGTGGGCACACACAGGGTCATACATCACAGGTACGTGTATACAGCTGCTAGAGTACTACTTCCTTGCACAGTCATGTTGCACAGCTGGCACGTGCACCACATAGTCTGTAATGCTAACAGATACTGGTGGCTAGTATCTGCTGTGAGTGACATCTGCACCTCATGTGTTCGGGGCCCTTTGGCTGTGTGCTGGGTAGGGCAGGCCTGGATAGCTCCTTGTCAGTCACCCTCTTCCACACATCTATGTACATCTACCTTTGGCTTATTATAGTGTGTTGTCCTGACATATATGTCTGTATTCCTATGCACTGTGTGTGCAAGCCATGAGTGGTGCATACTGATGAGTGTCTGCACTGACAACTGCAACTGCCAGATATGTCTGGTTCACTGGTGTTTGCAGTCATGGCCTTCATGTGTTTGTGTGTGAGCATGCCCAGTATGGCCATCTGTACTGAATGTGTGGATCGTGTCCAGGTAGTTTGTGCTGCAGTGCTGACCTTTGTGTTGTACACCGACAGGTAGCATGCTGTCTCTACAGGGTATCCATCGATCATTTGGCTTTGACTGTTTCTACATTTCTACACAGGAGTGGGGGGGCACGCCTTACTGTTATTAAATTACTATGTAGGATGGGGGGCACACCTGATTATTTCTACATTTCTACACAGGGTTGGGGGAACACCTGACTGTTATTACATTACTATGTAGGATGGGGAGGGCACACCTGACTATTTCTACATTTCTACACAGGGTTGGGGGGCACACCTCACTGTTATTACATTACTATGTAGGATGGGGGGCGCACATGACTGTTTCTACATTTCTACAAAGGAGTGGGGGGCACACCTGACTGTTATTACATTACTATGTAGGATGGGGGGGATGGGCACACCTGACTATTTCTACATTTTTACACTGGGTTGGGAGGCACACCTGATTGTTATTACATTACTATGTGGGATTGGGGGTCACACATGGAACTTGTACACATTTGCTATGACTGTACTGAAATGTCAGGTACTCCATTTCATTCTGTATTGCTAACTATCATGCTGACTAGAGGCATACCAGTGTACTACAGATCATGACTTTGGTTGCCCTACATATTATTGTCTGACTTCCTACCCTTCAGAACTTACATCCCACTGCCTGTCCTGCTGTGGTCTGTCTGTGTAAGCCTGGGGGGGAGGTTAACCATAGCCATCATTCTGGGGCCATGGCCCAGGCTCTGTTTGGGTTTGTCTACACCTGTTCTGCTAGCTGAGACTGCTGTTGGGTATGTGAACCATCCTGACTGGCATGTGTGGGTAATATGGACACACATGTCACTCAGCACATTTCCTGCAGTGGGTTTTGTCACCCTGTGTAGTGCTGGCTACTATGGTGACTCCAGTATGTGTTACAGATGTCATGGTGCCACTATGGGTGTCTACTGTCTGCTGCCATAACATTCAGCCACCCAATTCCCTTGCATGCTCACATATATACCATAGCTACAGGTAACAACACATTCTACTCCAGTTGGCAATTGGTAGGTTGATTGACTTACCTTGAGGGTGTGCAAGACTTGTTGATGGTGCTATAGGGCTGCCTATGTCAGATGAATATAGTACACTCCCTATACATGGTTGAGCACAGGCAGTGTCATATTTGGCATCCCTTTTACTGTATGCGCGAGTCAGAGAGAGGTGTCATTCCCTGGGTCCTTACTGTGTCAGTGCATGTGCTATGCATTACGTCTTTGCTGAGGCCAGGGCATACTGGACATGCCTCCTTCTGCTGTTGGGGCAGGCTCAGGTTGTTCCTCCTTTTGATCACTCTGTGCCTGTGCAGGCCTTGGCCGTGGTGGGGGGCTGTGTGGCCCTGCTCCATGCTGTTCCTGCTGCAGCTGTTTCTGCAGTATCATATTGTGTAGCATTGCACATACCATAACAATTTGGGTACATGTAGCTGATGAATACTGCAAGACTCCACCAGATGTATCCAGACACCAAAACCATGAGCTGAGCATCCAAACACACCCTCTATTATATGTCTGGCCTGTGCGTGCGCCTCATTATGGTGTTGTTGTTCAGGTGTGTGTGCATTTCTGATGGGTGTCATCAGCCACGGCTCCAGTGTGTACCCAGCATCCCCCATTAGGCAACCATAGGGGATGTTCCCATTGGCAAATCTCTGGTACAGCTGTGTCAGATGCCATATGTGGGAATTGTCATAGCTTCCAGGGCAGCCAGCACACACATTCATTATAATGCCCTGGGCATCACATACAACCTGGCAGTTGATGGAGGGGATGCCCCTGCGGTTGATGTAGGCCCTACCCTGCTCACTGGGTGGTGCTTTGATGTGAATATGCATGCAGTCTATAGCACCCACTATTCCAGGGTCTTCTGCTATTTGGTGGAAGAGACCCATATTGCTGGTCAACACCTCACGGGTGTTGAGGAAATATACTTGCTCACTGGCATGTGCTGACACGGCATCCAGGAACTGGTGGAATACTCTGGATGCTGATGCCTGTGAGAGCCCCATGATATTCCCAGTTGTGTTTTGGGGGGGTACCTGTGGCTAGTTTACCTAGTTCTACACATACCTTGGTATCCACTGGGATGGATCCCCCTTGGTCAGTTTGGTGTGTCAGGTGTGGCTGGCACAGTTCAACAATTTGCCGTAGGAGGTCTCTGTCCACCCTACAGTGTTCCACTATCCCCAGCTCATGTAGCCCCTGGTAGGTTACCCTGAGTCTGTAAACTCTTCTCCGTCTCCTCACTGTGGGTTGTTCAGCAGCATTCAGATCCTCACCACCCTCAGCCTCTTGCACATGTTGTTCTATGTTGCCTGCTGCAGCCCTTCTCATTTTGTAGGTTTGTTTGTTAAAATTTCCCCGCTTGTATACACCAGTGGTGTAGAGTGTGGCAAAAACCAGAGGGGAAGGTGTTTGCTTAGTTTATAGTAGTGTTCTGGGCTGGGCTGGTCTGCTGCCTGTGTAATTGGCTGATTCTGATACATTTCACCTGCCAGCTATGCTAGTTCTCCTTGAATACTTTCCTACTGCTGTTTTCCCTTCCCATTGCCTCCCTCTTTAAGTCCATGTGCATGCCACACAGGGTGCTCAAATGTACACACTGCTGCTATTTCCTGGTTTAACTTCTTTTTTCTTCCTGTAAAACCCGGTGCGTGGCATGCACACCTGCTTACACTTTGTAAAGAGTGCTAGGCAGGTTTAGGCACAACCTCTAGCTTATCTGTGCGAAGCTAGGAGCAAACCCAAGTCACAGGGCTCCAATCCGCTTGCAGTATGCCTGACACACACCCCCATGATGTCACCTACCTCCTAGGCTTCCACCCAACTATTCCTACTCTTACCCTGTTGGGACATGACTCACATGCTGGAGAAAACTGGGATTCACTATCCTTCCCCTAATTTGCATAGGATTGCCTGCTAATGCATTGTTACATGTCCCACACTGAGCCTCCCCCTTAACAACCACTACTCACTGGCCAGGGTGTCTTCTGCCTGCCATTTATTTGCATAGCAGAATACTGATTTTAGTTAGAATGCTTATTTTAGGTTTATTTTCTTATTTTCCCCCCGATCCCGTTTGCACGCTGCTGTCCTATGCTTAAATAGCTGTGATCGGCAAAAAAAAAAGTTGTTTTTTTAATTGTTTTTATTGTTTGCAATGCCAATGGCCTTATACTTGGCCATTGGCATGCTTCCTCAATGATATGCAACCTTTATTTGGAGCTGTCATATCTCCGTTTTGGATTTTGCAGAAATGTACTTGGTTACTTACTGAGTATATTTCTGCAGATAGCACTAGTCTTGCACGGACTATTGCAAGCTTCCTGGATTGCAAAATCACCTCATTTGCATGGATTTCTCCTGCAAATGGGGTGCTTTGCATACCAGTGGTTAGTCCGTGCAAGATTAGTGCAGGAGCTCTCGTGCATGCCCCTGCAGGCTGTTCCTGGATCGCACGGCAGACATATTGCCTGTGTGAGCTCCTGCACTAATCCTGCATGCTGTGCAGGGCATACTGAATGCAAGGGATTGTATATGATGTAACTGAAGTTATTGAAATTTTTTGTTATATGTGCATATGCATTTGCTTTTCAATTCTTCATTCTCACAGTTATCAAAGCTAAATAAATAAATAACAGATAAATATAGACAAATGGCCATTTGTACAGACAGGTAAGCTGTGTGTTTTTATGTTCAATGGTCAGTACCAAACAATAGACCAATTAAGCATTTTTAAGATTAGTCACTGCAATCCCACTGGTACCCCCAAGTAATTACTCAGTCCTGTTCATAATGAATGGTGAGACTAGGCCTGGAATGAGTTTGTGGTTTCCCATGCATTCATCTAAGTTAGAACTGAATACATTGATGAAAGTGCGATGCTTTGTTGAAAGCGGAAGGTTGTTTCAGAAGTGGGGTATTCTTTAGGAGGCATGCAGCTAGATATTGTTGTACCCAATGCCATTCCCTGATCTGGCACTGTTTTCAACTTCTCAATTTTAAAATGAGGAGCAAAAAATAAATACATAAATAAAAAGCTCCTCCTCTTCAACTAGAGAAACAAGAAAAAGAAAATATTTTCTCCTGTTAAACTGTAGCAAGCAGCTGCTACAATTTATACCACTAAAGCATTTTATTTATGACTGCAAATGCAATAGCGGCATTTATTTCTAAATGCAGGTATGCAGTGAAGACAGATTGTGATATGTCAATTTTATATTTGTGTGACTACCCCTCCATGGTGGGCTATTTGCCTTACTCTACTGCTGTTGTCATGTCAACTGGTGTTAATGCTGCTGATACAGAGGAAAGGTTTGGGACAGGTGGTCATGACCATTTAACCTGAGTGGTTCATGTTTGTGTATATTGTGGAAGAAAACTACAGAATGGCCCTTGCACTATGTTTTTTTGGCCCTTTCACCATATTGTTCCAGTAATTAGACAGCATCAATACACTCTTCTATTAGTAGTTTATGAGTACCTGTTCCTCATGTCTGCTAATTGGTTTTATGTTGTAGGTGAAGTGACACCCCAACTCCATGGGCAAACATAGGAAAATAGGGTTGTGGATGGATGGATGGATTTTACCCATTAATAGCCTCACAGGACATGCTGTCTTTACTCTGGTAAGCTTAAATCAATAGACATAATGGGTGCCGGAACCATAGAGCTAGGGGGAGGGGGCCCCCCACTTTTACAGCTGCAAGACCTGTTGGGAAAATTTAATGAAGTAGAGTTTTCATGCTAACATGGATTCGCTCGCGGAAGTTAAACTAACTAAGCTAGCTGTTCTTGCTCTCTTATTGCTCTGTGTTACAGGAGTTATGCTGCCACTGTTCTGTTGGTGCTGCCAGAGCCAGAATCATGCCAGTAAGGAGAGTTTTGTTCTTTTGTTTGCAGGAGTTATGCTGCTCCCATGTGCGTGTGCACGCGCGCATGCGTGTGTGTGTGTGTGAAATGCCCCAGTTAGGTATACCTGGTGGTTAGTGTTACTCAGGCTCAAACAAGAGTCTGAATTCTCCACCCATACCACCACTTGTGATTCAGGGAGTTGAGTAGATAGCTCTCAACTGTCCAGATTTTCACAGAATATTTGGCTCATACTTTTGGTCTGTTCCTCTTAAAATTTGTGGTTTTCTGGCAAATCAGTGAGAACTTAATACACCAAAGAATGATAGCCCTTTAAGTTTCAGTCTTCCTGTCTTTCAGGAAACACATGGTGACACATAATAGTTTATTTTAGCAACTTTCTAAGATTATACAAGCAATATTTAAAATTTATTCCTGGTTTTGGGCCTTTGCCCCCTCCAAATAAATTTAGGCTTTTTCCAGATTTCTTGTGCTGTGAAGTTGAAAGATTTAATTGAGTGTCAAGTGGATTTTACAAGGAGCTGAGAGCTTTAGGGGAACAGAAGTTTAGTGTTACTTATTAATGCTGGTTGCATTGTTAATAGCAAAACAGGTAGTATACTTGCTTTTGATACAGAAGGCTGTGGGTTCTACTCTCACAGTATGCGGATGGATCACTGATATTGTACTGTGTTGTACTTTAAAGGGAGTGGATGCTGCAGTCCTATGAATGTCCTCCTTTGGAGGAGTTACCTAGTAACTATGTTTCTGATATCAGTTTGCCATCCATTCCCCATTGCAAACTTACTAGCTTAAATATTTTTTTTTATTGTAGCATAAGCAATTTATTTTTCAAGGGCAACAGCCACTTTATTTGTAGATAAAACAATGAAATATAAAATTGTTTGCTAGCAGCAATGTCTTCATTAGTTACAGATCCCTTTAATGTGGAATTATTTAGATGACTTACTTCTGCAGAGATTTTGGATATTTACTGATATTGGCAGATTGTGAATCTGCGGTGGTACAGCAGCAGCATTGTTGCCTAACAGCAAGAGGTTCTCCTGTTTGATTCTCGGCTGGAGTGCTTTTTGTGTGGAGTATGTATGTCCTCCCTGTGGTCGAGTGGTCTCTAAAAGACATGGGTGTGCCTTCGCTGAAGGTTGGGTGTTGGGCTGGCAACTCGGCACCATAAAATCTACTGCCAATTATTAGCAGACTGGAGTTCGGCTGTGGTGACCCCTAACTGGGAAAAGACAAACAACAAACTGATATTGGTGGATTATAATGACAGACGTTTGAGTGGCCTTTTATGGCTGAAATTTTCTGAAATGGATAGTTTTGTCATTATTGGTTCATACATTTTGTTTCATTGCTAACCAGAAGACTGTTCCAAACTACTAATTTAAAACACATTCCAGCAAGTGGTGCTGTATTATACAAGGAATATAATTTAATACAATCAGGTTAATGGAATCAAGAAGGTGAATCAAAGAATGCATACATGTATGCTTGCTCCACAGGATGCAGGAGATCAAAATAGGGGAAGAGACCAGTCACCAATGGAGTCCCCCATGGTTCGGTGCTGAGACTTTTTCTGTTTGGCATATACATCTCAAAAGTAAAAGGAAATACCAAAGGGCTTTGGCCGACTAGGTTTGAGATGACTGCAAGCTAGGAGCTGTTATTGAATCCCCAAATGAATTAACCATCATGCAGGAAGGTTTGTCACAAACAATAACTGGTGCCAGAATCATGAACTGAAACTAAACTCCAAGAAATACATTGTCATATCCTTTGGGAAGTCATCTACTCCAGGGAACTGCCCAACTGACAAAGCCCCCTGAGAAATGACCCAGTTTTTGGCATTTGGGAACTTTTGTGTACAGTGACCTAACTTTTGACCAATATGTGCCCAGAGTCATCAAAACTCTTTCTATACTGCACAGCTTATAAACAAACTGATTGTGACTAGATCTAGAGATGTTATTGTCCCCTTTTACAAAGCCCTCATTAGGTCAATCATTTTGTATAATGCCCACTTTGGCATGTATCTGTCCAGACCCATGCAATAATTGTAATACCCACAGCGATACCTTACTAAAAGGATACAAGTCCTAAACAATAGGTCTTGCATGGACTAGCTCAAAGATTTATCACTATACTCAGCATCCTACAGAGTGCTTAGAGGTGACATGTCTGGCATACAAGGCATCTTCCGACCTAATATAGATGGACCTAATGAACATCAACCCCTAACTCCTAATACATCTGAACAAATTCTGGCTTTGCTCTTGTACCAATCCTGACTAACTACTTCCATCTATCCCCTATCATAATTCTTTATTCATCACTATAATATTCTATCTGACTACAAATAACTTAATGCCTCTATAGTTACTAGTGTTCTCATACAGAAAAAAAAAAAAAAAAAATTTTTTTTGGTTTAACAAGTATGTATTACATATTGAAATTCATAACACCATATTTTGTACTGAAAGCAGCTAATGCCTTCCTTTTACTTAGGTGTTTTACTTGTCTTCTTTTTAGATTTGTATTACCTGTACTAAAATCACTGTATTCTCGCTTATTGCCTTTGTAATAAGTGTTTATTGTTTATTGTTTATGTTTATTATCTTGCTTGAATCCTTGGAGCTTTTCTCCCCGGGCCTCCACTGAAAATGCACATGAATCCAGCTGGACTAGCCCGGTCAACAAATGTAAAATAAACAAAATAAATAAATAAATAAATCAGCAAGTCAAATGGCATCATAAATACTCAGCCCAGGTATCTAAACTAAATGTTGTAGAGAGATGGATATATATCACAGAGGCTACCACTGTTCCAGAGCAGACTATCCATTCAAGTAAAACAAAGCTCATCCTTGCCCATATTCAAATGCAACTTGGATCTAAGGATGGGTAATAGAAAATGAACTCAAGGATTGCCCCTCATGCCACTAATGGATAGAGGCAGTTCCTAAATGCTGCATCCCTTACATGGGTCCCCCTCAAATTATCTATAGTATGATCACATTTATTCTCACTAGGGATAATATACAGTTAACAGCCATGGGATAGATAAGGCCAATCAGGAAATATTAATTCAAGCACCAAAAGCGAAATTGGCTAAGCTTAAAATGTCCTCCAAGTGAACCTATGTTGTGATAGTAAATAGTTTTCAAAAATGCCCTTTTTAGATCACTAAGTGCCCCTCTCACCCTCCACCCCCCCAGTCTTCAACAGCTTCCGGCGCCTCTGATAGACATCTGTAACATTCTCAGCCACACCCTCTGTCCCCACAAGCACACTGACTCACAAGTCCTCAAACATGAAAACACATTCACCCATGCTTTCTACTTCAGACAAATAATAACCAAACAGCTTGGAAAATACACTGACTTAATCCCTAGAGATGCACACAGGTAGAGATTAGCATCTGCCTTGGTTTATTGTGTTATACAACGATCATATACTTCCCCCTTCACCATCTATACAACCTTTGCCTTTCATCCAACACAATGCTTATGCTGTGAAAACAAATAATAGATAACATAACACCATCAAGATATGTGTTTTTTTTATTAAACTAGCTCATAATACTTATCTTTAGGTAAATCTAAATCCAGCAGCTTTTTAAATTGAGAAGGGGTGGATCTTGCTGGTACCTGCCTGAAGAGTTTGTTCAGTATGTGACAGTCATTACAGAATAAACTTGGTGGAGAAACAAATATTTATTTGCACTACAAGGGAGTGGGTGGTTAAAGCTTACTACTTGGAGAAGAAGAAAAGTAAAAAACAGTGGTCAAACATTGTGTACCTTTATATAGAGACAAGGATGTATAAACTGTGCAACAGAATGGTTACAGAATGAGCAGCTCTGTGGAAGTATAGCTATGCATTCCTTCAATGTGAGTGGGGCACACTTACAGCACCTTACATAAGAATAAAAACAGTCATCACACTGGGCATTTCTGAGGTTGCACATGAAAGCATTTGTATACTGAGAGGGTGTTGCATTAAAACCTGTGGCCATACAGTATGTTGCTCAGTGGCTGTCCAATTTTAAAATCATTTTACTTTTATTTTTATTTATTTATTTTACATTTGTTTACCGGGCTAGTCACCACACAACTTCAATTTCACTATCATATTCTTCCTTTTTCCCTACAGGGGATGTGACAAATACATCATCATCACTGTGCTGAAAAATTTCCTTAGAAAATTAACTTTTCATGTAAATAAATGAATATTAACAAAATAAATAGTTTTCAGCAACAGAGTCTGTATTAGCATCATCATCTTGGGAGTGAAAAACTAACGTTCCTGGACATGGCAAATTCAGTGCTGTGCAAGCATAACATGCATCTTTCTGGATGGCTGACTGGAACCAACACTCTTACTACCCAGGGTGGGCAGGCTGGGGTCAGCCCCTTACTCCTGTACTCCCACACCTTTGTTTTTTCCATCTCAAGTGATGTTAAATAAACTTGGGCCATCTGGGTTGTGGTCAGGTATTATTTTTTTATTATTCTGTGCCACAAAGCTGAGCTCTAAGTCAGTTTTTGAACCTCACATGATGAAACAAAGGAAAAAAGTTTATGAAATGGAAGGTGTGAGAATAGCGGAGTATTTTAAAACAGGAAAGGATTACATTAGCTGATTTTTTTTTTAGATATACACGATACATGCAGAAATCATCTTTTGACAAGTCAGATGGCTAACATGTACCTAAATATTTCTCCTTTGCTGACCTGCAAGGCCGTTTACAGTGAATACATTGATGTTTGAGCACCAGTGCCTTATGAGTACGTCCACAACTGTATACTGTCAAGTAGCTAATTCTGAGTATGATCTTTTCATTCATGTCTCTTGAAATGTTTTTATGAAAAAGAATATCCTCAGCAAACTATACCACTCTGTTTCTGACTGTATTCCACTGACACCTATTTAATTCCCAGTTGAGCATCTCATAATAAGGATCCCATTACTTTATTTTAATACCTTTACCTCCATTACTTTTTGGTCAATAGCCACACCCAAACATTCACCTTGAAGTGCAGATGACTGCAAACTCTTTTCAGCAGTACTGTTCCCTGCTGTGATAGTCACCACTGTGCTAAGACATTCATGCTGATTGCTGCTCATCAGGCTTTACAGCCTATGCTTTTGTAGTTGTGTAAGCTTCTGAGCAGTGGCTCATTACATACTCTGAGGTAATTCAATCATTCCCTTCAAACAGGGTGGATAATTAATTCCAGGATATCAGGACTTCCAAAATAGTGTGCTTTTCTGTGTGTGTGTTGTGGTGGTGGTGGTGGTAGTAGGGCTTGCAGTCTAATGAAGCCACTGCAGAGTTTCTGTATACACTATTTTCTGCAGTGCCACTGACCCAGGACAGATTCACTCTCTGGGAATTAGGTTGCAATCTGGACAGTTGCTGGCTTATATTTTTAGAAGAACAGAGTTTCTCACTATAATTCTGCCATATGCAACAGCAGCAAAAGTATATAATTCAGGTAGGAGGGTTAGGGTGAGGGACTTGAGTGCATCTGCTTGTACTCACTGAGTTGGATACCTGGTGTCAAAATCATGACCTCAAGCTAAATGCCAAAAAGTGCATAGTCATCCCCTTTGGAAAAAACAAAGTACCCACAAACTACCACATAGGTGGTAATCCCCTAAATACGGAAGACGTAATAAGGGATCTGGGGACCCAAGTAGATAGTAATCTCACCTTTGATAATCACATTGCCAAAGTGGTTAGAAAATCCTTCTACATGGCCCACCTAATTACAAAAGGGTTCGCATTCAGATCAAAAGAGGACATTGTGCCCCTCTACTCATCACTCATCAGACCCATCATAGAGTACAATGCCCCATTTGGGATGTATCTTACAAGACACCTGCAACAGCCAGAAAGACCACAGAAGTACCTCACCAAGAGGATCACATGCCTCAAACAGATGCCCTATGCAGGTCGACTGAAGAAACTCCAGTTGTACTCGGTTGCATACTGCCTACTCAGAGGTGATCTCTGCCTGACATACAATGCCATTTCCAACCCAGAATTGATGGACATGCTCCACCTAAAGAAAACCTTATCCAATCAAGCCACATGCTCTAGGAATCTAAACCTCATCAGAACAATTAATAGGACATGCTGCAGGGATAGATTCCTGTCCCAGAGACTTCCCATGCTTTGGAACAAGATCCCAGTCTACATTAGGCAGAGCTCCTCGCCAACACTCTTCAAAATAAACCTTGACGAGTGGATGGGAAACAGAAAGTTTACCTCGGGGATCACTTCAGTGGCTCTGCTGGACGGAGGCACAGGGAACTAATCTAAGGGGGTGGTGAAAGCCAAGACATTCTGGCTAGGCTTATAAATGCCTTCGGGCAGATAGCCTAGTACCCACCTATGAACCTAAGGATGGAATCACTGGCACTAGTTTGATGACAGGATGAGACCACTGCCCATGATGTGATCTCCAGCTGGCAAGATGCCACTGTTTGTGACATTAAAAGGGCTAACACTGAAGGGTTTTGAATCCCAGCACTGTCAACTATGGGTGAAGTAATTGCAAGAAAGTGAACACAAGTCTATCTCAATGCAACCTGTTATTTCCACACATGCTGTCAGTGCATATCAAGATGATCTTTCAACAGCCCCTTCCCCCAACACCCCTCCATGGCCTATGTTTCTGACTGCCTGCCCTTCTACCAATTCCTGGATTTGCCAGTGAGTAACTCTAAAGTTGTCTATGTCTTGTGTAAATTCTGACTTCAGAAACCCTTTCTACTCTTGCATATACTCATTCTAAATTAGCATTATCAGATCATACTTTGAACATACTTCCTTTAAAAGACTTAAACCTTTGTTATTTTATATCTTAGTTGTCCACTACGGTACTCAAACAATGTTTAATCCCTTGTCCAGCATATGTTTCAAATCTCTTACTAGTACCAGTATCTGTGCAAAGTATATGTACATTTAGCATTGTACGCACACCTATAACTGACCATAGTAAGCCAAATATACAAAGCCACTATATGACGTCAGTAAAGGCAGTCTATAACAGAAAAGTACCTGAGATGGAAATGTACTAGCCAGATCATGCTGCCCAGGTATTGCACCTGACCCCCTCCCCAAATAACTTAATAATTAGTGCATCTGTTGTGATTGTACTCTATGTAAAAGACGATATGCCCCAATGGACTATGTAAAGAGTTTGTGATAGTGTTATGCTGGCCTGTCATCAAAATTAATGTCCTTCAAACGGGGCGTGGCCAAGGATGAACACAGGATAGCAGCAGATTTCTTCAGCTCCACCAATTTCACTGCACTGACAGGAAATAGTTACTTAAAAAATTAATTTATGAAGTAATTTTCTTTCTAAATATGTTTGTTTTATCTATTTCTTGAACTATATCTAAAAAAGAAAGGAAATTTTAAAAATATTCCTGTCAGAAATCACCTTGGAAATTTTCTTGTCAGTTTCTCTGTTTGAAATGAGTTCCAGTAAGACAAATTCTAAGACTCCAGCATCAAGAAAGAACTGCAGTCTCTGATAACTACAATCCAGCAACTTACTGCTAAGATGGATAAACTGGATACTAAAATTGATACCTTCATAGAAAAAACTACAAAACAAATAGACTTGTTTACATATAGACTTGCAACAACAGAAGATCCAGATTACAGGCATAGAAGAGACTGTAAATGACATGGAAAATAGAATCCAAGAAGAGGAAATCAACATTGAGTTTTTGCTG
This sequence comes from Protopterus annectens, assembly GCF_019279795.1. Lineage (NCBI taxonomy): Eukaryota > Metazoa > Chordata > Ceratodontiformes > Protopteridae > Protopterus > Protopterus annectens. The sequence goes on along the minus strand of NC_056729.1, from coordinate 403,090,313 downwards.
AAGCAAAATACACATCTACAAACAAAGCTTGATGACCTGAAAAATAGATCTAGGCGCAATAACATTAGGATTTTTGGACTGCCAGAAAATATTGAAGGTAACAATATTACTTCTTTTTTAACAACATGGCTCCCTAAATCTTTAGACTTACCAGAAGCATTCTCTTTTGGTATCGAAAGAGCACATAGATCTATAGCTAATACTAACTCTAACAAAAACTATCCTAGATCAGTTATAGTTAGATTTCTATCATCTTTTGATAAAGAGATGGTTCTTAAATCTGCTTGGGCTAAAGCTCCTGTTAAGGTTAATGAGATAACTGTGCGTTCTGACAATGACTATTCTTCCTTGGTAATAGCTAAAAGAAAAGTTTTTCTGCCACTAATAAGGGAGCTTAAAAAAGCACAGTTTAAAACATACCTTCTGTTTCCTGCCAAGCTAAAAATCTTCCTTCCTGATGGTCCTAAAATTTTTGGTGACTTAGACTCTGCATTACTGTTTATCAAAAAAAAATAAGATTTTGGATAAAATAGAGGAAATGGAATGGGCTAGTCCTTCATTAAAGAGGTTGGCAACTGAAACTTCGTGGAAGACTTCAGAGAAGAAGAAGAGACTAAAAAACAAATGATTTGTTCTATTCATTATTAACCTTTTTAAATATAGTTACTGCATTTCCAGAAAGCCACAAATATTCTGAAAATGATTTAATCAAAGTTATTTTTTGTGTGCAAAGAAATGTTTTGTTTCATAATCAGTCAAAATATCTGAGGAACTAATAACAAGCTATCATTCAGTTTGTTTCTCTTTCTGAAAAAGAGAAGTAAGGTTAGTAATTTGATACATTTTTTTTTCTTTTTTTTCCTCTCTTTTTCTTCTTTTCTTTATTTTAAACAATGACATTCTATTTAGATTATGTAGTGGGTAAGGGGTGGGGGAGGGCAGGGAGAGAAATGTAATGAAAATATGATAAATGGAATAATAACTTATTTATTCCTTGTAAAAAGTTTATATGTTGTTTAAATACTATTGCTAATTATACTTTCTTGATTATATTGCTTATGCTTGTTTACAAATAATCTGACATGCTTTAATTAATAATAATTAGAACTAAAATAATAGTAAATAATATGTTTTATTTCCATCTTTATTAATATAAGCAGTAAGTAATATCCCATTGTAAATACTTTTTATAGCTTCCTTTTACATTTTTCTATCTCTGCTTTATTTTCTTTTATTTTCTACTCTTTTTTTTTCTTTTCTTTATTCTTTCTCTTTATTTTCTTTCATGTTAATATATTGAAATGCTTTTGATCATACAGGTACAGTAAATAATAAGATTTGTATAAAAATTGAGTTGGGGCAAAAATATTGAGCTTTATTACTTATTAATAACCTTGGGCTTAATTTCACTTGCATAGAGGTTGTATTAACCTGTAAAATACTTCGCAAAGGTTTTGTTATGTTTAGATGCATTTATACTGCTAAATGAATGTTTGTCACTAGTTTTTAACAAGATTCCTGCCAAAATGTTAAGGGAGACAATTTGGGATGTGGGATACCTCGTGAACAGTGTCCTCGAGTTGTTTCAAAAGCTTCAACTCTCAGAATGCACGCAGAGAAGCTGAAAGCAGTCAATTTGACCTTTGACCCATAATTCACACTGACACATCGCAGATTCAGGAAGAACACTCTACCAGGAAGTAGAACTGCTGCAAATGCGACTCTGTGAAGGAAAATGAACTCTTTAACATTTAAATGTGAGTTATTTGATATAATTACTTAAGTATTTATGTTATAATTTATAAAATATGTCAGTTATAATGATTTTAAATGATGCAGTTTCTTGTAGTAAGCAAATGTGATATTTTAGAAGGCATAGAAAGTGAAACATTTATACAAGTGTTTTTGAAAGTTTACTTGACTGCAGCATACTAATTTATGTTAAAAACTTATGATTTAAACATATACATTACTATAACTCATTTGATTTATCTGATTGACAAGCATAAATAACTTTATGACTCTATTCTGAAAGAAGTTGTCATGTGATATATTTTAAAGCAGCAGTATAGATATACAAAATACAGATGGCTTTCTTTACAATAATGCAAGTGTTTCTGAGAATTTACATAACTATGCAGTATGATTTATAACAATCTTTATAAATATAATATTTTATTCTACTGACAATAATAAGTATGGGAAAAAAAAGCTCAGATACAAGTAATTCAAGGTTTTTTGGAAGCTGTTAACTACATTTACATGACAGTAAATAGATGCATCTTAATATATGTAATGTCTGAACCATACTAGCCAAAGTTTCTGATTTAAATGAATATTAGAACTTATTTTTATAAACTTTGAATAAATTAATATGTAAATATGCTCTCCCTTTTTTTTTTTCTCATTCACTCTCTCTCCCTCTCTCACGTCTTTTATTTCTCTCTCTCCTCTTGGTTCCTAATATCAAGTTTATTTGAATGCTATTTGAATACAAATGTATTATATTAATTAGATGTGTATAGTAGTATGAATAGTTTTTTAAAAAAATTATCTTAGTGTATATGATGCTGTTCTATCAAATGTGTAGTTTTGTCTTGCTAGATAATCTAATTGAAAATTGTTAATTTAATGTTAAATATAACTAGTATTAAATTGATAAGGTGGTAGCTGAGGTACTGCTGCTTAGGGTAGGGGTTTAACTTGAGTGGTATATACTACTCTAAGTTGGAGTTTTTAACTCCAGGCTGGGTGCAAGGTTTAATCCTTACATTATTTTCTCTTGTTCATTGCTGTATGTATATAGTTCTTACATCCACAATACATTTTGTAAACTCATTGCCACTACAAACAAAATTGAATCTTATACAAAATCCCATAAGAGATTCAATAAATACAGCTATATTTAAAGGTACACCTAAAGAAGGAGATGTAACATTACTTATTTTGTTAATTGTTATTTTGATCATAAGATTCTTATGTTTTAAAAATGCCAAATGACATCTCTAAAAGGAATTTCTTTAAACATTAATGGATTGAATAATCCATGTAAAAGGGCAAGCCTAATAAGATACATTAATTTACATAAGGCCAACTTAGTCTTCCTTCAAGAAACTCATCTCTTAAAAAAAGATATTGATAAACTAGCCACAAACAAATATACAGTATTGGTTAGTTTAGAGCACACTCAGAAAAAAAGAGGAGTGGCTATTTTATGGAATAAAAGTATGCCCATTCCTAAAACTATTAAGTCTTATCAGGATGATAAAGGAATGTTTTGTATGGTTACAATACAAATTAATGGGAAGACTTACACTTTAATTAATGTATATTGGATACCTGGAATTGGTATTAATACAGTGAAACACCATCTTGATAAGATCATATCATTCTCTATAGGAGATATTATTTTAGCTGGTGACTTCAATTGTATACTACATGAAAGTGACACTACCACTATAGGAAAAAGGAAAATTACATCTAATGCAAAACATTTAAATGATATTGCTAATTCTTATCATTTAAATGATATTAATAATCAGATAGATTCAAAATCTTTACCATACACCTTTTTTTCTAACAGATACAAAACTTATTCAAAAATAGATAGGGTCTTTATTTCTAACCAGATGGTAACAGATTTAATTAATTACAATATCATTTCATGTCCTATATCTGATCATAATTCAATTGTTTTTGAGTTCATGATAAAAAATACTCACAATGTTCAGATCAAAAGGATACCAGCATACTTAACTCAACTTAAATACTATAAAGAATATATACTTTCAGAAGTACAACATTTTCTAGACATAAATAATACTCTTGAAGTTTCCATTGTCTATGTTTGGGATGCCTTAAAATCATATCTATATGGACAAAGTATAAGATGGTATAATAATAAAAGGAAATCTTGGGATAAGGAATTGTTAGATATTCAAAGTAAATTAGACTCTTATAAACATAATAATAAAGAAAATATTATGGATAAGAAAGTCATTGAAGAAATAAACAAACTAAATGAGAAATACAAAGAAATTTTAACTCATAAAGTTAAAATAACTCTAGAGAAATACAAGTTTTGTCTTACTCAATAAGCCCCAAATACTTACATAGACTTAAAAATAAAACAAAAAGGTTGAATAAACAAAATCATATCAAAGAAATCTTTTCTCTAAGGAAAAAGAAGAATGTTTCTAGTCTACCAGAAATACTAGATGAATTTAGAAATCACTTTCACAAAATTAACCATAATAACATTAATATGGAATCTAAAGATAAAATAAAGGAGTTTATAACCACAAACATGAATAAAAAGCTTAATAAACAACAGATTAAACTAATGGACAAAAGTATTTCATATACAGAGGTTGTTACACAAATAAACAAGCTTAAATCAAACAACGCTCCGGGTAATTATGGTATTATACCAGAGATATATAAAATCCTTTCTAAAAGTACATATTCATTAATACATAAGGTTTTTATTTTGGCCCAAAATGAGCTAATAACCCCCCATCTTGGCAATATACATTTATTTCGCCAATTTTAAAACCTAATAAAGATCCAACTAGATGTATTTCATATCGACCCATCTCATTACTTAATGTTGATTATAAAATGTTTATGAGTATTTTTGCTGATAGATTGAAGACAATCATCCCTGGCATTATAGATATAGATCAGACAGGCTTCATTGTAAATAGAAATACTTTTGATAATATAAGGAGAACTCTAACATTAATTGATTTTGCAAATAGGAAAAAGAAAGATTTAACACTTATTAGTCTTGATATAAGTTCAGCATTTGATTCAGTAAGTTGGGACTATCTGTTTACCTTACTGAAGTGCACAAACTTCTCAGATGCATTTGTTAATCTAATTGAGCATTTATACAAAGGAACATTGGCTTATATTAAGGTAGGAACATATGTCTCACAAAAAATACCCATTTTTAAAGGTACAAAACAAGGGTGTCCACTCTCTCCACTATTATTCACTTTAATAATGGAACCTTGTGCTAATTTGATCAGAAACAGTACTGACATAGAGGGTTTTGAAATAGATGAAAATACAACATCTAAAATTCAACTTTTTGCAGATGATGTTCTAATTACATCAGCAGGATCTAATTCTTCAATGCAGTCTCTATTTGATAAAATGATGAATTTTAAAACTATTTCTGTTTTAATATTCAATGAAGAAAAAACTAAAATACTACCTATATATACACAAAAAATATTCTCATTAGCGATTTTACTAAAAATGTACCCAATTCAGGTCAGATAACTTATTTAGGTATAATATTATCTAAATATATTAAATCTATTATATATAATAATTATAATACCTGTTTTCTTAATATACAAAATATTTTTAATACCTGGAATAATATGTTTTTTTACTATGGAAGAGAGACTTACAATTATTAAAATGATAATATTCCCCAAGGTTTTATACTTAATACAATCAATAATACTTCCACCTACAAAAATAATTATCAAAAAACTGAATACACTAATATTAAATTTCCTATGGGCACCTAAAAGACCTAGGATTGCATTAAAGAAACATACTAATAGCTGGTCTCAAGGGTGTATTTCTTTTCCAGACTTTAATTTATATACTATCTCTTCTATTGTAAAAGTTATTACTTTATTAATAGGTCAGTCATATGTTGCAAAATGGAAAGATTACTGGGAGCTAATTAGTATGCACTTCATGAAAATCTCCTTAACACATAAAAATATGATTGTAAATAACTCCATGTTATGGTTACTAAAGGAATTTTGTACTTCACCTATTACACCTAAACATATAGTTAGTTACCCATTAAACATTATTATTAGTTATCGTAACTTTATATTCATGCATCCTAAATATGGGGAATGGAATTTTATTATATTCCCTATAATGTATACTCAGGGTATGCTTTTGTCATCTACTTCTGAAGGAACCCATTTAGCTATAGATAATGATCTAAAGTACTGGTATCAGTTGATATCTGATAATAAAGTTAAAAATCTAGATTTCTTAAAACAAGAATTTGATCTAAGAGAAACTTGCTGGTTAGAGGTTCAGACCTTTAGACAACATCTCATTGATAAAATAGATCTAATGTCTATAACAGTTAAAGAATCTATTCCAATACTGATTGATTATTTGATATTAAATCTACAACATAAAGTTTCTGATAAAGGAAAACTTTCATACATACATAAAATTATCAGACAAGAAACTTTTTACAGTGTAGATACCTACTGGAATTATTTCACTTCCATTAATGGGGACCCACCAAACCAACAAGATAAACAATATATATTGGAATCTGCCTACAAAACTACGTCTTCCATTGTCTGGAGACTTTTTACATGGAAATTTTTACATAGATCTTTTTATACACCTTTGATGATGAATAAAATAAATAATAAAGATAATCTATGTAAAAGATGTAATGTAGAAATTAATGCTGACTGGGCTCATATGTTTTATGACTGTATAAAACTGAAAGAATATTGGAAGTCAATTAATGAATTTTTGCAGGCTCTTTTTACAGATAATTTCATTATTTCTAAATCTCTTATATTATTCAACACACCTGTACCTCAAAGTGTTAAAAAGATTAAGCTTCCCTTGTTATGGTCTATTCTAGCAGTGGCTAGGAAAATAATAACCAGAAATTGGATTTCAGATACACCTCCTTCGTTCAATGAATTTAAAAATGTTATGAATATAGTCTGCCATATGGAAATAAACACAATAAGGTCAAGAACAACTAGGAAAACATCTTATTATATTGTATGGGATAATTTACAAAACTTGTTAAAAAAATCTTAACTTCAATAGCATGGTATTTTAGTTTAATTAATTGATCTGATTGTAGTGGATGTCTTTGTAAATACTTTGGTTGTTTTGTTGAATGTTATAATCATATCTATTTTAATTACTTGTATAAAATTGTTATGATAAAAAAAAAAAAAATTAATGTCCTTCCAGCAAGGTGATAAAGACAATGACATAGTCATCATTTATGCCAGAAGGAGCAATGCAAGAAAATCTTTTATCTTTTTATTTAGTGATTTCAGTCCTCAGTGATTTACCAGAAAAAAAAACACACATTATGAGGAACATGCAAAATTCTGGACATTCTATAAAAACCTAGACAGTTGAGAGGTATGGTGTGTGGTGCACTTTTGTATAATCTGGTTATGCTGAATGGCCATTAAGCATATCACTATGTGACCTCATAGCACAACATGATATATAAAGTCAGATTGGCCTCTTTATGTAAGGAGCCCATCATGATTATTTTCCTGAATGCATTTATTGTGTGTACATTGTCCCTAAATGTTGATGGTATACACCATTCTTCTTCTTCTTCTTCTTCTTCTTCTTTCAGCTGCTCCCGTTAGAGGTTGCCACAGCAGATCAACCGTTTCCATTTCTTCCTGTCCTCTGCATCTTGCTCTGTCACACCAACCACCTGTATGTCCTCTTTTACCACATCCGTAAACCTTATCTTAGGCTTTCCTCTTTTCCTGTTACCTAGCAGCTTCATCCTTAGCATCTTTTTCCCAATATACTCTGCATCCCTCCTCAGCACATGTCCAAACCAATGTAATCATGCCTCTCTGGCTTTGTCTCCAAACATTCCAACCTGGGCTGACCCTCTAATATACTTATTCCTAATCCTGTCCATCCTCGCCATACCCAGTGCAAATCTTAACATCTTCAACTCTGCCACGTCAAGCTCTGACTCCTGCCTTTTTGTCAGTGCCACTGTCTCCAACCCATATAACATAGCTGGTCTCACTACCCTCTTGTAGACCTTCTCTTTCACTCTTACTGGTACTCGTCTGTCACAAATCACTCCTGACACTCTTCTCCACCCACTCCATCCTGCCTGTACTCTCGTCTTCACCTCTCTTCCACACTCACTATTACTCTGAACTGTTGATCCCAAGTATTTAAACACATCCACCTTCACCACCTCTACTCCCTGCATCCTTACCATTCCTCTATCCTCCCTCTCATTCACACACATATATTCTGTCTTAGTCCTGCTGACCTTCATTTCTCTTCTTTCTAGAGCATATCTCCATCTCTCCAGGGTCTCCTCCACCTGTTCCCTACTCTCACTACAGATCACAATGTCATCTGCAAACATATTTCACGGGTGCTCCTGTCTAATCTTGTCTGTCAACCTGTCCATCACAATTGCAAATAAGAAAGGGCTCAGAGCTGATCCTTGATGTAATCCCACCTCCACCTTAAACGCATCTGTCACCCCCACCGCAGATCTCACCGCTGTCACACTACCCTCGTACATATCCTGTACCACTCTTACATACTTCTCTGACACTCCCGACTTCCTCATACAATACCACAACTCTTCTCTAGGTACCCTGTCATATGCTTTCTCTAAATCCACAAAGACACAATGCAACTCCTTCTGACCTTCTCTGTACTTCTCCATCAACACTCTCAGAGCAAACATCACATCTGTAGTGCTCTTTCCTGGCATGAAACCATACTGCTGATCACTAATCATCACCTCCCTTCATAACCTAGCTTCCACTACTCTTTCCCATAACTTCATGCTGTGACTGATCAGTTTAATCCCTCTGTAGTTACTACAGCTCTGCACATCACCCTTATTCTTAAAAATCAGTACCAAAACACTTTTTCTCCATTCCTCAGGCATCCTCTCCCTTTCCAAGATTTCATTAAGCAATCTAGTTAAAAACTTCACAGTCATTTCACCTAAACACCTCTATGCTTTCACAGATATGTCATCTGGACCAACAGCCTTTCCGTTCATCATCCTCTTCATAGCTATCCTTACTTCCTCCTTGCTAATCCACTGCACTTCATGATTCACTATCCTCACATCATCCAACCTTTTCTCCCTCTCATTCTCTTCATTCATCATCCCCTCAAAGTACTCTTTCCATCTGCTCAACACACTCTCCTCACTTGTGAGTACATTTCCCTCATTATCCTTTATCACCCTTACCTGCTGCACATCTTTATTAGCTCAGTCTCTCTGTCTAGCCAATCGGTACAGGTCCTTTTCTCCCAACTTAGTGTCCAACCTTTTATACAACTCTTCATTCGCCACCTCTCTCTTTGCCATGCACCTCATCTCCTTATACTCTTGTCTACTTTCTTCATTTCTTTGACAATCCCACTTCTTCTTCGCCAACCTCTTCCTCTGTACACTCCCCTGTACTTCCTCCTTCCACCACCACGTCTTCTTGTCCTCCTTCCTCTGTCCAGATGTCACACCAATCACCTTTCTAGCCATCTCTCCTACTAGCTCTGCTGTAGTTACCCAGCTGTTTGGTAACTCTTCACTGCCACCCAGTGCCTGTCTTAACTCTTCCCTGAACATCACCTCACAATTACCCTTTTTCATTTTCCACCATTTGATCCTCTGTGCTGCCCTCACACTCATCCTCCTATTCTTGATCACCAGTGTCATCCTACAAACCACCATCCTATGCTGCCTAACTACACTTTCCCCTGTCACCACTTTACAGTCTCCAGTCTCCTTCAGACTGGCCCTTTACATAAGATATAATCCACCTGTGTGCATCTTCCTCCACTCTTGTATGTCACCCTATGCTCCTCCCTCTTGTTAAAATACGTATTCATCACAACCATGTCCATCCTTTTCACAAAATCCTCTACCATCTGACCTTCTACATTCCTTTGCTTAACACCGTACCTACCCATCACTTCCTCATCCCCTCTGTTCCCTTCACCAACATGCCCATTGAAATCTGCTCCAATCACCAGTCTCTCACCCTTGGGTACAGTCATCACCACTTCATCCAACTCACTCCAAAATTTTTCTTTCTCATCCATCGCACACCCAACGTGTGGAGCATATGCACTATCAACATTCATCATTACACCATCAATTTCCAGCTTCATAAACATCACTCTATCCGACACTCTTTTCACCTAAAAAACACTCTTAGCATACTCTTCCTTCAGGACAATGCCTACGCCATTTCTCCTACCATCCACACCATGATAAAACAATTTGAAACCGCCTCCGGTACTCCTAGCTTTGCTCCCCTTCCATCTGGTCTCTTGCACACACAGTGTACCAACCTTCCTTCGGTCCATCATATCAGCTAGCTCTCCCCCTATACTAATCATACTGCCAAAATTCAAAGTTCCAACCCTCACTATCACAATCCTAGCCTTTACCTGCCTTCGGGCATGCCTTCCCCCTCTTCTCCTCCTTCGGCCAACAGTAGCCCAATTTCTGCCAGCACCCTGTTGGCCAACAGTACTGGTGGCGGTCGTTGATGGCAGTGATGGTATACAGCACATACATGTTATATTTAGGGTGAGATGTGTACTAAAGATTCTTACACTTGCCTTCTTTAACTTACAAATCTGGGTTCTGTTATTTGAAAGAGACACTGAGGCCTGATATCTCTGTTAGCCATCTTAATCCTTCAGGTCAGGGGCTGCTAATTATTGTACAAGCTCACCTCTGGCAGGCTTTTGTTGGCCTCCCTTGCCCTGGTCCTCTGGAATCACCTACTTTTCTTTTTTCAGGTGCAAGGGTCAGAGGGGTATTCATTCCACTTTTAGTATAATTTAAATCTGTTATACAATGGTGCTGATTGAGTCTCGTTTTACAGATTTTTATACCATTATTTACTGATTTGTATATAAATGCATATGATTAAAAGTTTTAATGCTTTTAAATAAACAAGATACAGAAACAGATATCTTTCAGAAAGTACCTCATAGATATATTTTTGTATATAATGATGCTGAAAGACTGTAAGCAATGCAGAGTCACATTATCTTATAACAATGCTTAGCATCAGGGACATTATGCTTTAAAATGCAGAATTTCATCTGAGCTTTGTTTTTCTTTTTTATTTCCAAATAGAATTTTAAATCAGTTATGTACACACATACTGCAAGGTAGGTTAAGAATGTTGATGACCTAATCTAAAAACTAGGTGACGTTTCCTTTAAACATTTGGTTCTTTAACTCCCAGAAAAATGCACTGGTATGTAATATAATGCATAAGTATATTACTTGTGCTGCTAGCTAACAGTGGCCGGAGGTCAAGACTGCCCCAGTGACCCTGGGGCTGTCAGAAAGTGTACATTTAAGCAACAGTGCTGTCCCACTTGTAAAGATTCACCAATTTCTTACTAAAAATCATGGGTTGGAAAGTTTGAACAATACAAAAAGGCATTCTACAGCTCATCTGATTTTAATTCCATTGCTGTACTTTTATACACTAGTGGTTATGTATGAATGCATCAAACTTAGTACCTTTATTACTTTTTTTGTTAAATAGCCTGGATTGTAGCTGAAAATTATCCAGTGAATTAGTCTACTTAACAAGGTTTTATTAACTGCAGAAAATGAACTAATCATATCATACCAGAACACCTTACACAGTTATGCATGAGTGAGCAGTTCCAGAAAATCAGTATGGGCATGTATGACAGATACAGCAGTGCAAATTATGTAAGACTGAACTTTTTTTTTACTATTATCTTCAGCTCTCAGGGTAATGTTAATTTAACACAGTGTATACCATCAACATGCACCAGCTCTTGCATCCATTTTGTTGCAAGTGAATGGGAATGCATAGGAACTTTTGTGACTGGCAAATCAGATAAAACCAACTTTATGAACTGGATAAGCAGTTACTTCAAAACAAAAATGCACCTAAGATGCCAAAGTATTTGTAAGTAATTGCAATAAATATGAATTGCACTATATGATGGAAAGTTGTGAATTCATAAAATGAAAAGGACTTGTCAATGAATTTCTTGGTTGTACCAAGACTGCCACTGATAAGGAAAGTAAGAGGAAACCTGCATTATATTGTTTCAAGAGCTACCCAATGGGAATTCAGAATATCTGATTGGTTCTAAGTGTGTGATAATGATGATAAAATGATGATAAAATGTATATTTGTTCAACAATTTAAGAAAACTATTGCAGATTCATTTAGTCCTAATATTTGATGTATAGAATACATTCAATTAATATCTCTTGCTTAGACCAATGTCAAAGCACTTTTCACGGACTGTGAATTTGGAGTTTATAAAGCTCCCATTAAAATAAATTAAAATGGAAGCCTCAAAATTAAAAGGGTTACAGTATTTTTCAAAGACTGTTTCAATGTGTTCCTTGTAATACTTGCAGAACAGGCTGGTAGTAGTGGTTAGTAGGTGCAGTCTGGTTCTGTATGCATTATTGCTAATTGTTAATCTTACAGTATAGGACCAGAACTGCCCTGTTTGGTTTGCATTTATCAGCACTGGCTAAATGCATAGTTGTGTGTACTGTACCATTTTACCATATGCTATAAAATGATATGATTCTTTTTGTACAATATGCCATCAGTGGCTTCAGTACTATGTCAATATGCTTGGAAAGTTCTGGCATGTCAACATCAGGTTATCATTTCGACATTTTTAACATTATGTAAGCTTTCATTTCACACCAAGGAGTAACCTATAAGGTATTTCTTAGTTAAGTTAATAAAACAAATATATATACAGCATATATTCATACACTGAGATGCAAAGCACACTACTCCAATTAGGTCAGCAGTAATTAGTAACTCACATGATGCCTTGTGTTGTGAAGCACTGTTTAACAATGCCACTCGGACAGTGCCTGGTATATTTTCACAAATGTTATTGTTAAGGAAGCACAAATATCAGAAAGTAGTGATAGTTCAAAACCAGGTATTATTGATAACCTACATCATTATGGCAAATTTATGTTTGGTACCATAAAGAACTATATGGGCTCCATCTTGATCAAGTTAATGGAAATAATAATAATATGACATATATTCATAATTTGGCATACAAATAAAATCTCACTTTGACTTTTACTGACGATCTCATTTGGGTCACCGATCTTCCGTGGCTCAAGTGTGTTGTCTTGGTCTGTGGCAGATTGTTCCACAATGCTACTAAGTGGGCAGTGCTTGACATATTTGCATTAATATGACATTTATACATATATGCACACTGTGTTTCTAATCTGCAAATGTCTGCAAAGTGGTGGTACCTAGGCACTGTGTGCCATCAAAAAGTTTTCTGGCATTATGTAAGCTTTCATTTGATACCATAAAGTACAGTGTAAACTACTTCTTGTTTAAGTTATTAACAGAACTATTAAAATGGCATATGCTCATAATTTGCAATGTTTGAAGGAACCACTGCTTGCAGAAGGAGAGGATGACCCTCGTGGATAACCCATTGCACAATCTTCCCTGCTACTTTGCTGGTGCATGAGGTAGGGATGGAGAGAAAACTTTAAAATTCTCAAAATACACCCTGAGTATTGTCTGGATGACCATCTCTCTTTATCAGCTATTGACTTGTTGAGAAAGTAAGATAAAGAGTAACAAAAGACAAAAAAATACAGAAAGACAGTCACCTAACCTGTGTTCCTCTAGTGTTAGATTGAGATGAAAATGAAAAAAACATATGGCCACAGTCAAATATTTCAGTTTCCTACCCTTATGCATGCACACAACATGTCTCCTCACCCCTAATTCCAAGACAATCACATTCTCTGTACCAATTTAATGTCAAACTCTGAAGAGCATGAAAGAATGAATGGTTAGAGTAACATATTTTGACTAGTTGTTGTCAGATGTACCCAATACTGTATTTTTTTCTTAAATCTCTTCTCTAAAAGATATCCATCTGTATATGTCTGATAGTGAAGAAAATAACTCAGTAATGCATTCCATACTAACAAACTTTAATCTGAGTATTCCAGACTAAAAAAAATAAACTGAGGAAACAACAAGTGTGTATTGCTTTCATCCCTAAGCAGTCACCAACCCATACCCAGCAATAGTAGCCACTTTGTTGACTGTATATTACACAGAAGTCTGATTCTGGCAAAAAGGCTACAGTTTTGCATTTCAGGTTTACATCACACAGTAACCACAGTAAATTATTCCATCTTACATTACAAATGTGTACATGGGTCTCAACATTCAGTTTTCAAAATGTTCAGCACTTATTCTAACAATGTAATGCAAACTGGAAAAATGTGAAACACAAACAGCTTCACATAGGAAGCTCACATCATGGTGAATAACTGTTTTTCCATTTACATAAAGTTATTTTGATGATTATTATGACTCAATATTATATTCCAAGGATATTTATTAAACGATTCTTAACAATGAATTTGTGATGAATGCCTTCACTTTGAAACAGTGTGGAAAACTGAATTTTTTAATACTCAAAATGTGTGTAAATGCACTGCCAGATTAATGACTGTTTAAACTGAGCAAACAAAAAACAATTATGTTACTTTTATCTGCAGGCAGCTTCCCCTCAGACACCTGTATTCAGTAATTGTAACTAATTTGTTGACTCTCTACACCTCAGATGTATAATTATGATAAAAGATAATTGTAATTGTAGCAGTAATGTATTTCAAGTTTGCTATACACAAACACTTAGCTATATTAAAGTTTTCCAAGTTTACCAACATGAACCGTAGCTATATCCCTGTCAAAATCAAAGTCAAAGTAAACTTTATTGTCATTTAGACCTACATGAGAGTGCAGTCTAAATGAAATTTTGTTGCTTTGAGCTCAATGTGCAGACCAAAAACATATAAAAAATATAACAATCTAACTATAAATACAGAACCACAGGCTCTATCTACGACATTAACATTGACATGACACTAGAACATAATTACAATTTTTGTATGTCTATCTATAGCACAACTTAGTATTGCACAGTAGATGTTGCACTTAGAGGCATTAATCAGTGGTAGACTAGAGACCATTTTGTCCCTTGCATAGAATGTAACTTGTATTTGAAGTTATTGCACAAAAGGTAATAAGCATTCAGTGAGCTATAGCACAGGTGAGAGAACCTAGTAATGAGTTATTGCCCTTTAAGAAAAATATGTTTCCTTCAGCCTGTGTGGCCACTGACTAGGTGACCTGTTGGCTTGCCGTGCTACTCAAGTTTAATAGTCTGATGGCCTGAGGAAAGAATCTGTTTCTGAATCTAGTAGTTTTGCAATTTATGCTTCTGTAGTGCTTGCCTGAAGACAAGTAGGAGAACAGTAACTGAGCTAGGTGGTTATGGTCTTTAACAATCTTTGTGGCTCTTCTGAGACACCGTGCAGAGTGCAGATCCTGTGTAGATGGAATAATGGATCTTGTTATTCTCTCTGCCACTTTCACCACCCTTTGGAGGGCCTTACAATCTATGTCCTTGCAGTTTCCATACCACACTGTGACATTGCTTATCAGGATGGTCTCAATGGTGCCTCTGTAGAAGTTTGTGAGCACCAAAGATGGGAGGTTTGTTCTCCTCAACTTGCATAGGAAGTGGAGTCTTTGGTGTGTTTCTTTGACAATGTGATTAGTATTGATGGATCACGTCAAGTCTTCTGTGATGTACACCCCTAGGAATTTGGTACTTTTCACCCTTCCACTGTTTCTCCATGGTTGTGAGTGGGAGCTGTGTCACCTGTTTTTCTTGAAGTCTACAATTCCCTTTTTGGTTGTGTTTACCTTTAGAGCTAGGTTATTGTTGTCACACCAGTCATTCATATGTTTCACGTCCACCCTGTATGCTGTTTCATCACCACTGCTAATTAGGTCTGTTACTGTAGTATCATGCATGCATTTGATGATGCGATTTGAGTTGAAGCTGGCTGTGTAGTCATGGGATGGCATGGTGAACAGCAGAGGACTGAGAACACATCCTTGAGGGACTCCCTTGCTCAGTGTAAGGCTCTTTGAGGTGTTATTGCCAACTCTCACTCTTTATGGTCTGTCAATAAGGAAGTCCAAAATCCAGTTACACATAGGGGTACTGACCCCATGGTGAATCAGTTTCTCTATCAGATGTTGTGGTATGACTGTGTTAAAGGTAGAGCTGAAGTCAATGAATAGCAGTTGGATGTAACAGTTCTTGTTCTCCAGATGAGCTAAGGATGTGTGGAGTGCCATCAAGATGGCATCTGCGGTGGAGCAGTTGGACTCATAAACAAACTGGAGTGGATCCAGTTCTGCAGGAAGATTTGTTGTTAAATAGTCTTTGACCAGTCTTTCAAAACACTTCATTACTGTAGAGGTGAGCGTTACTGGATGATAGTCACTCAGGTTTGCTGGCTGAGACTTTTTTGGTAGTAGAATGATTGCTGTGCTCTTGAAGCACTTGGGTACTATGGGCTGACACAGAAATGTGTTAAATATGTCAGTAAGAACTGTGGTCAGTTGGACAACACAGTCTCTGAGTACTCATCCCAGAATGTTGTCTGGTCCTGCCACTTTCCTAGCGTTTACCTGTCTTAGAGTCCTCTGAACATTGGCAGAGTTGAGACAGACTGCTGCTTCATTTTGCCTGGTGGTGAGTTTTGTAGCCTTTGTGTCATTTCCTTTGTCAAACCTGCTGAGGTGTTGAGTTCATTTAGAAATTTGATGTTATCATCACATTTGGTGGATACAGGCCTGTAGTCTGTCAAGGATTGTACCCCATGCCACAGACATCTGGAGTCTCTTAAGGTCTAAGAAGTCACTCTGGATTATTTTGGCCATAGGCACACTTGGCCTTATTTATTCCTCTATGTAGGTTCAATCTGGTCTCCCTGAGGGCATCCTTGTCTCCCTTTTAAACATAGCATTGCATGCTCTTAGAAGCTCATACATACTTCATTTGCTAACCATGGTTTTTGGTTGGCCCTTATGGTGATGGCTTTGATGGTTGTCACATTGTCCACACATTTGGACATTGATGTCATTACAGATTCTGTGTCCTCATCTAGACTGATGAGTTGATTCTCCATAGCCACAACCTTAAACACATTCCAGTCCACGATATCAAAGCAGTCCTGGAGTGCTGAGACTGCTCCCTCTGACCATATTCTTATTGGCTTCTTGGTTGGCACATCCCTTATTAATAGTGGTTTGTGCAGAGGGATTAGCATGATGGCAAGATGGTCCAAGTTTCCCAAGTGTGGGTGTGGTACCACTTTATAAGCCAGCTTGAGTTTGGTATATCCCTGTCTGTGTTCTCTCCCCTCATGGCTAAGGCGACTTGTTGTTAGTGATGTAGAACTGACTTCAGGTTTTCTTGGTTGAAGTCATCAGCTATTATGTGAGCAAATTCTGGATTATGATTCTGCAGCTCATTGATTGCCTGGTGAAGCGTGGTCAGTGCCTCATTGGTGTTGGCACTGGGAGGAATATAAACAGCTGTGATGCTCACACCCTTGGTAAGGTGAAGGGTCTCCATTTGATCATCATGAACTCGATGTTTTCTGAGGAATGAGTGGTACTTGCCTCACAGTTGGTACACCATCTGTTACTGACATATATACAGACACCCCTCCTCTAGATTTCCACTAAGGATCTGATTCCCATCAGCTCTAAATAGTGTCCACCCCTCCACATGCACAAAACTATCACTGATATTAGAGTTTAACCAAGTCTCTGTAAACACAACCACACAGCTATTTTTCGCTGTGTTATGTGTAGTTGGTGCTAGCTTTATGTAGTCCATCTTGTTTTCCAAGGAGCGAATATTGGCCAGTAACATAGATGGAACTGCACACCTGTGTGGGTTCACCTTTAGCCTTGCTGATCTCCCTGCTCTTGTTCCTCTTTTCCTCAGTCTTTTACATCTTTTCTTTCTATTTCCTTCTGTTGCTAGACGTTGTCACATCAGTGCCAAAATGCTTGATTAGTTTCCTTCATCCTGAAGCTGTGGATATTTTACTGCTGATTATCAAATTAGTTCATGCACTTGTAATGTTTCTTTTAAAATAGTAAATGTTGCAGTAGCATGATACATTTTTAAAAGTTACAGTGCAGGAATGTCAGCACCAGTCGTCCAGGCTCCTCTTAAAGAGGGCTAGCGAGGTACTCTGCTTGACATGGAGAGGGAGTCTATTCCACAGATGGAATCTTTTGGACACAAATCTATTCTGCCAACAAGTTCTAGTAATGTCACAGACCAGGTTGAGGCCTTGTTTGCAGGTTGCATGAGTGGAGTTTGACTTACAGATGTGCAGCAACTCTATCAAGACTTGGTGTGAGATAGCCTTTTATGCCAAACACAGGTCACCTCTGAGCAGTCTGCATGAGACTGAGCAGAGGGACAGGGCTTTTAGCCTATCTGTATAAGATAGCTGTTTGAGACCCTGAATTTTTCTGGTCAGGAACCTCTGTAGTCTCTCCATCTTCTGCATGTGCTTGGCAAGGTACATGCCAAAGGGGGCATTGTACTCTTATAATGGATCTGTTAAGGGACAAATACAGTGATATTATGATCTCCTTGTTCCTGGATGAAATACCCTTATTTATAAGGTGGGCCATGTGGAAAGCCTTCTGTACAACGGAGGCAGTATGGTAGTCAAAAGTCAAGTTGGCATCAATCTGAGTGCCCATGTCCTCACGATTGATTGTGTGCATAGTACATTGCTATTAATGTGATAATTAATGGGAACACCATTTTCCCCAACGTGGATAATGATGCATTTCTTAGCATTCAGTTTAAAGCCATGCTTCTGACACCAGTCATTAGTTTGGGTAAGGCCCTCCAAGAGGGCATCACTAGGGGAATTTAACAATGCTCAGCTTGCAGTCATCTGCAAATCTGTTCAGCCACAGACCACTGGTTTTGGCTTGCACCTCAGAAAAAAATATCCCAAACAGTAGAGGCCCCAAGACTGATCCTTAGGATATGCTGCTCATTACAGGTCTACTACTAGAGATGGATTCTCCTATTTTTACTGAGTGGGTTCTAT
Organism: Protopterus annectens; assembly: GCF_019279795.1. NCBI lineage: Eukaryota > Metazoa > Chordata > Ceratodontiformes > Protopteridae > Protopterus > Protopterus annectens. Next base: position 403,071,502 of record NC_056729.1, on the reverse strand, counting down.
CAGTGAGCCAGTTAGCAACCCATCTGGTAACATACAGGTTGATGACTAGCTGGGAGAGTTTGTCTATTATACTCGAGTGGGGAATAGTGACAAAGGATTTAGCTGGGTCAAGGTAGGCAGTGTGCACCATCTTAATCTTGTCCATGGCTTTGGTGACTATTTCAAAGAAGTCAACCAAGTTTAACAGGCATGATCTCCCTTTGACAAAACCAAATGGTATGGGGTCAAGTGTTTGGAGGGTACCAATGTCCTTGTTTATAAGGTCCATTATAATGAGTTCCATGGCCTTGCAGATCAGGCTAGTTAGGCTGATGGGCCTATAATTGCCTAGTTTGGTGGACGCTCCATCATTGTGGAGAGAGATGACAGTGGCTGTCCTCCATTTGCTTGGGGTGAAGCTGGTGCTCAGGCTTTGGTTGAATAAGATGCCTAATGGTGCCGAGAGCTCATGCCTGAGTTAATGTAGGATGCAGCCAGGGATGTTGTCAGGTCCCATGGAGGCTGTATTTTTTGCCTTTGAGTGGGCATTCAAGACCTGCTCCCTGGTGATGAGGGGAGGGGGGCTGGTGCTGGGCATGTTCTGGTTTACTGATGGGAGGAAAGGGGTGTGAAGTGTTCACAGAACCTGCCTGCCAGCAGGTTGTCTATATCTACTGGATTTGTGTATGTGCTGTTCTTGACCAGCAGTTCAGAGCAGATTTGGGTGTTACCTTTGAGATTGTGGATGGATGTGAAGAAGGCCTTGCGATTGTCCTTAGTGTATGTGGCCAATTTGGACTCAAAGTTAGCCTTAGAGGATTTCACTAGTGACCTTATTTGCTTGTTCAGACAAAGGAGAGATTGCTTCCAGCTTGGCACATGCTCCTTCTTGGTCCTGGACAGCATTTTGTTCCTTTTATTATAGAGTTTGTTTATTGTTGCTGTCCACCAGACAGGTTTACTCTTCCTTGAGGAAGATGATCTTGTCCTGTCAGGTATTGCTGAGTCCATGCAGCTATGTAGCTGCTCATATAGTTTTTTGGTGTAGGACTGGACATTAGTCTTATTTCCAAATGAAGGGATGGTGGCTGTAAAGCTGCTTATAACTGGTCTCAGGAGATTGTAGTCAGCTTTGGAAAAATTTTTTGTTTGAACTTGGCAAAGTGCCGGTCAGGAGAAATGGTGACTTCAAAAGTGATTGCTTTATGGTCAGATCTTACCAAGGAGGATGACACTGTCGGTGTGCTATAGTGGCTACTCATGTTGGTTAGTTCCAGGTCCAGGATATTTTCACCTCTTTTGGGGGTGTCAACCAGCTGCTCTAATGCATGGCACTGATGAAGTTGAGGAATCTCTGGGCATTTATGTTTGGGCTAGAACTGGTCTTCCACTCTATATTTGGGTAGTTAGAGTCACCCAGAATCAGGGTAGAGGGTTAAATATTGATGGATTCAAGAAAGTCCAGATAGGTGGAGTGGGTGTCCTAAGTCATGGTTGGGGGTCTGTAGATAGATATGATTTGAATAGGTGTTTTGTCAATAGTTAACTGCACTTAGAGTATATTCTATGTGTCATACTGTTTGACCAGTTAGTCGAAAAACCAAGCATTTACTGTATTTTCTGTCTGTGTGTGTAAAAAAAACTAAAAAAAAACAAAAAAATACTTCTGCTTTCCTAACTTTCCTAGCTAGTTGTTCCAGTGATCAGATTTGCTGATCCCTGGGCTTTGTATTTGGTTCCTGTGTTCCTCCATTTTCTTGTGTGGCCAGAGGGAAGTTTCTTTACTCACCAGTGAGAGTGGGGAGTACTGAGCTGCCTGTTTGTCCTCAGAGGAGTGGTTAGAGACAGCAACTGGTAATTCATTGGCCATTTTGGGTCATTTCCTGTTTTTTCCAGCCCCCTGCTATAAAGCACGCTTTAGCGCGATTTAGCGCGGAGTTGCCACAGTAGCACACAAGAGCAGCGGCAGTTAATCAAGTAGCACACAAGAGCAGCGGCGGTTAATCAAGGTTAAACTATTCGGGCTACCTAAAGTCCACTCTTCAAATTTTCCCTTAAAACAGCCTTCCCTGAACTGTACTGCTGATCTAACCAGCGTATTCTATATCTAAAAAGCTCAGCTCTACTTGATTCCTAAGTAGAATATCCTCTATCTGTAAAGCCTAGCACTTGCTCCTAAAGTACTTTTTTACTTGATATAGCACTTTTATTATACATAGTACCCCACCAGCCAAAAACCCCATTCGATCACCCACATCCCCCGGAGTCTTTTAAGGTCCTTGTCTATTTCTTCTAGCATGTCGAGGGATCAGTTGCTAGTGTCCTCTCCTGCTCAGCTGGTGAATCTGGGAATATTGAGGCAATGTTACAATTGTCTCATGTACACGGACAACCCTCTCCTTCTCCCACAAAACACAAATACATGCGAGAGATGCAACTATATAGCCAAACTGGAGGCTGAGCTCTCTCAACATAGGACTGGTAAGACCAGACAGGAGGAGAAGGTAACCACACACACCACAAACCCAGTTTCACATAGTACTATCACAACTTCAAATCATACACATAAATACACAAAGACATATTCGGAGGCTCTGATCAAAAATCTACCAAAACAGCAGAGGCCACCAAAGCAGACACCCAAACAACTGCCACCTCAGAACACAACACATGCAACACATAGACCACATAGTCAGTGTGCCAAACAGTCACAGCCCTTAAGGCCAAACACAATGCCAGGCACACTTGTCATTGGTGACTCCATAGTCAGACACACTGACGTCCCACTCACCAGATTGAAGAAGGAAAAGGTCACAGTAAGCTGCCTGTCGGGCGCTAGAATCCACCACATAACGCAAGCACTCAAGTCTCTCAACAGCAGGTACAAGTATGACTCTGTCATTGTCCACGCTGGTGTGAACGACCTGAGACGTACCTCCTTGGACTACATGAAAAGAGACATAAAGGAGCTCTCTGATTATGTAGCCCAGGCAGGTATGACCCTGACCTTGAGCAGTATCCTACCTTCACCAAGAATGATGCCACAATACAGAGATAAGATGATCAGCTTTAATAATTGGCTTAAACTCTGGTGTCATTCAAAGGGAATCCAATGTCTGTCTGCCTGGGATGACATGCTGGACAAGCCACGCTGCTTCACAAGGGACAGCTTGCACCTGTCACCCCTGGGCTTCCGGATATTGGCAAAGGCTGTTGCCACCCCCATAGTGCCTTTTTTAGGCAAGGCTCAAATTCTAAACCTACCACCCTAGAACACAAAAAAGAAAAAAAACTAAGGGTAATGCTGCTCAATGCCAGAAGTCTCAACCTCAAGATGCACGCACTCGAGGCCCTTCTCAGTATGGAGAACATCGATGTCTGTGCTGTGACTGAAACCTGGTTTAAGGCTCCCGAGAGCACCCCGGCACTATCAGGCTTTACCTCTTATGCGTTCCGGCCCCAAAATCCGGACAACACCAAGAAATTAGGGGGGGTGTCTATATTCATCAAGAACACCCACACCTCAAGGTTGGTGGCAACGCACGATGCATCGGAGACCATCCAGGTGCAAATAACCATAGGCAAGACTGCTCTGCAATTTGTAGCATGTTACAGGCCACCCTCTCAATCTCAGGAACCTCACATAGCTTTCCTGAAAACACTGGAGGGGATAAATGTATCTCCAAACACCATCATACTAGGTGATTTCAACTACCCGAATATAGACTGGGATCACTACTCTAGCCCCAACAATCTAGCCCAAAGGTTCCTAGAGTTCATAAACTCAAATGCCATGGAACAACTAGTCACCATTCCCACAAGAGGAGATAACATACTAGATCTCATCATCATGAACATGGGGTCACAATGTTCAACACCGGAAGTATATCCTTCACTGGTGAGATCAGACCATAAACTAATCTCACTGGAAGTCCACATCCCGCCCCCATCTGAGATAAAAAAGACCACAGTGAAGAACTTCTCAAAAGCCGACTTCACACTTCTAAAGGCTAGTGTGGTCTCTTTTATGGCCCCTGAGACTGCGGAAACCATTACTCAAACCGCTGAATCACTTACAAATGCCTTCTACCAGCACCTACAGGACTGCATGGATCAGGCAATCCCAAACAAAACAAAGACCCTTTGTACCAAAGGCAAGCATCCAGTTTGGTGGACCCCAGCCATAAACAAGCTCTACAACAAAAGGAGGAAGCTACTACAAGATAAAGCAAAATCCTTAAAAGGGAAAACACCCTTGATCATTATAAGTAAAAAAATAAGATCTCTCATAAAATCATCCAAGGCAAATTTTGAGAGAAAAGTTGCCAAGGACTCAAAGGACAATCATAAGGCCTTCTTTAGCTATGTTAGAAACCTGGGAGGAAACTCCCAGATATGCTCAGAATTAGTTCAAAATGACGTAAAAATTACTGAACCTACAGACATTGCCAACATACTGGCTGACAGGTTCAGTGCAAACTTCTCCCCCCCCCAAAAGGTGAGATATCTATACCTGAGAATTATAGCCCCCCAAACATCTCAAACGCTCAGGTGAGAACTGCTCTCTCCAAGGCAAAAAACACAGCATCCATGGGACCAGATGGTGTCCCCGGATGTGTGCTCCACGAACTCAATGAGGAATTAAACCCGCAGTTAGGGCAGCTATTTAATCTTAGCCTCACCTCAGGATACGTGCCTAAGGAGTGGCGTACGGCAACTGTGGTCCCACTTCACAAAGGTGCCTCCACCGACCCGGGAAATTACCATCCCATCAGCTTGACAAGCTTGATCTGCAAAGCTATGGAGAGGATCATAATGGAACTCATAAATAAAGACATAGGAGACTTGCAGACTTTGGATCCGACCCAGTTTGGCTTTGTCAAGGGCAGATCATGCTTTTTAAACCTGGTGGACTTTTTCAAAACAGTCACCAAGGCCATTGATGAGGGAAAGGCAGTCCACACAGCCTACCTCGACCTGGCAAAGGCTTTCGACACAATACCCCACTCAGGTATCATTGAAAAACTCCTCAGCTTAAATGTAAACCCTTACGTCACAAGATGGGTTGCAAATTGGCTAAGTGACAGAACCCACAGGGTCAGAGTTGCTGGCGCCATGTCAGACTCAAAGCCCGTCACAAGTGGTGTCTCACAGGGCTCAGTCCTGGGCTCTCTCCTGTTCGGCATCTACTTTTCAGAAGTACAAGCAAACATAGGAGGATTATGGCTGACAAAATTTGCAGATGACTGCAAACTGGGCGCCATAGTTGAGAACACATCTGACACAGATATCCTTCAGAAGGGTCTTATAGAAATGGAAAACTGGTGCCAGAACCATGGCCTAAAGTTAAACGCCAAAAAATGCATAGTCATACCCTTCGGGAAAAACAAGGTTACCCCTAGCTACCATATAGGTGGCAACCCACTAAGCACAGAAGAGGTTATGAGGGATCTGGGTACCCAGGTTGACAGTAACCTTTCATTTGATACTCACGTGGCCAAAGTAGTTAGGAAGACCTTCTACATTGCCCACCTGATCATGAAGGGATTCGCATCTAGATCAAAGGAAGTCATCGTCCCCCTGTACTCATCACTCATCAGGCCAATGATTGAGTACAATGCCCCATTCAGAATGTATCTGACACGACACCTGCAGCAACTGGAAAGGCCCCAAAATTCCTCACCAAAAGGATAAAGGGTCTCAAAAATATGTCCTATGCTGCCCGACTGAAGGAACTTCAGCTCTACTCGGTCGCTTACCGTCTGCTCAGAGGTGACCTGTGCCTGACATACAAGGCCATGTCCAACCCAAAATTGATGAACATGCTTCACCTCAAAAAATCTAGATCCCTCAGAACTACAAGGGCGGGAGACTTAAACCTTGACAAGGTTATTAATAGGACGTGCTGGAGGGACAGATTCATCACCCAGAGACTCCCTATGCTGTGGAACAAAATCCCGGTACATGTGAGGCAGAGCACCTCGCTGGCTTTGTTCAAGAGAAATCTTGACCAATGGATGGGAGATCGCAGATATACCCCAGGGATTATCTCAGTGTCTCTGCTCAACAGAGGCACAGCAAAATAATGGGCATAGTATCCTCCAAACTAAAGGGGTGGTGAAAGCCACAAAACTCTGTCTAGGCTTATAAATGCCCTTGGGCAGATAGCCTAGTATGAACCTATGAACCTATGAACCTATGAACCAGGCTGGAGGTGTGTATGTCTTTTATAAATATTGAAACTCCACCTCCTTTGGCTTTGTAGCCCTTCATTTCGGGTCCGAAAGTATGGTAGGACGAGTAACCTGATAAAGCTTGGGTGCTCTCCACAGCTTTGAGCCAGGTTTCAGTGACTGCACAAATGTCAGCAGCCTCCAGGGTGAAGAAATCCTGCTATGAGTGCAGTGTCATGCTAAGATTGAGCATTTAGCAGCATGACCTTTACATTTTGTTTAGAAGAATTTTTCATATTGGTAATTTTGTCCGCATGACTTTGTCTAAAAAAGGCACTATGGGGAAGGCAAGAGGCCTTGCCAGAAGCCTGAAGCCCAGGAGAGAGAGATGAAGGGCATCCCTGGCAAAGATTCATGGTCTGTCGATCATGTCCTCCCAGGCTGTCAAGTACTGGATCCCTTTGAAATGACACATGAAACTAAGCCAATTTTTAAAGTCAATCATTTATGTTTATATTGAGGCATTATTCTGGGTGATGGAAAGATGCTGCTTAAGGCTAGGAACATATCTGCCTGTGACATATATTCAGTGAGCTCAATCATATCTCGCTTTGTATAGTCCAGAGAGGTACTTCTCAAGTCATTCACACCAACATGGACTATGACAGAGTCATAGCAGTATCTGTTGTTAAGAGACTTGAGTGCATGTGTGATATGGTGGATTCTTGCACCTGGCAAGCAACTTACCTTGACGTTCTCCTTGTCTAGCCTAGTGATGGGCACATCTGTGTGTCTCACGATAGTCTCCTATGACTAGTATGTTAGGTTTGTGGCTGGGCCTTAGAGGCTTTGAGACACAGGTGTGTGTACTATGTGTAGTGGTTGGTGCTGTGGGTTGTGATGTGCATGTGTGTTTTTGCCTCAGAGATCTCTTTTGTTTAGGTATGTTTTTGTTGAGAACCTCCACATATGTAGGAGTGTGTTGTACAGGTGTGAGTTGTGTTAGAAGTGTGGTGTTTGTCGTGTTTGTGCAGATGACCTTCTCAGTGCCAGATGTACTGGCTTGTGATTGAGAGAGCAATAATTCTTGGTTCTTAATGTAATTGCATCTCTCACATATTGTGTTCTTAAGTGGTAGTAGTAGAAGGTTGTATGTGTACATAAGGCAGTTGCTACACTGTCTCAGGGTGTCCATATCAACCAGACTAGCAGGGAAACCACAGAAAATTGTCCATCTATGGTTGTCGGAATCTGTGGAAGACAGGTCAGGGATAGTAGAGTTGGCACTATCTGAGGAGAGTCCCTATACTTGTGAGTAGGGCTGGATAAAATCAATACAGTGGCTGCAAAGGAGGGCCTCACTTACACAGGAGTGCTAGTAAGGGAAAAGTGTAGTTGAGATAACTCGCAAAGGGTTAAAATAGTGCAGTCGTGGTGCATGTTGTGCAAATAAGTGCAAACCTGCACAGACACGTACTTTAAATACCACAAAAACTAAAGTAAAATAGAAACACTGCAATTGGCAAATCAACCCTTGTCCCTGAACTCATAGCTAAACACCCTATGCCAGATCAATTCCAACCAGTTCACTTACTCCCACTAAGTACAGGCAGGCCCCAGCCAATACAAGATGGCATAGCAGGAAACATGGGAATTGCACAAACAGATCTGGATACAGCAAAACCTGTAACCCGACTATGCTAAAGATATTTAAACTCTTTTTAGGTTGATTTAACACAGGATAACAGATACACATTTCAATATAACAGTAGCAAACAAGAGCAAACTGATTTAAACAAATTAACCAATTAATCAATAAAAAAGCTCAAAACTGAGCCCTGTTCCAGGAACCTTCAATCAGACAAGTTTGAGCTGCATACTACTGGCATTAGGGTGCAGGGAACCCTCTACAACAAAAGATGGATGGATGGGAAAGGGCCTAGCAGACAGCCATGATGTACACTCTTGATCACCGGACACAAGATATAGGTCACTTCACACATTTCTACATATTTAGATGTCATGAATGTGATCCACTGTTCTACCCACTTGGTGATATAGGTGTTGATGGCCACATCTGTTATTGTGGAGTGAGTACCTCAGTGTGGACTCCTGTTGTCTGCCTTGGCCTTTTCATGTTCCACAAGTTGATGCTCTTAGATATCTGACAAATGTAACAGACATAGATGTAGCTTCAAAACTAACACATGTATGTTGCACAAAGCCAGGCTATAACTAGTGTGCATTTAGAGAAGGCCCATGATGACATGTTGGTCTACCTCACAGATCAGGAGAGTCAGGAAGTTTCTATATGTGAATACATCAAGTGCTGTCCCCAGCTCACTCAGATGGATGCAATGTCAATGTACACCCTTCTATGGGAGTATAGTCCATCTGGAGATTATGTTGAAGCATGTATCACACCGTGTCAGGTAGGTGTATGTTCTGAGTCACACTACAGGTGATTTGGGATGTTGTCACAGCCCATTATTTCTGTGTGATAGGCCTGCATGAAGCTAAAACAGTGCATACTGCCTATTCTGATAGATCCTAGGGTTTGGACACAATCCCCCTACTTAGGTATCATTGACAAACTCTACCAGCTGGGGATTAGATGGTTAACTGATGCCCTCACTGACAGACTATATACTGTGAACGTTGGTGAATCAACCTTTAACATTGCAGCTGTCACCATTGGTGTACCCCAATGATCTGTGCTGGGTCCTATACTGTTTGGAATTTATTTCTCAACACTCCAGGCTTCAAAATATGACCTGTAGCTTACCAAGTCTGCTGATTCATACATACTGGTTGCAATCGCTGAGTCTGCCAATGATGTGACTATAGTACAAGATAGACTAAATTAAGAGTGTGTTAGGATTTGTGCCTTATGCAAAGTGGAATTTCCTGGTAAATAACCATTGACAACACTCCTCCTCTGCTGAAACTAGTGGTACAAGATTTGGGAATGCCTGTAGATAGCAATCTGAACTTTGACAAAGTGTCCATAGTGGTATGGAAAGGCTGCACTGTGCACCTCAGAAGCCAGGCCATTGTATCCAGATCTGAGGAGGATATAACAGCACTATACTCAAACCTCATCTGAGCACTAATACAGCAAAATGCTTTCTTTTGCATGTACATCACCAGACACCAGCAGCAGCTGAACAGCTGGACAGCTGGACAGACCACAGGGATTTCACAGCAAGAAAATATAGGTCCTACAAACCATGCCATGATGTATGTGAATATACTGAAAGCCCCGTTCCTTAAATCTGTATTGGAAAGAATGAGATGACTTGTGCTTGGAATGCAGACATCTCTGACCATGCCCTGATGTGGACAGTGCAGAGTCTGTTGAGAGGAAGATGGTAAAAGCAATGTCCCACATGTTGTAAAATGCTCTCTTTTTTGTGAATCAAGTGCAAACTCACAGTCACTCAGTTGACTGCAGTGAAAATAGAACCCCTACCAAAGTACATAGACTACAGGACACAGTACTTTACACAAGTGGCACAACACAAGTCTGGCTTAAAGTGCCTCAGAAACACTTTATGTCTGATGACATCACCAGTGTCTGTTGAGGAGAATATAACAGTGTCCCACATGCTGGTCTAAAATGCTCTCTGTAATGTCAAGCAACACCTCAGACACACACAAAGTTGACTGCAGTGAGAATAGAACCCCTACCTAAGTACACAGACTACAGAACACAGTACTTTACGCAATTGCCACAACTCAAATCTGACTTGGAGTGTCTCAGACAACACTTTATAGCTGATGACATGAGCAGTGTCTGTTGAGGAGAATATAATGGCATCCCACATGCTGGTGCAAAATGCTCTCTCTAATGTCAAGCAATTGCACTAACACACACCCAGTTGACTGCAGTGAGAATAAACCCCCTACCTATGTAAGCACATAGACTACAGTATACAGTATGTTATACAAGCACCATGGCACAAGTCTGACTTTTACAAGGCTGCTGGTCAACTTATAGTGGATAACATCAGCAGCGCATGTTGGAGAGAAGAAGTTGGGAGGCCTGCATGAAATGGATGTGTAGGCATGTGCAAACATCAAAATGCTGTCAATCCATGAGATGTTAACAGTAACTGTAGGATACACACTCTTACTCTTCTGGCTAGATACAGACACACACACAGTTGACTGCAGTGAGAGCATAACCTCTGCCTAAGTACACAGACTACAGAACACAGTACTTTACCCAATTTCCACAGCTCAAATCTGACTTGGAGTTTCTCAGACAACACTTTATAGCTGATGATGTGAGCAGTGTCTGTTGAGGAGAATATAATGGTGTCCCACATGCTGGTGCAAAATGCTCTCTCTAATGTCAAGCAATTGCACTAAAACACACCTAGTTGACTGCAGTGAGAATAAAACCCCTACCTTTCTAATTACATAGACTACAGAATACAGTATGTTATACAAACACCATGGCACAAGTCTGACTTTTACAAGGCCAACTTATAGTGGATAACATCAGCAGTGCATGTTGGAGAGAAGAAGTTGGGAGGCCTGCATGAAATGGATGTGTAGGCATGTGTAAACATCAAAATGCTGCCAATACATGGGATGGGAACAGTAACTGTAGGATACACACACCTCCTCTTCTGGCTAGATACAGACACACACACCCAGTTGACTGCAATGAAAACAGAACCTCTGCCTATGTAAGTACACAAACTCCAGAACACAGTACATTATGCAGGCACCATAGCACAAGTCAGACTTTTATAAGATTTCAGATGCACTTATAGTAGATGACATCAGCAGACTATGTGGGAGACAAAATGTTGGGAGACCTCATAGTTCATAAGAGGCTCCTAGCTTCATATGCACATAGGAGGCAAATAGTCTAATGGCCCTTCAATGTTTAGAAAACTAGCTGTGTAAAAACACAAGTACCCTTATTGAGCATAGTTGGATGGTCATTGTTAGCAGAGCAATTTTGTGAGCAGCACCAACCGACCCTCTCTATGAAGGACATGGGTACCACTCCAGAGGTGACTTTACAATCAATTAACCAGTGGTCAAGGTTGCACTTGAACAGGGTTGTTGAGGGGCACTGATTCACACACAGTGGGAGCCTATTACACAGGAGTTTGAGTTGTTGGGGTATATATCTGTCTCTCCAGCATGTTCTGTTTATGTCACAGGCTAGGTGGAGAACCTGGGTCAAGTTAATCTTGTCCCATTTGATTTGCAGATGTACAGCATTTCCAGTAGGGCAGGATCTGAGACTGTTCTGTAGGGGAGGCATAGGTCATCTCTCAGCAGCCTGCATGATACTGAGTGCACTGACAGATCTTTCAGTCTTTTCATGTATGACATGCTTGGGGGCCTTGGAGTCTACCAAGCACAACCCTATGTTTTCTCCAATTGCTGTGGGTGTCTGGTGAGGTACAGACAGAAGGGAACATTGTACTCAATTAGTGGTCTGATAAGTGTAGAGTACAGCAGAGGTATACCCCCTCCTCTTGCTAAACCACCTTTAAACCTACCTCAACAGTTATATCTGTTCATATGTCCTTCACTATTTATTCAGGAATCATTAACATTTTTCTAGTTTAATCTAGCTTTTTTTATCCCTTCCTGAACTACTGCATAATCCAAACTAGCCTTTTAGAGATTACATATTATCTTAAAAACTGTGAGTATTTATGAACATAAGACGTTTTATAGATAATAGCTATTAGTTTTACTCTCTCTCTATGTCTGACCTACTACTCTAAATCTACTATAACTTCCTTTTATAGTTACTTCTATTGCTCTTAATCTCTCTACACCTACTCCAATATAGTTTTTTTTCTCTTTTTTTCCTCTCTCATCTACTATCTTAAACCAAATGTATGGTAAAGTGTTGTTTTTACAAATTATTGTATTGTTGTAATTTTTTTCTTTAAGTAGATGCTTAGTATCTTTAGTCACTTTGTATAATCCTGTTTGGAACTTTTCTCTCCAGGCCTCTACTGAAAATGGACATATATCGAGATAGACTAGCCCAGTCAACAAATGTCAAATAAAATAAAATAAAATAAATAAAGAAAATATGACCACCCTGGTCTTGGATGTGATTTTAATATGTATGATGTGCAGAGTGCAGAATGTGCGTGCCACTACAATGGACACATAGTGATGAAAGTGTAGATTGCTATCAGCATATGTTCCCAAGTCTCACTACCTTGTGCTTCATCTTAGAGGGGTTGCGATGAATATCATAATTAGCAGGGGTACTCCATTGCCAAAGGGGACAATGAGCCATTGTATGCTTTAAGGTTCAGTCCATTAGTTTGACACCAATCATTTCTGTGTGGCAGCTTCCTCCATAGTATGTTACCATCATTGGAGGGCTTTATATTAGTGCGCCCAGTTGCCAGTCATCTGCAAACTTGGTAAACCACAGGCCATCTACCAGCTGGTGTCTAGATGCCCAGCCTTTGTTACATTGGATAGCTCTGTTGAGTGAAAGCTGGACATAAAACTAACCAACCTGCCAAATATGAATTGAGAATTGCTACTCTTAATGTAGGTTCACTGACAGGATGCAGCTTGTAACTGGGTGATATTCTGATATGGAGGAGGCTGGACATCCTATGTATCCAAGAGATGAGATGGAAGGACAGTGCAGCAAAGCCACTTGGCTTGAGATCCAGATTCTACTATTCGGGGGGGGGCAGTCTAGAAATAGTGTAGGAATTGTGGTGAAAGAGAGGCTTTAGAAGGCAGTGAGGGATTTCATCAGAATTAATGACAGACTCATGGCAATCAGACTCCAGTGTAATGATAGGGCAGCATTCATAATCTCAGCCTATGTCCCAGACCAGGGTTGTGATAGTGAGGAAAAGAGTGCATTCAGACAGCAGTTGCAAGACCTATTATATAAAGCAGGACCGCATGAATTGGTGTTGATAATGGGTGACTTGAATGCACATATCAGGACAAACAGAACAGGATATGAAGACTGCCTGGCTCCACATGGGTGGGGCAACAGGAATAAAGAAGGAGACGCCATTCTAAACATTTGTTTGGCAAATGGCTTGATAGTAGCTAACACATGGTTCAGAATGACAGTCACGACATCACATAAAAGATTAACCAACATGCAACTCAGGTAAACTTTCTCCTACTAAGTAAAAGGCACTGGGCGTAGAACCCATGATTGCAAAGCCATCCTCAGTGAAACATTTGGTCCACACCATAAACCACTAGTTGCCACAATCAGCTGCAAGCAGTGATCAGAGAAGGATTTAAGGTCAACAGAGGCCATGCTAAAGACCTGGAAGTTAACTGTAGAGAACGTACAACAGTTCAGGGCTCTAGCACCCCAAGAAGAGGAGGCAATAGATGGAGTTGAATAAGAATGGCAGCACCTAAAAACAGCATATGTTAGGACTACAGAAAAGATATGTGGTCAAGCCAGGTATGGAAATAAGGTAGATAAGGAAAGCTGGTAGTGGAATGCAGAAGGAGTGCAGGAAGAAGTGGGAGATAGTAAAGACTGACCAGGCTAGGAAGAACTACTGGTTGGCTAACAAACAAGCTAAGAAAGAAGTTGCAATAGAAAAGAATAGGTCATCAGAGACACTCTACCAACATTTGGAAAGTGACACAATAAGTGGCATAAAAAAACTATATTAAGTTGCAAGGCAAAGACAGAAAGACAAAGAAGATAGACACCCTTCATAAGCGATGCCAGCAATAATCTGCTCACCAGTCTATAAGACATCAAAGGCAAGATGGAAGGAGTATTTCCAGCAGCTTCTGAACGAAGAAAACTCCACAGAAGTTGTACTGCCCCAGAAACTGCCCACCATGAGATGAGAAGAAGAGGAGCCCACCCTAGAAGACATAAGAACAGCACCAAGTAAAATGAAGTCAGGGAAAACAACAGGCTCAGATGAGGTCAGAGCAGATATGATAAGGATGCTGGGTAAGATAGAGGAGAAATGGCTCCTGAGGGTACTAATAACAGTGTGGAGACAAAGGGATATCCTATATGACTGAAGAATAAGTATACTTGTGCCAGTGTACAGGAACAAAGGGGACATCCACAACTACTGACAGTACAGAAGTATCAAACTCCTATCACATTGCATGAAAATTCTGGAGAGGGTGATTGATAAATGGATATGCAGAGTAGTAGAATGTAAGATGGGAGATGAGCAGTTCAGATTCAGATCAGGATGCAGCAGAACTGATCCAATGTTTGCAGTGAGGCAAATACTTGATAAGAAGCTAGAGATGAGGAGAGAGTCCAACTGGGCATTCATAGACTTATAATTTATTTAACATTTGTTAACCAGGAAAGTCTGACTTGGAACAAAGCAAATTTTCAGTGGCAGACTGGAGAGAAATGCTCCAGATGCATGTCTTTATAACTTGGGAAGAAAGCATATGACAAGGTCCCAGGAAAGCTGATCAGAGCAGTACTGTGGTGGTTTGAAGTTCCAGAAACATTGGTAGAATTAGTGCAGGCTATGTAGAAGGGCCCAATGACTCAAGTATGAACAGTGTTTGGCCTCACAGAGGGTTTCCCAGTGTGAGTGGGTGTACACTAGGGTTCAGCTCCGAGCCCACTGCTGTTCATACTGCTGATGGACTACATTAGAAAACAGGTCGGAGGGAACAGATCAACAAAGTTGCTGTATGCAGATGATGTGGCATTACAAGCAGACTCTGAGCTAGAACTTCAGCAAAGGATAGGAGAATGGAGTGCAAAACTGAAGGCACATGGGATGAAACTAAACACAAATAAGACAGTGGTAATGGCAGTAAATTGGAGAAATCCGAAGAAACTGAGAATAGCAATAGAAGGGAAGATAGTGGAACAGGTTAACAGCTTCAAGTATCTGGGAGGGGTGGTTGAGGAGAAGTCTGAATGAAGAGGTCAAAGCTAGAATCAGAGGGGCTGCAGCCAATTGGCATAGGTTGTCAGGTGCCGTCTATGACAGAAGAATGCCAAAGAAGCTACAAAGTAAGGTGTACAAGACTGTGCTGCAACCAGTACTACTGTATGGTACAGAAACCTGGGTAGTAAGGGCAGAACAGTTGAAGAAGCTAGTGGTGATGGAAATTAAGTTGCTGAGAAGGGTGGTAGGATAAGAGCAGAAGCCAAAGTAACTCCAATTGCAGAAAAAATCAAAGAGAATAGATTACAGTGGTTTGGACGTACAGAAAAGCAGAAGACAATCTGATAAGGAAGATTTGGGATAGACAAGAAGAAGGTAAGAGAAAGCAAGGACATCCAGCAAATAGGTGGAAGGATTGTTTAAAAGAAGATCTGTGACAGTCAGACATGTGTTGAAGAAGGCAGGAGTGTGGCACTGAATTGAGAAAACTGGCAACAGTTAACATGATACCCAGACCCTATGTAGAAAAAAGGGGGGGGGGCTGATGATGATGATGATGATGGTGATCTACCATTGTCTGTGCTTCAGGGAAGTAGTTTGCAAACAGTTGAGGGTCCACCACAGATCCCTGTGGTATTCTAATGGTAATTGGCTACTGGTTGAGGTACAGTCCCCAACTTTGAGAGTGTGTGCCTATCTCTGAACTACTGTATGGATTAATTCCCACATGGGAGAGCTTCACTATGACACATGAATGGGTGGTAGTGTCAAAGGCTTTGGATAAGTCAACATAGGTGGTATGTCCTGTTTTCCTTCATCCAGATCTGTAAGGTCAGTATCCATGAAGTCCACAAGCTTCAATAAGCAAGATCTATGCTTAACAAAAATAAAATGGGTAGGGTCAAATGTGTTGAAGTTCACCTATGTCCCTGTGGATATGGTCCATGTTGATTCCTTCCCTAGCTTTGCAGATAAGTGTTTTTAGGCATATGGGTCAATAGTTGTATTTCTGCATATTACCAGATTGATGTGTATTGCATAGCACACAACATTTGATATTACATTTGTACTGTGGTTAATATATTTGTGGAAAAAGTACTGCAACACCATGGTTGCAGTGCTGGGGGGGGGGGGGGGGTGACAGAAAATGGATCTATTGTAAATATATGACATATTGTTAGATAGGGCCCTCAGTTTGTAATGTTTACACATGTAATTTCATGTCATACACAGGAAATGGACAGTAAGCAGCAGTAATGCAGCATAATATGTACATTTCCATAGAGTGGTGAGAAACAGGTTTGCCCAACAGTTAAGAAGGTACTTATGCATGGGAAATATACATGTTTGTGTGTAGGTAAGCAGTGTGCAAATGTGAGCTGCATTGCTAAAGCCTGACACTTAATACTGAGTCTATGAAATACATCTGCTGTTTAACTTACTCTGTGGTAGCATGTGTTAATGCATTGATACATTCCTTTTTTGGTCCAGATGATACTGGGATGGAATACAGGTGTATCTAATACTTTTTATTAGAGAGTGATAATGCAATGACATGAATTGTTTATAAGAGATGAGTTAATGTGTATTGGTATAGTGCAGTGGGGTTAAGCGGCATTACATGGAGGTAACTACAGTATATTGTCATCATTCACCATTGTTGCACATTGCGCACCTCCTCACAAACAGGGAGCCCAAAAATGAAGGGATCCATTCCTTTTTCTGCTACTTATGTGTGTTGTGTGTGATTCTGTTTTTTTTGACCAGATTAAAAGTGTTAAAATGGGGTAGATAGGAAAGTGGTGAAATGGGTAGCAAGCAGGGGAAAGAACAAAGTCTAACAGTTAGTACTGAGTCTCTGGAATACACCTGCTACTTAACTGACTCTGTGGCAGCAGGAGTTAATACAGTGGTACATTGCTTTTTGGAGCCAGAAGGTACTGGGTTCATATGCAGCTGTATTTAATACTTTTAACTACTTCCGCATTACCTTTGGTGCGTGATGTGCATTATCACACAATAATCCATTAAGGAAAAAAAATGAGGATGATAGGACAGCGGTGAACTGGGGAACAAACATGGGGAAGAACACATGTACTTTGTGTGTGTCTAGCCAGAAGAGCAGTTGAGATATGCATGCTCAGTTTGATACAACTATAAAATACCAAAAAATCTATCTTTAACTTTTAATGCTAGAATAACACTACTATTCTGCTGCATACATACCACATGCTTCCCTCATCCTCACCAATATAGCCCCATGGATTTGGACATTTACCTCAAGATCATATGCAGCTCAGCTGTGGACAAAATAGAACAGAATACCATTATGAATACCAGTCTTGCCTATATTCAGCTTTTAAGTATTACAAGCACTCTCTGTAATTGATATGCAGGTGTGGAATATTTGCAGTTTTATGTTCCCTGATCCAACAATTGAGGGTATCCCTCTTCCTCCTCTGGAGGTCATTGTAGTCATGCCTACATTGTTCACCAGTGTGGGGGATACTGGATGTACTGGTTACAGTCTGAGCTAAACTATCCTAAGCTTCTGACTTATAATGGGAGCAAGAATAGACCCTCTGCAGAAGCCTGGCACTGTGGTTTTTAACTAGGAGTCCAATAAAAATCTTGAACTCCTGACCAGCCCATTTCTGTGCCTTAAACCTGACACCATCCCACAAACACCTGTCATGTCTGCCATGAATCTAGAACAATGGAGAATGATGTTTTCCTGCCAATTCCAGTAATTGCATTTACTGGAAGTGCTCACACTGCTCAAAACTGTTGCTTGCCACTTACCATTGTGAAAACACAGTGTTGGGCAGTGTGCACCTCTTAGCACCATGTTTGCTCGATGGTAAGCAGAGGGCAACAGTGCCAAGCAATAAGGCATTACATGAATGCAGTTGCAATTTCAAGGTTATTGGATTTACAAGCAGTAGTCTATGTGTGTTAGGCAAATGTGAAGGCCATGCCAGTCCAGATAGCAGAAATATATTTACAAGAATATAGTACATAGTATACCCACAGTCATACATATGATAATAAATGTGATAATACACAGATATATATATACATAAATAACTGACACAATATTACTGTCTCAATTCTCATAATATAATTAATATCAGCTCCACTATGTCAACTGTTATAAGTGAGAATGACTGTAATGGGAAGTGGAACAAGACTAAAAGTGCATGGAATATCCTGTATTCAAACCCAGGACCATGTATATGGCAGTCCTAAACTTACACCTGCTGCAACAAAAAGGTTGAGAAAACGCTTGTCTATGTTGCAGTTCATTGCTATAAACTGCAATGTCACAACAATAAAACAAAGATTGCACAGCCTGTACTAGAACTCAGGACCATCTGTACTCTAGCCCTACACTTACACCTGCTGCTACAGGACTAGTTACAAGACATTTCCTATTTTATTAATCATTAACTGCCACACGATGTTGCTTAGTGGTTTGTGCGATGCCTAATAGCATTAATTCAATGCATCTGGTTTCTGTTTATGACTGTCTGGGTCCTGTCTGGCCAATTGTCCAAATGAGATAAGCACAGCCAAATCGGACATTCACTTTTTCTCTGGTTCCTGTGTTTGTGCTAAGAGGTGCATTGTGCAAACACTGCCCCAAAAAAAAAAAAAAAGAAAAAAAGGAGAGAAATAGTTGAAATGAGGAAAAGCAATCTTTGACATACATGGTATAAAATGTTAGTACACATAAAACATTTCCACATAGGCCTGGCTTAGACCTCTCACTCCAATACACATTCAGAACACAGAATGTGTACCTTATCCCCCTTTGCCACACAAACTACTTTGCAGCAAATAACATAAATCAATATGCACACAACCAACTGCAGCAACATCTACACTGATATCAAACCATACAACTGTTATTTGTACATGTATTAGTTTTGGATGTAGTGCACCTAATGATCACACAACCCATCATGATTATTGCTTGCAAATACAGTATACAGCTGTGCCTTACATTTCTGTTTTTGTTAGCCATTCTTCAGTTTTTGGGCAGTAATCTGAGACATGCAGTGTGTAAGGCATTCTATATCATTGGCATAAAAATGTGTGAGGATATTAAGTGGAAATAATATCATATACAGTTGCCAACAAATGAAGAGCAGGTTTGATGTTAAGGAGCACAACCTGTGACTTATGTGCTGCTTATATACATTTCCAACCTTACATCTAATACTTTGTAGATGTAACCTAACACACCAGTGGAAGTAAGGGAGCCGGCAGTGCTGTTGTGTTTTTTTTTTCTCCCAATCTCTAATCATTCACAGTTCCAATCCATTAAAAACAAACAGAAAGGGAGTGCCTACACTATGTTTACATCTCTTCCATGGATCCAACTCATTTGCATCTTCACCATGCTAACAGACCTGAAGCTACACCATATAAGAAGGCAAACATGTAGCTAGGCAAACTGATGATGAGGACAGCTGTATATGTTTAGAAGACTGCAAAAATGCTTTTTTCAAGATATATATGTACAGAGGAGTAATGAACTTCAGAAGGGATGCTTCCATTTTGTCACCTGCATACTGCATATGCTGGAATATATTAAAGGAAAATCTGAAGCAAAGGCTTTTACATTTTTATCTGTATGCATTAGTTAGAAGTGTACTGATGGCATGGACATGTTTGTCAAGCCATTTCAAAGGTATACATGATTGCCAATACATGAAAATGGAATTTTGTGTGATAAATATCTATGCATGTTTTAGGGACACATCCTTTGATAGCAATTTTAGCATTTCGAAAATGGTTTATTAGCAAAATAGGTCATTTACCTGTTGTTTTGGGTAGGGAAGCAAAGCTGAATTACTTTTATAGCACAGACAAGGATGGATTTTTTTATGGGGACGTAAAGGTTAGTAACTGTTAGGGCAGAAACAAGAATGGATTGCTGTTTTGGGGATGTAAAGCTGAGTTACTGTTATGGCACAAATAAGTGTATGTTGCTCTTGTTACTCTCCTTGTTTTGCATCCTACCTGTTGTTAGTATTTCATATGTCTAGACTATTTTAGTTTTCTACAGTAGGTAATGCTGACTGGATACTTTTTTGTTTTATCTGGAAACAGTTCTGTTGTAGTTATGTGATACCTATGTATATTATTCTTCTGTTGCCTTTTAGGACACCTATGAGTATGTCACCCAGGCATGTCAATCCATGGAGACCCCCTTCACCAATGCAAAGAACCAGGTGATTGTGGATGGCTTTACGCAACATGGTGCTTTTCTGCTGGAAACAGGATTGGGATATATATGGCATTTAGGATGCATATATGGTGGCAGATAATAGATGATGTCAATGCAGTGGATGACCTCAGCAGGACATATGAGCAGGTGTGTAACAGGGCCACTGACATGATCACATCTGCATGGAGGAGAATGGCTGCAGTGGGCTGTGACCATATTCAGACAGCTGCCTGGAGAGCACAGTACAGCATGTCCTGGATGTTGGAGCAACAGATTCTGAGACAGCAAATACATCCCAGGAGGAGCTTCCAGGTAGGCTTTGGTATCTGAACAGTTGAATATTGTTGTACAGTAAAACAATTGAAATCAATAAGTTAATTATGTGTCACATGTTCTTTTTTTGGGGGGACTGAAGATTGATACAGTTATAAGCTTAGGTTAGAGTTATCAACCACATTCTTGTTGAAATTATAGTTAATGGACATATAAAGGGGTAAATGTATTACTCCCAGTGTTACTGTTAATTTTAATGATGTTGCCCTAACCTTTTGCTTAACATCTTCCAGGACCATCTGGACTATATTGGAGTATCTCATCTGCAGATGGTAAGGTAAACATTTTACCTCAGGACTGCTGAGCAATTTAAATAAATATTGTAGCGTGTGACGTTGATCTCATTTCTGTTGTGTGTATCATTGTACTTTCTGTAATAGTGGCAGCACTGTACTGTAGTAGTACAGGTATTAATTTATTCCTGTGTTTCTTGCTTTTTTCACAAGTGATCATGAAAGTGGGAGTGTGGACCCTGTGCCACCTAATGTCAGTGTACCACCACCATAACAGATACAAGCATGCAAAATCTGAAGGTAATGCTACTCAATGCTAGAAGTCTAAACCTCAAAATGCACTCTCTCGAGGCACTCCTAAAAATGGAGAACATCGATATCTCTGCAGTAACTGAGACCTGGTTCAAGGCTCCAGAGAGCACCCATGCAATACCAGGCTACAACTCCTAACCATCTTTTTGGAAATCAAACCAAGACCGAAACATTAAATGTGGAGGAGTGTCCATATTCATCAAGGATATTCACACCTCCAGGCTAGTTGTGCAACACAATGCATCTGAAATTCTCCAGGTGCAACTAACACTAGGTAAGACTGCAATTGAAATTGTAACTTGCTAGAGATCCCCCACCATGCCCCAAGATTCTCACTACACCTTTCTAAACATACTGGAAAATATTAAGATACAACCAAACCCCCTAATACTGGGTGATTTCAACTACCCTGCCATTAACTGGGAAAACTACTTGGGTACCAACACCTTTTCCCAACGGTTCTTGAAATTCATAAATTCCAGTGCCCTGGATCAACTAATCCATTGTCCCAGCAGGGGCTCCATTATCCAAGACCTGATCATTACCAACATGGGAGATAAATGCTCCACACCAGTGGTCACCCCCTCATTGGTCAGGTCTGACCATAAGCAAATCACCCTTGACATCCACAGTCCCCACCCCCCGTAAGGAAACCTCCATAAAAAAAACTTCTCCAAAGCCAACTTCATGCTACTCAAGTCAGAAGTGACAAACATCATGACACCCATGCAGATGGGATCTGAAAGTTCGAGTGCTGAATCCTACACTAAGGTACTGCACAAGCACATCCACTTGTGCATGAATCGTGCCATCCCACATAGAACCAAGATGCTCTCCTCCAAAAAAAGGAAGCCAATCTGGTGGTCCCCTGCCATAAACAAACTATACAACAGGAGGAAGAAACTGTTGCAGAAAATAGGAAAATCTCAGGATGCAAAAAACTTCCTTACCAGCCTCAGAAGAAGCTGAGATCCCTCATAAAATTCTCAAAAGCTAGTTACGAAAATATAATTGCCAAAAATTCCAAAGACAACCACAAGGCATTATATAGTTATGTCAATAATCTAAATGGCAATGCTCAGATCTGCTCTGAGCTACTACAGAATGGCATTAAATATACTGATCCCAAGGATATTGCCAATATCCTAGCAGGTCGATTTAGTGCCAACTTCATCCCCCTCTCACCCAATAAAGGGCCCATCTCAACACAAAAAGATTGACAATTTCAGGTAATCACGGCCACATGGGTAGAAACTCTCCAAAGCTAAGAAAACAGCATCCATGGGACCAGATGACATCCCTGGCTGCGTACTACATGAACTACAAAATGAACTGTCACCTCACCTAAGTGTCATATTTAATTATAGCCTCACCTCAGGTTTCATGCCCACTGAGTGGTGCACAGCTACAGTTATCCCACTCCACAAGGGGGGATCCACCATGGATCCCGGGAACTACTGTCCCATCAATCTGATGAGCCTGATCTGCAAGGGCATGGAAGGCATTATCATGGAACTTATAAACAAAGACATTGACAACCTTCAAACACTGGACCCCACCCAGTTTGGGTTTGTGAAGGGCTGATCTTGTCTCCTGAACCTGATTGACTTCTTCAAATCAGTCTCTAGAGCTGTGGACGAGGGTAAGGCAGTCCACACAGCCTATCTGGATCTTGCCAAAGCCTTCAACACCATCCCTCACTCTGGAATCATAGATAAACATACTAAGCTGGGCATAAATCCCTACATCACTCGATGGGTTGCCAACTGGCTTACTGACAGAACCCAGACTAGAAAAGTAGCCGACTCCAAATCCATCTCCAGACAAGTGACAAGTGGAGTACCTCAGGGTTCAGTCCTGGGACCGCTCTTGTTTGGCATCTACTTCTCTGAAGTACAGGCCAACACTAAGGGACTCTGGCTAACAAACTTTGCAGATGACTGCAAACTGGGAGCCATTACTGAATCCCCAAATAATGTGGATATTCTACAAAAGGGCCTTACAGAAACAGATGCTTGGTGCCAGAGCCATGGGCTCAAGCTTAATACCAAGAAATGCATAGTTATCCCCTTTGGGAAAAACCATGTACCCATGAATTACCACATAGGTGGCAGTACACTAAACACCAAAAGTTTGAGGAGAGACTTAGGGACACAGGTGGACAGTGGTCTCACCTTCGATAACCACATCGCCACAACAGTCAGGAAATCCTTCTATGTGGCACACCTCATCCCTAAGGACTTTTCATTCAGGAAAAAGGAGGTTATTGTCCCACTATACTCATCCCTCATTAGACCCATTATAGAGTATAATGCCCCGTTTGGTATGTACCTCACAAGACATCTGCACCAACTGGAAAGGCTGCAGGAATACCTCACTTAAAGAATCACAGGCCTAAAGCAGATGCTATATGCTGACCGTCTAAAAAAACTCCAGCTATACTCTGTGGTATATCGTCTACTCAGAGGTGATCTCTGCTTAACATACAAGGCCATGTCAAACCCTGAGCTGTTGGACATGCTCCACTTAAAGAAATCCCAATCTGTCAGAGCCACATGCTCCAGGGATCTAAACCTTGTCATCACAATAAAAAAAAACATGCTGGAGGGATATGTTCCTGACCCAAAGACTCCCTATACTCTGGAATAGACTGCTCATACATGTCAAGCAGAGTGCCTCCTTGGCCCTCTTCAAAAGGAACCTTGATGATTGGATGGGAGATAGGAAATTCACCCTGGGGATCATGTCAGTCACCCAGCTAGACAGGGGTCCAGGGAAGTAAATATTGGAGGAAGAAATATCCAGGGTATTGTTATGGCTAGGCTTGTATAGGCCTTAGGGCCGATAGCCTAGTATCAACTTATGAACCTATGATGATGGTGGCCAAGCTGAGGCAGAGTCGGGGAGATTCAGAGGTTGAATCTGATATGGAGGTTGACATACAGCCATCCCCTGCTTTTCCATTTGACACAGCCAGTAGGCCTATGCCTACCCAGTCCAGTGAGTCCAGAGATATTGAACAGGTGGGGGGTAAAGACACTGATAGAGAAGTGTGCATCTGTGGCTTCAGTGCTTGTTGAGTGTGGCCATAGGCTAGCCAAAGTGTGGGTGAAGTGCCAAACAGGAAGATTGATAGGGGTGGTTGGAAAGGGCTTGCTGTCCCTCTTCTACCTGTTGCAGGTGTCTCTTCCCATGCCACTCAATGTATGGTTAGGGCCATCATGGAGGCACAGGCATGTTTCCATAGGTGCTCCAGATAAATGCTCTGGGCTGGCACAGTCTGACATGGATGACTGCCTCCACCGTGTTGCCAGTTCACTGGATCGGATGAATGACATGTTGGAACAAGGGGTGTCTGTGATGGACCAAGGGGTGTCTGCCATGGAAAGAGCAGTGACTGTGATGGAACATCAGCTGGGAGGGGAACGGCATCCTTGTGGGGGTAGGTCAGCCACATCATCTGCTGTCAGCCAATGTGGCCATGCCCAATCACACTCCCATAGTGGCAGTACTTCCACTGCTCCATCTGTGAGTGTGCTGTCCACAACCAGACTTGTCAGGCCATGGGGTCATGGTCCTGGATGTTCCTGTGAAGGGAGCTCATCCAGCAGACATTAGTCACGTTCAGGTAGCAGCACTGCATCTGACTGTTGGAGTGGACTTGCCAGTCCAACTCCTGGTAGAGCCAATTTTCATGGTCAGGGATGACAATGATGAACTGCCACCTCTGCAGTGCATGGCTCACACAGAGCCAGCAAAGAGCTTGGCTATGTTCATGCAGACACTCACACACCAATTTCACCTGGTGGACCCCTACAGACACACACATTTACTCATTTTGTCTCACTAGTCATTTGTTGGTTTATCCATATGTCTGCTTTCTTCTCTTTCTTACTCACAGAGTTATCAGCCTTTTGTGTCAGTGTAGGCTTCCTAACTCCCCCACCAAACACAAAACACCCTGTGCAAGTGATGATAACTGTACCATATCCCTATTTTTCTATCTTTTGTATTCAGGGATGCAAACGCTTTGTGTCTGATACTCAGGGTACATAGTTAACTTAGTGCTTAGTCTATCTCATTTGTGGTGTAGAACTGGTAATTGTACCTTTGACTTATATTGGCCTTGAAAAGTTAGACAATTGATAGAATCAAAATTTCCCAACTTTATAATGAATGATTTTGAGAGGATTCTGAAGTCAGAAACTGCAATGTGTATCATTACTTTCTAACTTCTCTCTGTAATGATTTTCCAGTACAAATGTATGGTGCTAAACTGAGAGCATGCAGTGATCATCAGTACTTTTGAGAAGTATGACTGTGTGAATATTTGATGCCTGAGGCCTACGACTTAGTAATGGGCACATATAAGTAAAATAAGTCTCTGCTGTCACATGTTAAGGTAAGTTCTGTACAGATCTCATACCTTTTACTAGCTTACTGGACCAAGTAATGAAATACAAGGATATGCCACGCAGTCATATTATTAAGTAGTACACTCCAGGTTCAGAATCTACCTTGTAAATGCAGCAGTTGACATAGTTTTAATTCAGGGCTGAGTCTGTCTGATGCGAGCAGTACACAGCCAATACATCAGGAGGTAAAGGTTGTGTGAGTTGCCTGACATCAATGTTACTATATGTATATGAGTAGCAGGAAGGTCGTGAGTGAGTCTAGTAGGGTTTATATCACGTTGTCGAACTCTTAAAAGTTTGAACGTCATATGGTCGACACCATATCATTAAACTTTTAAAAGTTCGAACGTTTCAATGGAGATCTCCGTACAGTGGGGAATGAGAAGATTTCCCTTTTCTGCACTGTAGTGCAATCTCGGAGTTGGTATATTTAAAGAGTGGGGGGTGTGGGGAGTGCAGGGGGGCTTGGCCCCCTGCTTAAACTGTTCAGGAAGGTTTTTTCTTTGGTTTATGTTTTTTTATTACATTTTCAAACTTTTAAAAGTTCAATCATATGGTGTCGACCATATGACGTTTGAACTTTTAAAGGTTCTATAATGTAATATAGATGCAGTGTGCTACGCATTGTCTCCTAGCAAATGCAAGGGCATACTAAGCATACCTATGACTGCCTAAACCCAGAGCAGCTGGTGGTCGCACTTGTGACTCCTCCTCTGCCTGTAGCTGTGGTAACATTGGCATTGGTGGTGGGATTTTTGCTCCTTCCCCTTGCTGATTTTGCTGAATTTGTTTTCTCAGGACTTTTTGAGTAGCATGATGCATACTGTGAATATTTCTGTACATGTCCATGGATTGTACTTCAGGGCTCCCCCAGATGAATAAAGCACCAGAACCTTGACTTCAGCAGCCCAGACACATCCATCCTCCATTATATTTCTCGTTTGAGTGTGTGCCTCATAATGGGGTTCTTCCATGGAAGTGCATGCATTTCTGATGGGTGTCTTTAACCATAGTTCCAGTGCATAGCTTGCAACCCCAGTAAATGCCCCTGTGGGATATCCCCCCCAGCAAACATCTGGTACAGTTGGGAGGTGTGCCAGATATGTGAATTGTGGTAAGTGCCATGGTTGCCAGCACATACATTCAAGAATATTCCCTTGGTATTACACAACTTGGCAGTTGATAGAGTGGTAGCCCTTTCTGTTAATGTAGACCCTACCCTGTTCCCTGGATGGTGCCTTAATTTCTACATTTGTGGAATCTGTGGCACCCAGTACTTCAGGTTAGTGCAGTACATAGTGGACCTCCTGCATATTTCTGGCCCTCTCCTTAGAATACAGGGAAAATATATGTGGTCACTGGCATGTTGGTACATAGCATTCAGGAATTGGTTGAGGATCCTGGATGCTGTTGCCTGTGACACCCCCAGCAGGTCCCCTGTTGGTGTATGAAAGATAACTACTCTAGCTAACATTCTAAGTGCTATACATACCTTTGTCTCCACTGGACGGCAGAGGTCACAGAGTTTCTGTAGTGTGTCCCTGTCCACCTTGTAGTGCTCCACAATGTCCACATCATGTAGGTTGTGATAAGTTAAATGCGGCCTGAAAACTCTTGTCCTTTTTGGCTTACACCTATTACCAGCAGCAGCAGCAGCAGTAGCAATGGCTTTAGCCTGTAGCACATACAAATGAATTAAAGCACCAGCAGCCCCTAACATTATGTCCGTGTAGACTCGTTTCCATGTCTATACTCCAAAAGTTTTAGAATCTGCAGGAAAAACCAGCATGGAGTCTACATAGATGCTTTATAGCTTGCTGAATAGCTAAACTGTGTTTAATTGTTTAATTAGCATGCAGTTCATCTGCTTATGCTGTAATTAGCATGCCACAGTGTTCACCTTGTTTGCACAGTGATGTGCGGCTCTACACAGTTCTTACTGAATATGAATTTCGTTGTAGAAAATAACCATGTAGGCTTTACTAAATCCCCGTTAGTGTATTTATTTGATGTTGAGAAGTTTTATCTATAAGAATTACATTTTCATTTATTTTACATGGTGCAATTTTGTCAAGAGATCCTCATTTTCTCTAGTAGACATAGACAATATATACAGACTTCTGTAATATTACTAAAATAAATAAATAAATAAACAAATGAAATATTGTTCCATGTGAGATTTTAGTACTTTATTATTAGTTAGTCTATGTTAAGATACATAAATCTTCTGTTTATAACCCCTTTTTATTTATTGTAAAACCTATGTTATCATTGGGGTCTATATTACGGCATCAAAAAATGTTAACATCGAACACCACTCCCTCGACACGTATTCAATATAATTCACTTCTGTGATTCACTGAATACTTAAAGGGCAAACAAATACTTGCCCCGTAATTCAATGGATTTAAATCTAGCTCAACCAAACCTCCCATGTAGGGGGCTGCACCACCCACCACCTAACTACATATACCAACTCCGAGATCACACTACAGGGAGAAAAGGGCAAAATTGTGTAGTTGGCCAACTACGTCTTTGCCCTGTAAGTATTCAGTGAATCGCAGAAGTGAATTTTGCTGAATACCTGTCAATAGAGTCATGTTCAATGTTAATGTTTTTCGATGCCGTAATGTAGACCCTATCATTCATGGCTTTATAATGAAATTAACCTGCATACTGACAAGAATGGATAACATATCTCGTTGTGTACCAGTAAAAGGAACATATTTATTTGCATATATATCAAGTCAAGCAGAAATGTCAAAATTCAATCTTTCTGAATATTTCCTCAGTAAATCTAATTCATAAAAAAAGAATAAGTGAAAAAACATTTGCTGAAGCAAGAAAAAATAGTTCAGTGGTACTTTATTTGAGAAGTAACGTCCATCATACTTCTCATACAGGAAGCGGTTTTCCAGTTTACCTCTCTACCCTCCTGTTTATTTAACTATGTGGTTATTGAAAGCTGGGGAAAAAGGCAAACTACTGATTTTGAGACTATCAGGGCTCAGTCTAAATTATTGAAACTACAGCTTGGTGGTTGAATCATTAAAGGATTACATTACTTTCAGATTAATTTAAGTAGCTTTTTTTTTGTTTACTTTTAAAGGTACGGTTCAGAAAAAATATACTCAGTGTGAGTTGCTCTAAATATATTTATTCATTAGATCAATTCAGAAGCGAAGCTGGCCAGAACAGTTTTGTTATGCATTAACTTCAGGGTGAGCACACTGCTCATTCATATGTACAACACTGCAGTATTAAAAGAATTTACTGCACATAAAGAATCAATGTGATTTATTATGAAAATGTGAGCAGGTTATGTTATATGAAGGAAAAAGTGAATCACACTGAGGAAATATAATACACGGCACATGACAAATCATCAGATGGAATAGGAGATGCATGAGTTACTTCCAGATAAATGAATGAGACAGTAATTGTCCCATAACCACAGCAATCATGTAACAAGTAATATAACTATTTTCACTTAATAAGGATTGGCAACATTCATTTTAATGGCTGGTCCATCCAACAAAGTAAAAGTTTGGTTGAGTAGTGTTCATGCTGAACTGAGACACTTCAAGGATCAACAGGTGTAAGCAAGGATCATGAGACTGATTTGCATCTAGAATGTTGTAGTAGTTTCTGGACTGCATGAAGCCATATGACTGAGATTATATAAGGCTCCCAACAAGGCCAGGAGAAAGATTAGAATGATCATAAAATCCTAAGGCACATGTCTCAGCATGGACTGAGTTGGAGAACTACATGAATGCTATTATAAATTCTACACCTGAAAATGAACAAGTACTATATATCAAATCAACTGTGTAGAATTCATAAATTATCAGATGGCTAACACAGAATGCATAGAAGAGGCAACAAGTAGGAACTGTGTGTGGTGTGTGTGTGTGTGTGTGTGTGTGTGTGTGTGTGTGTGTGTGTGTGTGTGTGTGTGTGTATGCTCATATGCACGAGTGTGTGTGAAGGTGTGTACATGCCTACGTGTTTGTGTTTTTGTGCACATGCACACTTGTATGCATCCATATGTGCATGTGTTTGTGTGTGGGCGGGAATGTGTGTGTGTGTGTGTGTGTGTGTGTGTGTGTGTGTGTGTGTGTGTGTGTGTGTGTGTGTGTGTGTGTGTGTAAGGCATCACAAGTACGCATATCTTGAATTAAAGTTATCTTTATACACCAGTTCAAACAGGTACAGTGCCTGAGATTCATCTAATTGTTAAGTATTAGGAAGCGGGACTGTATTACTTGATGTCTGCGCAGTAAAGTGTATATGACATGTGTTTCTAGTAGAATAAGAACCTGAAAATCATAATGAGCTAACAGGAGATAATTCCTTAATTACACACACACACACACACACACACACACACACATATATATATATATATATATATATATATATATATATATATATATATATATATATATATATATATATATATGCATGCTGTGAACATCTTTGATCTTCTGTGATATAGGAAATTATTACATATTGATGCAAATGCATTTATTGCTCATGCCTCTGATATATTTTTGAGTATTAATAGCGTACTTCAAAACCTCTGTATCTATCATGAAACTGTTACCCGTGTTTGTCTCTGTAAAAATATAAACCTATCATCTCTTGGTTTTTGTTG
Organism: Protopterus annectens; assembly: GCF_019279795.1. NCBI lineage: Eukaryota > Metazoa > Chordata > Ceratodontiformes > Protopteridae > Protopterus > Protopterus annectens. The sequence goes on along the minus strand of NC_056729.1, from coordinate 403,041,285 downwards.
TAACTTCTGACTTCTAGCTGAAATGGGCCCTGTTTGGGTCAGTCCAATACTCCAGTAAATTAAAAAAAGAAATGAATAAAATAAAATAAGGAACATGAAATAAGACAGGGCAACATGAACCACCAATAAAACGAAGCAGTAACTGGGATACCTGCAAACCGTTGTTGACAATCACAGTAGATATACTTGTAAGTGATTTTGAAACCTACACATATGGATGTATGTAGAGAGAGGAGAGCATATGCACAGATATTACTATTAAATGGGCAACATGTATGGGAAATGTTAGAAGGGCAGTACATACCCACAGGTACATTTCACATAGGTGCAGAAATAGGCTGGTGTGCACTCACACCAAGTACTCTATGTATCCAATGAGAGTAACAGAAAATGGTGTGAAGATATGAAGTCATTAAAGGACATTAGACCCCATCTAGCAATATGTCTTATTATAAGCAGTGCAGGACACCAACTGCAAAATAGAGCCTCACTTCTGTGCATGTCACTCACATTCACAAGCAAATAAGACTCCTAGTGAAGTCCTCCAAAGCTAACTATGAATCCAAATTAGCTTCCCTAAGGATAACCACATGGTGTTCTTTAGTTTCATTCCTAACCTCAAAGGTAAGGCCCAGATTTGCCCAGAACAAACCTGCTGGCTGACAGGTACAGTGAAAACTTCACTCCACTCTCCCCGCCACATATACCCTAAAGCATTCCTAACACCTGTCCACCGCCTAGTATCTCTGAGGATCAGGTCTTAAATGCCCTCTCCAAGGCCAAAAACACAGCCTCTATGGGAGCAGACAACATCCAGGGCGGTGTTCTACATGGGTTAAAACAGGAATTAGCATCATTAATGAGCAGGCCTTTCAATCACAGCCTAAGCACTGGCTTTGCCCAGTGGAATAGAAAACTACAGTCATCCCTTTGCACAAAGGGGGTGCATCCATGGACCCCAGGAACTATAGACCCATTGGCCTGACCAGCCTTATCTGCAAGGCCATGGAATGATTGATCATGGACCTTATTAACAAAGATATAGGAAATCTCCAAATGCTTGACCCCACCCAGTTTGGCTTTGTCAAGGGGAGATCGTCTGTTATACTTGTTGGACTTCTTTGAGACAGTCACCAAAGCCCCAGAAGAGGGCAAATCTGTGCATATGGCCTTCCTAGACTTAACCACGGCCTTTGACACAATCCCCACTCAGGCATCATTGATAAACTCACCAGCTGGGTATCAACCCATATATTGTCAGGTGGGTTGCAAACTGGCTCACTGGTAGAACTCATACAGTCAAAATAGGAGACTCCACCTCCTCCAGCAGATCTGTAACCAGTGGTGTTCCACATGGATCGGATCTGGGACCCCCTACTGTCTATAATCTACTTGTCTGCAGTACAGGCTAAAACTGAAGGACTATGGCTGACAAAGTTTGTTGATGACTGCAAACTGGGAGCGATCATTGAAACCCCTAGCGATGTCAACATCCTGCAAGAACGTCTTACCAAGACTAATGATTGGTGCCAAAGGCATGGTCTTAAACTTAATGCAAAACAAATGCATTATCATCCCCTTCAGCAAAGGTGATGTTCCTGAAAACTACCAAATCAATAGCAATACCATAACCACACAGTCAGTGGTGAAAGATCTGGGCACACAGATCGATAGCTACCTTAACTTTTAACACCATGTCTCCACAGTGGTAAGAAGGGTATTTTATATTTCTCATTTCATAAGTAAGGGCATTGCCTCCAGAAAAAAGAGGTTATAACCCCCTGTACTCTTCCCTCATCTGGCCAATAATACAGTAAAATGCACTCTTTGGTATGTTTATTTCCAAACACCTGCAGCAATTGGAGAGACCACAAAGGTTCCTTACAAAGAAAATTCAGGGTATTCAAGATCTGTCTTATGTGAACAGACTGAAATCATTGTCACTTTACTCTGTGTCATACAGACTGCACAGAAGTGACCTGTGCCTTGCATATAGAGCAATCTGTGACCCAGCTTTAATGGAAATGCTGTACATTCGCAAGTCAAATTGCACATGGTTCAGTTGCTCAAAGATCCTTAACCTGGTATGTGACATCAACAGAATTTGCTGGAGATATAGATTTGTCTCAGAGAGGTTGCCCCACCTTTGGAACAAGTTTCCTATTCATGTTAAACAAAGCTCCTCATTGGTCCTATTTAAGCTCTGTTAGTATGATTGGAATGGTAACTGGAAATTCCCCCTGGGGGTTCCATCTGTGTTTCTCTTGGACAGGGGCAATAGGTGCTGATTTTAGTGTCTGCTTGAACCAGATACATTTGGGAACATGGGTCAAACTTGGCTAGGCTTGGAATGGACTTGGGGCCATTAGCCTAGTAACTTCCTATGAACCTATGATCCTATGTAAATGCTGAGCTGACATACTTTGAGGTACAGGGATGGAATAGGAAATCATAGGGAAAAAAAAGAAGTGCTTGGAAGCCATAAGACCCATTGGTTTTGCCTAGACCAATCTGAAAGTACACAATATTATAACAAAGCAAACATAAATGACATATTTTTTGCAGTGTGGTGTTTAACATAGCCCTAGCACTGAATGTCTGCCAGAATCACACAGAGTGTTATGGGGCATGTGGTAATAGAGAGCACAAATTTTAACAGTATACCCTATTTCTGATGAGGTACCTCCAAACCTGCACAGCAGCTTGCTACAAAATAACCACAGCACAGAATGTTGAGCACAAAAACAATGCATCCAACGTCACGATTGTATACATAACAGCACAGAAACCCTGATGCTGAATGCATACATTGATCATATGTACCACAGAATATAGAGTATTAGCTGCATACTACCACCTATAGCTAAAGGACTTGATGCGCAAACATGAGTGTGCATAGTATGTTGAGAATAGTGTACACAACGAGCGTTGCTCACAACAGACTACCATTCTTTCTGTACAGACATAAACTTTACTTTCTCTGCAATTATATACCCTGTTGCATGCAGTAGTGTTAAAATTTGTCAGACTGCACTTATCTAGAAAAATGTCATAACATGTGTGACATGCCCAATTCCTTTCCTTACAAGTGTTTTGCTGATATATGAAAGACCCGAAAAAGCTACCATTATGTCTATATATATGCCCAACCAGAAAGAATAATGATGTACATAACTGACATATCACAATACAACAGCGTCTATGCAAATTTGGCATCACTACTTATGCAGGTTATGGTGAATGCACCATCAGAATAACTGGTAGAGAAGGAACAAGGAATACTCACATACTCTTAAGGGACAAGCATGGGGATTTTCATATCCTACAAACCATATGCACATACAGCTGATCTTATTTGATAGAGTATTTGCTTGTAATCAACATTAAATGCATGTATTTTAATAGTCTGAATTACATCAGTACTGTTTTACTTACATTTGTGAAATGTTTCCATGTATCTGGAATATAAATGTAATCTATATTGTCTCATTATTACAAGAAAACACCATGCTGTTAAGCAGACTCATAACTATGCTGTATGTGTAGATAAAGCAAAATTAAATAACATACTTACAACTTGTTTCCTAATATTTTTGTAATGAGACAACTTTTATGAATAAGTGTTTTCTCTCTCTCTCCTTGTTATAGGTGAGTCCTGATCCACCCTTGTAATTTGTTCTTTTCTCTCTGGCAGGTTTTTCATGGGTCTATATTACATCACCAAATGCTTAAAAACAGTGCCGAAAATGGCAAAGTACCGAGGCGGCCAAGCAAATTCTTTCCCAGGGAAAGAATTTGCTTATATGCCGCTTCAATATTTTTCCATTTCAGTATTTTATGTTCGACCAAGACACATTCGAAAGAATGCGTCTTCAGTCTTCTAATAGGAACCTGTTTTTTACACAGTAGACTCCACGCAGTTGAGACTAAACAGAAGTGCCAATATTTTGAACTAAGGTGGTCATATTCCAAAGACGCACACATGCACCAATCACCAATCCACTGAGACCTTTCAGAAACTGAGTGTTAGGTTACCTCTGTAACTAGATCGTAAACCTACATTTTGCACTGCAGACAAAGACATTCCCTTCTATTTGTGGCTCTACACAGGGACAAAATCCAGGAGATGACAGCAGAAAAACTATTTCCATGATGAGATCAAATGAAACTAAAAAATAAAAAAGGGTTTGCTAAGTTGCTGATAACATCTTAGGAAATAACATATTGCAGTTGAGTACTGGGACTGAATTGGGCTTCCACATGAAGTTGGCGAGGCATGGGCATGCAATGCCTTCCTATACTCCAGCTATTCCTCTCAAAGCTAGTGGGCTGTATATTTTCATTTCTGTCCAACACAATTAATCTTGACAACCAACAGGGACACAGTCAATTGTTGTTCTCATCCTGCCATTGATCAAGAGATATGTTACTGTTTCATTTTAAATTCCTTTTAACTTTAACCTTTTTGGTTTTATTATATTTTCAGTAGTAGCTTCCTATTGTATTCCATTATTTCAAGTTCCCTAAATCAGGTAATGTAGTTTCCTAAACATGACATTATCATTATGCTGTGATGATGCCCGCAAGTATTTATCTTCTTGCTGGATTTGTATTATACTTGGTAAATGGTGTAGTTATATGGGTGTCCTATCCACCATGTATAAACTGAGATATAAAAGTATAAAGTATTATTTTTGTTTGTATATGCATCTTAAATATCTTGCCAAAAGATGTACAATTAAATGTGAAGGTGTGTAGCCAAATTCTGGATGCAGTCAACTTAACGTCTTATGTTTAGACCCAGATAATACTAAATGGAGAAAGAAAGAAGCTTAAAGACTACCCACATAAATGCACACAGCATAAGCAACATTTATTTTTACAGGTTTGAAAACGTCAGTGTAATCCCAAATAATTTTCTGTCGCAGAAACATGGCTATGTCCTAACATTAAAGACTCAGAATTATATTTACGAATGACATGTCAAACATGAAATGCTGAGGTTGCCTTTATTTTGTTAATTGAATTGTCTTGAAGCAACCCGTCTTAATCCTAGCTTTTTAACTTCACCCCAAAACACTCTATATTATAATATCTGTTAAAGTGACTAGTGTGAAAATGCAGTCTCTTGCCTGTGTCAGTGCCCCCTTGACTAAATCAAGGATTTAATCAAACATACAATCTCTTGGTTAACCATGGATATTAAAGGTAAAAGCATAGCGATAGAGGACTTTAATATTGACATGAAACTAGTGTTAGTGAATTATGTTCATCCCTCAGTCCAGATATTTGATCTGGCCCAGCTAAGAAAATCTACCTCTATAGTTGCATCGCATCTGAAAAAAGCACTCTAGACTCACTTCTAGCCTTCTCACCAGAAAATATCCTGTCTTTATCATTTTGGCACATTGTAAAATCCATGTATTCCATCGCTTCTTGCAGTGCTGAAATACCAAGGCCTTCAACTTATCACACACATGTGGGCTGTGAGATGAGTCACTTGGTCTCTGCTCTGCTCATTTGACTTAGATGCTGCTGTGGAGTATATTAGTAATCGCTAACTCTCCATTCTTGATCTTCTGACTCCTCTCTGTAAAAGAAGGCCAAATCTTGGATAACCCGACAAGCTAGAAACTTGATGATGCAGTAAAATAAGGCTTAGAAATACTACTACTATGATAAATCCACCTGAAATTTTTGAATGTGTCATGAATGTCAGAAAAAAGTCTAGTCTCTGCTTAATGGTAACAAACTGAGATACTTTTGGGAGCTAGAAACAAAATATAGTTAAATCCCATTAATTCTGGCATGGAGTAAATACTCAATCTCATTCCAGGTAAAAACAGTCAACAAATCATATAACCTATTCCATTCCTCGGAAGGTCACTAATTATGTCAACATTTGCTGCTTTTGCTGTCCACCCCATGCATTCACCTCTTATAAAGAGCAAGGACTCCAGTGAGAGTTACATGTTTCTCTACCATTTCAAGTAGGTATATCTGTAAAGCAGTAATGCAAATAAAATGATCATTCCTTTCCCCATTATACTTAAAATTCACTTATTGTGCTGAAGCCACATCCATTCCTGACTTTATCCTAATAGATTGGAATATTACACCCTTTTACTGTTTTTCAGTAACTTTGCCCTTCTGATTTGTCTAAGGTTTTGGAAACTTTATCCATCTACAACTATGCATCAACTGGGTAAACCTAACTTCTTCTCTGACTCTAACAGGGTTTGCACTCAAGTCACATGAGTCAGCTTTATTTACCTTTATTACTTTTATATACTTTCTAAACAAAGAACTCAACTAGGGTTACTGTACCTCAGCATTATATCTACACTTATTTAAAGTTTTCAATACCATTAGTCATACAATCATTCTAACATTATTCATTTATTTTACATTTGTTTATTCAGAAAGTCCAACTGGAGAAAAATCCTTTTTCAGCAGATGCCCGGGGAGAAAAGCTGCACATTTACAAACATAGAGAAATGTGTGTATATAGAAAGTCTAAACATGAGCATGTTTATATATACACAGATCAAGAACAATAGATAGAATGCACATAGATGAGAGTCTCACATATTATGTTAACACACACGCACACACCCATATATATATATATATATATATATATATATATATATATATATATATATATATTTAAAACAAGAGCGATAGATAGATATATAAAACTTTGACAACTGATGTGATTTCAAGTGCAACAGAGATCAAATCACAGATTTAATGTACATGTTGGTAATTCCTTTTCCAGCAGAGGGCCAGAGAGAGGAACATTATTATCAGCATAGTGTGTTTACATAGGTACAAAGACTGGAAAAGTGTCTATACACTAATTTTTCTTTTACAAAGGTGCAGTGGCTGCAATGAGCAGAGGTTTGTCATTTATCTGTATACCCGTAATGCACCATGGACACTGGTTTCTCCTTTATCTGTATACCTGTAATGCATCATGAACAGTGGTTTCTCATTTATCTGTATACCTGTAATGCGTCATGAACAGTGGTTTCTCCTTTATCTCTATAGCTGTAATGCATCATGAACAGTGGTTTCTCTTTTGTCTATATACCTGTAATGCATCATGAACAGTGGTTTCTCCTTTATCTGTATACCTGTAATGCATCATGAACAGTGGTTTCTCATTTATCTGTATACCTGCAATGCATCATGAACAGTGGTTTCTCGTTTAACTGTATACTTGTAAGGCATCATGAACAGTGGTTTCTCATTTATCTGCATACCTGTAATGCATCATGAACAGTAGTTTCTCGTTTATCTGTATACCTGTAATGCATCATGACCAGTGGTTTCTCGTTTATCTGTATACCTGTAATGCATCATGAACAGTGGTTTCTCCTTTATTGGTATACCTGTAATGCAGCATGAACAGTGGTTTCTCCTTGATCTGTATACCTGTAATGCATCATGACCAGTGGTTTCTCGTTTATCTGTATACCTGTAATGCATCATGAACAGTGGTTTCTCATTTATCTGTATACCTGTAATGCATCATGAACAGTGGTTTCTCATTTGTCTGTATACCTGAAATGCATCATGAGCACTGGTTTCTCCTTTATATGTATACCTGTAATGCATCATGAACAGTGGTTTCTCGTTTATATGTATACCTGTAATGCATCATGAGCAGTGGTTTCTTCTTTATCTGTATACCTGTAATGCATCATGAACAGTGGTTTCTTGTTTATCTGTATACCTGTAATGCATCATGAACAGTGGTTTCTCCTTTATCTGTATACCTATAATGCATCATGAACAGTGGTTTCTCCTTTATCTGTATACCTGTAATGCATCATGAACATTGGTTTCTCCTTTATCTGTATACCTGTAATGCATCATGAACAGTGGTATCTCCTTTATCTGTGTACCTGTAATGCATCATGAGCACTTGTTTCTAATATCTGTATACTTGTAATGCATCATGAACAGTGGTTTCTCATTTATCTGCATACCTGTAATGCATCATGAACAGTGGTTTCTCATTTATCTGTATACCTGTAATGCATCATGAACAGTGGTTTCTCCTTTATCTGTATACCTGTAATGCATCATGAACATTGGTTTCTCCTTTATCTGTATACCTGTAATGCATCATGAACAGTGGTATCTCCTTTATCTGTGTACCTGTAATGCATCATGAGCACTTGTTTCTAATATCTGTATACTTGTAATGCATCATGAACAGTGGTTTCTCATTTATCTGCATACCTGTAATGCATCATGAACAGTGGTTTCTCCTTTATCTGTATACCTGTAATGCATCATGAACAGTGGTTTCTCCTTTATCTGTATACCTGTAATGCATCATGAACAGTGGTTTCTCCTTTATCTGTGTACCTGTAATGCATCATGAGCACTGGTTTCTAATATCTGTATACCTGTAATGCATCATGAACAGTGGTTTCTCCTTTATCTGTATACCTGTAATGCATCATGAACAGTGGTTTCTCATTTATCTGTATACTTGTAATGCATCATGAACAGTGGTTTCTCATTTATCTGTATACCTGTAATGCATCATGAACAGTGGTTTCTCATTTGTCTGTATACCTGAAATGCATCATGAGCACTGGTTTCTCCTTTATATGTATACCTATAATGCATCATGAACAGTGGTTTCTCGTTTATATGTATACCTGTAATGCATCATGAGCAGTGGTTTCTTCTTTATCTGTATACCTGTAATGCATCATGAACAGTGGTTTCTCCTTTATCTGTATACCTGTAATGCATCATGAACAGTGGTTTCTCCTTTATCTGTATACCTGTAATGCATCATGAACAGTGGTTTCTCCTTTATCTGTGTACCTGTAATGCCTCATGAGCACTGGTTTCTAATATCTGTATACCTGTAATGCATCATGAACAGTGGTTTCTCATTTATCTGTATACCTGTAATGCATCATGAACAGTGGTTTCTCATTTGTCTGTATACCTGAAATGCATCATGAGCACTGGTTTCTCCTTTATATGTATACCTATAATGCATCATGAACAGTGGTTTCTCGTTTATATGTATACCTGTAATGCATCATGAGCAGTGGTTTCTTCTTTATCTGTATACCTGTAATGCATCATGAACAGTGGTTTCTCCTTTATCTGTATACCTGTAATGCATCATGAACAGTGGTTTCTCCTTTATCTGTATACCTGTAATGCATCATGAACAGTGGTTTCTCCTTTATCTGTGTACCTGTAATGCCTCATGAGCACTGGTTTCTAATATCTGTATACCTGTAATGCATCATGAACAGTGGTTTCTCATTTATCTGTATACCTGTAATGCATCATGAACAGTGGTTTCTCATTTATCTGTATACCTGTAATGCATCATGAACAGTGGTTTCTCCTTTATCTGTATACCTGTAATGCATCATGAACAGTGGTTTCTCCTTTATCTGTGTACCTGTAATGCATCATGAGCACTGGTTTCTAATATCTGTATACGTGTAATGCATCATGAACAGTGGTTTCTCATTTATCTGTATACCTGTAATGCATCATGAACAGTGGTTTCTCCTTTATCTGTATACCTGTAATGCATCATGAACAGTGGTTTTTCCTTTATCTGTATACCTGTAATGCATCATGAACAGTGGTTTCTCCTTTATCTGTGTACCTGTAATGCATCATGAGCACTGGTTTATAATATATGTATACGTGTAATGCATCATGAACAGTGGTTTCTCATTTATCTGTATACCTGTAATGCATCATGAACAGTGGTTTCTCCTTTATCTGTATACCTGTAATGCATCATGAACAGTGGTTTCTCCTTTATCTGTATACCTGTAATGCATCATGAACAGTGGTTTCTCCTTTATCTGTATACCTGTAATGCATCATGAACAGTGGTTTCTCCTTTATCTGTATACCTGTAATGCATCATGAACAGTGGTTTCTCATTTATCTGTATACCTGTAATGCATCATGAACAGTGGCTTCTCATTTATCTGTATACCTGTAATGCATCATGAACAGTGGTTTCTCCTTTATCTGTATACCTGTAATGCATCATGAACAGTGGTTTCCCCTTTATCTGTGTACCTGTAATGCATCATGAGCTCTGGTTTCTAATATCTGTATACCTGTAATGCATCATGAACAGTGGTTTCTCCTTTATCTGTATACCTGTAATGCATCATGAACATTGGTTTCTCCTTTATCTGTATACCTGTAATGCATCATGAACAGTGGTATCTCCTTTATCTGTGTACCTGTAATGCATCATGAGCACTTGTTTCTAATATCTGTATACTTGTAATGCATCATCAACAGTGGTTTCTCATTTATCTGCATACCTGTAATGCATCATGAACAGTGGTTTCTCCTTTATCTGTATACCTGTAATGCATCATGAACAGTGGTTTCTCCTTTATCTGTATACCTGTAATGCATCATGAACAGTGGTTTCTCCTTTATCTGTGTACCTGTAATGCATCATGAGCACTGGTTTCTAATATCTGTATACCTGTAATGCATCATGAACAGTGGTTTCTCCTTTATCTGTATACCTGTAATGCATCATGAACAGTGGTTTCTCATTTATCTGTATACTTGTAATGCATCATGAACAGTGGTTTCTCATTTATCTGTATACCTGTAATGCATCATGAACAGTGGTTTCTCATTTGTCTGTATACCTGAAATGCATCATGAGCACTGGTTTCTCCTTTATATGTATACCTATAATGCATCATGAACAGTGGTTTCTCATTTATATGTATACCTGTAATGCATCATGAGCAGTGGTTTCTTCTTTATCTGTATACCTGTAATGCATCATGAACAGTGGTTTCTCCTTTATCTGTATACCTGTAATGCATCATGAACAGTGGTTTCTCCTTTATCTGTATACCTGTAATGCATCATGAACAGTGGTTTCTCCTTTATCTGTGTATCTGTAATGCCTCATGAGCACTGGTTTCTAATATCTGTATACCTGTAATACATCATGAACAGTGGTTTCTCATTTATCTGTATACCTGTAATGCATCATGAACAGTGGTTTCTCATTTGTCTGTATACCTGAAATGCATCATGAGCACTGGTTTCTCCTTTATATGTATACCTATAATGCATCATGAACAGTGGTTTCTCGTTTATATGTATACCTGTAATGCATCATGAGCAGTGGTTTCTTCTTTATCTGTATACCTGTAATGCATCATGAACAGTGGTTTCTCCTTTATCTGTATACCTGTAATGCATCATGAACAGTGGTTTCTCCTTTATCTGTATACCTGTAATGCATCATGAACAGTGGTTTCTCCTTTATCTGTGTACCTGTAATGCCTCATGAGCACTGGTTTCTAATATCTGTATACCTGTAATGCATCATGAACAGTGGTTTCTCATTTATCTGTATACCTGTAATGCATCATGAACAGTGGTTTCTCATTTATCTGTATACCTGTAATGCATCATGAACAGTGGTTTCTCCTTTATCTGTATACCTGTAATGCATCATGAACAGTGGTTTCTCCTTTATCTGTGTACCTGTAATGCATCATGAGCACTGGTTTCTAATATCTGTATACGTGTAATGCATCATGAACAGTGGTTTCTCATTTATCTGTATACCTGTAATGCATCATGAACAGTGGTTTCTCCTTTATCTGTATACCTGTAATGCATCATGAACAGTGGTTTCTCCTTTATCTGTATACCTGTAATGCATCATGAACAGTGGTTTCTCCTTTATCTGTGTACCTGTAATGCATCATGAGCACTGGTTTATAATATATGTATACGTGTAATGCATCATGAACAGTGGTTTCTCATTTATCTGTATACCTGTAATGCATCATGAACAGTGGTTTCTCCTTTATCTGTATACCTGTAATGCATCATGAACAGTGGTTTCTCCTTTATCTGTATACCTGTAATGCATCATGAACAGTGGTTTCTCCTTTATCTGTGTGCCTGTAATGCATCATGAGCACTGGTTTATAATATATGTATACATGTAATGCATCATGAACAGTGGTTTCTCATTTATCTGTATACCTGTAATGCATCATGAACAGTGGCTTCTCATTTATCTGTATACCTGTAATGCATCATGAACAGTGGTTTCTCCTTTATCTGTATACCTGTAATGCATTATGAACAGTGGTTTCCCCTTTATCTGTGTACCTGTAATGCATCATGAGCTCTGGTTTCTAATATCTGTATACCTGTAATGCATCATGAACAGTGGTTTCTCATTTATCTGTATACCTGTAATGCATCATGAACAGTGGTTTCTCCTTTATCTGTATACCTGGAATGCATCATGAACAGTGGTTTCTCCTTTATCTGTATACCTGTAATGCATCATGAACAGTGGTTTCTCCTTTATCTGTATACCTGTAATGCATCATGAACAGTGGTTTCTCCTTTATCTGTATACCTGTAATGCATCATGAACAGTGGTTTCTCCTTTATCTGTGTACCTGTAATGCATCATGAGCACTGGTTTCTAATATCTGTATACCTGTAATGCATCATGAACAGTGGTTTCTAATATCTGTATACCTGTAATGCATCATGAACAGTGGTTTCTAATATCTGTATACCTGTAATGCATCATGAACAGTGGTTTCTCATTTATCTGTATACCTGTAATGCATCATGAACAGTGGTTTCTCCTTTATATGTATACCTGTAATGCATCATGAACAGTGGTTTCTCCTTTATCTGTATACCTGTAATGCATCATGAACAGTGGTTTCTCCTTTATCTGTATACCTGTAATGCATCATCAACAGTGGTTTCTCCTTTATCTGTATACCTGTAATGCATCATGAACAGTGGTTTCTCCTTTATCTGTGTACCTGTAATGCATCATGAGCACTGGTTTCTAATATCTGTATACCTGTAATGCATCATGAACAGTGGTTTCTAATATCTGTATACCTGTAATGCATCATGAACAGTGGTTTCTCCTTTATCTGTATGACCATTGCCAGATAGTATACCGGCTCATTTCCTCATGTGAATCAGCTTTCCATTACTAATTTCTTTTCTGAAATTGTGCATCTATAGTGAGTGTATCCTCATTTTTCTTAAAAGTATGTATATAAAACATCTTCTCACCTCATATCTGAGTGTGCAAACTAAAAAAATGTATAAACAATAAGTCCACACTCAATGCTTTTCTGCTTATTATGCATATTTTCAAGGTACTTATTTGTAACTGTTTCCATTCTATGTAAGACTGATATCTGTGTATTTCTGTACCTTATCTGTATTATGTATCTTGGAGCTTTTCTCCCCGGGCCCCCACTGAAAACGGGTCACTATGACCCAGTGGACTTCCCCAGTAATCAAACTGGAAATAAATAAATAACATTCTGCAAGGATGCATCCTCTACTTTTCATGATCATTGTCTCCTCTGAGAAGAGACTACTAGTTAATGGGACTAACCTGGTCAACAAAGAATAATAAATTAATAAAGATGTCATAATGTTTATGGGTCAGTTAAAACTTTGTTCAATGGTGCAGATGATGAAATAGTCCTATGTTGTCTTCATCTCCTTTCCTATGAAATATACATACCAATTACTAGTTGTGTTTTGGTCTTTTTCAAAGTTATCACAATAGTTGTTGTCTTAGATAAAATACAACTAATCAAACTTTTTTTCCTTTAAGGTTTCAACTGAGCCCACAAATACTAACCTTCAGATATGCTCATATGTCAAACATAAAAATAAATAACGAAATGCTAGACTTAGAATGCTTTTTGCATCTAAAAGCAAAACAGTCCAATATATCTTCCCATATCTTAATTGCACAATCCAGGAAATTAGGACTAACTTAAATCTCTCCAAATCTTACATAATAATACTAAGACAAATCAAAGAACTGTGTTCCAGTTACCTCCAAAACACTACTATATCCAATAGTGACATAGATGCTTGCAATTTGCTTTGGAAACTATTCTTTCACCAAGGAAAACTATTACTAATTCATATAAAATGATAAGTGAGATTAAATTCCAGAAGGAGCTTCTTTTTTTCTACTACTGGAGAAAACTAAAATCCTCCGTAGATGACCAACAAATAACCCAAGCAATTAGTTTAACATTGAAGATCATACCACTTAAAAAATTAGCTTACATGCAGCTAATGATTAATAATAACACATACTTCACACCTGCAATCCTCCACAAATTCAATAAATCGAGGTCACCACTATGCCCACAATCTAAAGACCAGACACCTGACCTATTGCATATATTTGGAGTTGCAAATTTGTGTACAAATTATGGAATTCTGTCAAAGTTGTTGTTCTTTCCACTTTTCCCGGTTAGGGGTCGCCACAGTGGAACTCTGTTACGCTATTGATTGGCAGTTGTTTTTTATGGTGTCGAGTTGCCAGCCCGATGCCCAACCTTCAACGAAGGCACGCCCATTCAACGCATGTCTTTTAAGATGCCCACTTGACTGCAGGGAGGACATGCAGACACAACACAGAAGGCACTCCCAACCCAAGCTGAGATACAAACAGGAGAACCTCTTCTGTGAGGCAACAACGCTACTGCTGCACCACTGCGGAAGTTGGGAATTCTCTCAAAGTACAGTTAAAAAAGATGGGCTACCAAACATCAACATTAACATGGGAATTTGCCTTATTACACTTTCTTCCACCTAACATCCCCAAAAAACAAGCAAATATACTCTTAATGAAACTATATATAGCTCTCAAATGACTAGATCCCTTGAATATATCTTCATAGTTCATAGTTTAGTACTAAGCTAACTGCCCTTGTGAGCAATTTTAAGCCTAGCCAATGATCCCTTGTGAGATTCAAACCCTGCACCTTGTGTTTTTAAGGCAAACACCTTAGCCATTACGCCACCCTCCCAACTAAAGGGTTTTAAACAAATAGCCATAAAACATCTTTTAGCTCACAAAATAGTAATGGATAAAAGAAACCAAAACATGAAGTCCAGAGAAATTTGGGAACAAACCTTTAATATAATATTAGCATAATCAACCACACAGCAACTTAAGAATACACCTTAATGGAACCTAGAAACTCATACAGAAATTGACAGACTAATCATAGTTTGGGTATTAAGACTGCATGTGTTGTTTTGTTTAACAACTGAGCTAATGGTGAAATCATCTGTGTAAACAGTGTAAATAAATTTGTTGTATGACCTACAACTTATGGTATTAACACTAATGTATAACATAATCCTATAGTCATGTTGTAAAGACTGAAATGTTTGTATCATATATGATTGTAAAAGAAAAAGAAAAATTATTGAAAAAAAAAAAGATATGCTCGTATGTCAGTGCTGTGACTGAAGAGCTCTGTTCCACCAAACCTATGGACGTTATAATTGAACAGCACCAAAAGTTTGACTTCCACATAAAAGCACTCAGTGCAAAAGGTAACCAGAAACATGCCCTCCTTTATTATAAATGATTTATGATCAATCACACCAGACTTACATCATCTTGCATATTTTTGAAATATTCTGTATGCCTTCTTTAGTTTAAAAATGTTATAGTTTTCTCTGCCCTTTTCACCAGGGCAAAGTCAAAATAGAACAGTTTGAGAACTCTCAAATTTTATATCTGTATCTCCTTGAAGACAAGACACTAGTTCTAATAATCAAAGTGCCTAAATACGTTCCTGCTCATATATGCACATCATATTCTGTATTACCCAAAGAGACACTGCATGATTAAAGCATTAACTGAGTGTTACAAGTTGACTAGAAAACTGTAGGCGAAAAATTTGCTCCTGGTTTGGACTTTCCCTTCTCTAAACTGTTATGAAGACTCGATTCCCTCAGTTATGTTCTCAAAGGCAGAGAACGCTCTGCGAGCAGCTACTCACCAGCTGCATGTAAAATGCAGCTTTGGAGATAGAATAAAGCAGTAAAGTAGGCCTACACAGTCTATCACAGGGTGTGACCCCTAAAACAAATGCATATACACAAATATATGTGAACACACATTCATACATGTGGCACAGAAACAGTCATAGCAACACTGCATTGTACACATAGTATGTAATGAAATATAGCATGGATAACATGCACAATGAAAGTACATCATTAGTAGATGGTTGTATAATGTTTGAAAGGACACCTCCAGTAGTGGTCTTGTGTAACATCTGCATTTGCCATATACTACATATTTGGGGCATTCAGACATTGCAGTCTGTGTCTATTAGAAACACTGATTTAAACGCTGACTTGTTCCTACATTGTGTATCTTTTCTGAGTTCAGCAATACTCAAAATAGGTTGTTGCAGAAATATATTTGATTAAATGAGCTTTTCTCCCTGGGCCTCCACTGAAAAAGGACATTTTGTCCAGATGGACTTTCCCGGTAAACAAATGTAAAATAAATACATGCATACCATTTCACAGAATGTGTGAATGAACACATAGTGCTTGCCACAGCTTGTTAATGTTAGTATTGCCTTGCCTCCACTGTTGAAAGCATTATGTAGACACTGCTAATAAATATTTGTATTATGCATGTGACCCTGCAGTACTCAAGCCATCTATGCCTGTGATGACATTCTTGTTCACAGCAGGTTAGCATCTTATACAAGCACATCTGGCACTGCAGAAATACTGCTCTGACAGATGCACTCCTTACAACACTGGGCCTGTGGTGTGAGCACCACACAAGTTGTCAGCCCTGGCAGATGTGATTCTTTGATATCACCCACCTGCCTTTCATTACTGCTGGATACAAAAGCACTGCCACATTAACATTTCAGATGAAGTGCCCTATGCTGATTTGTGTGTGAAAGGTTCCAAAGAGATGTGCATCAATTGACCAAAGGGGTGGCATAGTTAAATTGTGATTGCCCAGACTGTGTTTTATTCCCTCTACATGCTCTGTAACAACCTGGTTTATGCACTAAATAGCACATGCATCAGCAGTACTGCCAAAGCTAGCAGATACAGAGGTTAATTGATGACATCAACTTCCAGTGAGGCCTGGGAATTAGACAGTGTGAGATCATCAACTCTGTCAGGTGCAAAGCTGTCAGAAATGCCCTGCTTGCATAGGTCAACACCACACTGATGGAGACAGATGTGCAGGTGACTAACGCAGCTACCACAACTACTAGACTGTAAAATAGGACGTTCGTCTGGTAAGTGTATCCCACTGCAAATAAATAAATAAAGTGTAATAACTGTCCACGGTGACAAACAACCACAAATCAACAGCTATACTGTTGGCAGTTACACATGTGAAAAATAACATGTTGACCCTAATCACATGGTCATTCAACTTCTACCCTGCCTTATCCCAGAAATGGACAATAGCAGCTTTTCATCCAAGGCCATTAACATTTCAGACGGCGGTGTACTGCCTCACCATTAAGCGCATCCCTTAGTTCAATGTATCTGTTGTATTCCTTTCTCTGATGCTCACTGTTGACTCTTTCTTGTCCAGCATTAACATTGCCAGTTACCAAAGAACATCTTTTCTTTCTCTCTGTCTACATGATTACCTCTACTGTCCACCTCTCAAACAAACAGGTAGAAAGTTGTTACTTGACTCACAGAGATTCTGCGTACATGCTATGGTACAATATTGTAGGGTTTGTGAATGTCACATTACAGTCTTTGCTCAATAGCATTCATACAACCATGCTTGTTGCAGATTGTTTTGTTTATGATTAAAGTAGGCCATTTTTAATAAAAATATTAATACTGATTACACATAATGTAATCTTGTTGACCAAACATTTTGTAGAATTATTTATAAATAATTGCATTTGAGAAGCTGAATGCCAGTCACATGCCAGGAACATTTGCTGCTATCCTATGGGCGTTAGTTTTTGCGAGCGTATATTTGCATGATTGCATATGCATCAGCGTGTGTGTGTGTGTGTGTGTGTGTGTGTGTGTGTGTGTGTGTGTGTGTGTGTGTGTGTGTGTGTGTGTGTGTGTGTGTGTGTGTGTGTGTGTGTGTGTGTGTGTGTGTGTGTGTGTGTGTGTGTGTGTGTGTGAAGGTGCATACATGTCACACATCTGTATTTGACTGAGATGTGTGATTGTGCAGTGCAGTAATATGGCAAGCTCTTAACACAATTGAGGGGTTAAAGAACTACCCACTCTTTAGGATCTGTTTATAGACAACAGCACTGGAAGTGCAGACAACAGTGTCCCAAAGCTGCAGAGAAAATGTGTTGCTATGCACTAGGCTTGCTGGTGGTGCTCAGAGCCTATGAAAGTAATGGACCCCGGACTGAGAAAAAGCAGTGTTCACGTAACTGATAAACAAGACATGCCATAACCCATCTGGAGAGGCCTATTATCTGGGCAGATATCAGTGCAATGCCAAAGCAGCAGAAGTACTGCAGCTGGCAGCCCCAAAATATAGAAAGGTTTACACAATGGTAGATGACTGTTTCGATAAAATATATACATACAGAGTAATGATACTTGTATGTATAGGTCGTGTATAGGTAGATCCATACCTACATACAGACACACATCCACACAGTAGCCAAAGCACTGTACAAATGGAAATATCTGCTGTAAGTTGTTGCCATGGTGATTATGCACACCTACTAAGCAGCTGTACCAACACAAACAGAAGCAGTGTTTTCTGTAGCACAACCCAATAAAGAATAACTAATATTAATAATAACCAAAATAGTTAACAGTGAGGTGCTCATCCAGAATAAAAGGAAAGCAACACAGATTTGCTTTGGCAATTAAGGTTTCTTTATACTGACATGTCAAACATAAATAATGCCACTAATATGGGAAATTCTAGCACCACATAAAAAGATAAAAGTAGGATATGCAAATAAGCCTCTTATTCACTATTTACATTGTACCACTGACATAAGCTGATATTCTTCAATAATTATGGCTTTCTTATATTGTGCAAATTTTACATCTAGTATACCTTTAATATATGCTGGGTATGCATTTAATTTCAATTTCCTGACGGTGCATTGTATTTCAATATATTGAAATTATTTTGTTTTGTTTTACAGTTGTAATGTCAGTTTCCTTTATATCCATTATTGTGCTCTTCCACTGTTATTATTGTTGTCCCTGCCAAATGGCTTGGGTGATGGGTGAAAAAGTTCAAGCAAAATGCCACATTCCTGGTTAACAAGTTACATAATTAAATAAAGAAAAAAAATGGCTTTGACATGCACCTATCATTCATGGAACCTGTAAGTTGCAAAACAAAGGACACTAACTATAAGGGAATATCTTCTATAAAATGTTTCCTAACAACCAAAATAAAGACTAGCCCTTACCAGTGGCTTACTGTTCCCAAGTTATTATACTGTAGCAGATTCATGGAATATCTAACCAGTCATAATACCATAAATACATGAATACACATGCCAGATCTGCTGCTAACCATCCTTCATTCATCAGTCTACAATTGTACAGCCATAGCTCAGATAAATTAGACGACCTTTAGGCAACACTGTTGTATGATCAATATGTGCTCCCATTAAAGTTCTATTATAGTAACAAGTGCAGACATTTATCCTCCATCGTATTCTGGCTCAAAGCATGCACAGATCATAGAGCTATAAATCAAGAAATGTTACACCCCCAAAAGGCTCATACCACTAAGAGACATGGTGAAAAAAGTCTGAGCCTTTCATCTAAATAGAATAATCATCCTCTTTCCATTAGAAGTAGAGATAACATTGCAGATTTGTGCTTGAGAAATATTACCTTCATCTGATTGATAATTCAGGCTGTACCAAGTCTGGATAGTATTTGTGTCTGATGCATATATTGCAGCAATGCAACACCAGTTTTGTTACATGCTTCCTCTTGTTACTTTCACCATTTTTATATTGCATTTTTTCTCTTTCTTTCTTTTTTTTCTGCGTCCCAGAATCAAAACCATTATGATGGTAGTGATGTTGTAATGCATCCTTGTTTTATTAACATTTTTCTCTTATAGTTATTAACCCATCTTAACCTATATTTGCAGTATGTTTGGAATGGAAGTTTTTCTCATTAGTTTCTTTCTGTACATGGGCTCTACCCAGTAGGACTAATCCAGTTAACAAAAATATTAAGAAACCAAACAAACAAAACAAAACAAAACAAATATATAAATAAATAAATAATACTATACAGTATGGCAGGAGAGTGATGCCAGTCACTGAGTACAAAGTCATAATGAGACAGAATAAAATGATCATTATGCCAAAATGGTTAATGGGCCTAATGCAATTCAGAACTGGCTTGACTTGCAGTGCTTGCTTCTATCTGTCAGTCATTTTGCTATGATTAACTCTGCTATACAGATAGTGCCTATGATCTATAAACACTCACACATCAAGAAGTGAATGAGTGTGTATGTTTTTACATAAGAATGTCTCAATCTGCAACTGGCACAGAAATTACACTATTACACTGACTATACAATGCAGAATGCATAGGCTAGGATGTTGCCCACACACTTTATTCTCTTCTATAACCCCTGTGCTTGTGCTCACAGTACTACTGAAATGCAGGACACACAAACTCCACAACAATGAGTTTTTTTTCCTTTCATTCCATGATTCACTACTCTAGATCTCAAAATGGCAATTTCTTAAGGAGTACAGAGGCTGGACAGCTATCTATCTTTGTGCCCCACTGTCCCATTGCTGAGCAGTCATGTTGTTACCTTCATGCAAGGTATAGAAGCTATCTTGCTTCCTGTGTGCATCTGGCTTTTGTGTTGTGCTTCTCTGCCCTTGTCTGATGCACAGTGCGTGTTAGAACAATATCATATAATCATGCCCAGTATAGGTTCATAGGTTCATAGGTTCATACTAGGCTATCTGCCCTAGGGCATTTATAAGCCTAGCCAGAGTGTGTTTGGCTTTCGCCACCCATTTTAAATTAATTTTGCTATGCCCTTTTTCGAGGTTAGTATACTGTGCCTCTGTCTAACAGTGACACAGAAGTGATACCTGGGATAAACCTACGATCTCCCATCCACTCATCAAGATTCCTCTTGAAGAGAGTCAATGAGGGACTCTGCCTAACCTGGACTGGGATTTTATTCCAGAGTGAAGGGAGCCTCTGGGTTATGAATCTGTCCCTCCAGCATGTCCTATTTATTTCAGTGCTGAGGTTCAAGTCTCTCGAGCGTGTAGCTCGATGGGATTTGGATTTTTTGAGGTGCAGCATGTCCCTTAATTCCGGGTTGGACATGGCCTTATACGTCAGGCACAGGTCACCTCTGAGCAGGCGGTATGCCACTGAGTAGAGCTGGAGTTTCTTTAACCGGGCAGCATATGGCATCTGTTTGAGCCCTTTGATCCTCTTGGTGAGGTACTTTTGGGGTCTTTCCAGTTGCTGCAGGTGTTTGGTGAGGTACATCCCAAAAGGGGCATTATACTCGACTATGGGCCTGATGAGGGATGAGTAAAGAGGCACGATGACCTCCCCTAATCTAGATGTGAATCCCTTCATGATTAGGTGGGCTATATAAAATGTTTTTCTAACCACTTTGGCCACGTGGTTGTCAAATGAGAGATTACTATCAACTTGGGTCCCCAGATCCCTAATTACTTCTTCTGTACTTAATGGATTACCACCTATGTGGTAATTTGTCGGCACTTTGTTTTTGCCAAAGGGGATGACTATACACTTTTTGGCGTTTAGCTTCTGGCCATGGCTGTGGCACCAGTTGTCTGTTTCTATGAGGCCCTTTTGGAGGATGCTTGTGTCGGCTGGAGAGTTGATTATGGTGCCCAGTTTGCAGTCATCTGCGAACGTGGTCAGCCACAGTCCTTCTGTGTTGGCCTGTACCTCTGAGAAATATATACCAAACAAGAGAGGTCCCAGGACTGAGCCTTGTGGGACGCCACTTGTAACTGGTTTGGAGTCTGACATGGCTCCAGCAATTCTAACCATGTGGGTTCTGTCCTTGAGCCAGTTTGCAACCCATCTAGTGACATAGGGGTTTATATTTAAGCTGGTGAGCTTATCTATAATGCCCGAGTGGGGTATTGTATCGAAGGCTTTTGCGAGGTCCAGATAGGCTGTGTGGACCACCTTCCCTTTGTCAATGGACTTGGTGACTGTTTCAAAGAAGTCAACCAGGTTTAAGAGGCAGGATCTGCCCATAACAAAGCCAAACTGGGTAGGATCCAGTGTATGTAGGTCCCCATGATGATCCTTTCCATAGCTTTGCAGACCAATGCATGCATCTTGCTCTGAAAAGCTCTGATAATGTGCTAAGAGAATTATAATTCTATTTAGTGGTTGAGATGCCCCCTGCACTCTTTCTGTCTGTCTGTCTGTTGTGCAGAGCAGATTGTGGCTATGAATCTGGTCACCTGCACCTAGTTAAGAAGTAAATGGAAAAAAAAGAAGTATAAGCATTTTCAAGAACATTAAGAGCACATTAAATAGGAGGCAGAGCCTAGATGGCTAACTGAGAGCAGTGAATTTTGAGAGCTCCATAATCTAGTTTTATAATATAGGAAAATGTTATTATTTTCAAGTTTAAAACATCAGAAATCTATAGATAAACTGCTAAACTACATAAACATCAATTTTGATGGAGATATACAAAAATTTTCCTGTCAAGTAACGTGGAGATATATTGAGTCACTGAATATGAACAACTCAAGGAATTCTCATCCAGATGCTACTTTGAAAAAAGAACTGCAATTGATGACATCTACCTTACAGGAACTATCTTTGAAGATGTATGGCTTTAAAAATGACTTAGAAAACCTCAAATTAAATTCTCAAAAACAGGCTGATACTCTTAAGGAACTATTACAGCAACACTGTACAAAAATAACAAATATAGAGACTTTTTTTTAATGACATGGAAGGGAGACTCAAAGAGGACGAATTCCAAAAAGAATTTCTGCTTAAACAGACTACATGGATGCTTAACAAAATAGATGACTTAGAAAACAATGAAAGGAGAAACACCATAAAGATATTTGGTCTGCCTGAAAACACTGAACATGAAGACATTATTTCATTCTTAACAACCTGGATTCCTGAATTTTTAGACTTGAAAGAGGGACTTTCATTTGGGATTGAAAAGGTGCATAGAGCACTGAGGAAACCTACTTCTAACTCAACAAATACTCCACCTAGATCCATAGTTATAAAATTTATTTTATTTCTGGACAAGGAACTAATATTAAAATCTGCTTGGAGAAAATCACCCTTAAAATACAATCAAAGCCTGATAAGGTTTGAGAATAATTATTCTTCCAGAATACTAGAATAAAGGAAAAAATGTCTGGCCAATAATAAAACTGTTCAAACAAAACAACATTAAAGCACAGCTGACCTTTCCAGCCAAGATAAAAATACTGTTTGCCAAAGAGATGAGAACCTTTAATGACTTAGAAGAAGCTACTATATTCATCAAAGACAATAACATAGTGTCTATCCCAGAAGAAATGGAATGAATGGCCACTTCTCTTAAAATAATAAAAGAAAACAATCCTTGGACTGATGCTAGAAGGAAGAAACAAAAAACTGATTCCAAGATAGCTGTCCCAAAAAATAACTCTTAAAACTACATCTCTCAAAGTATCAACTGATATGGTACATCACTTGTCATCTGTTTTTATTTAAAAAAGGAGGGTTTCTTCAACAACTAAGAAACAGTAATGATTTATTCAGAATGGTCAAAGAGTCCAGTAATTCTTCACAAACAAAGGTAGGTCAAGATGAGTTTCTATTTACATTATATATAAGCTAAACAAGGCAACATATAATACCACCATAGAAGTTTCTATTCCCCTACTCGAACTCAATGAAAACTTATCTTGTTCATTTTTCATTGTTTTTACTTATAATTTAAGTAATTAATTAACTAATTCAACAAGGTACCATTCACCAGAGTTCGGACTCAAATGTAACAAACTGACTTCATATATAACAGCAGTAACTGTAGAGTGTTTTGAAAAAAGAATTCTGTCATAGAGACTAATCTTCAGTTAAAGTATGATTTAGAAATGTCATGTATATCTTGGTTGAATAATAGTAACAAGCTCTTAGTACAAATTTCATCATTATTCTGTCTATAGTTAATATCAATTATGGCAGGTATCACAGCTAAGAGTGCTATTTGATCAATCCTGATACGGTGTGCGTGGATGCAGTTATGTAATGTATGATTTTAGTAAATCTAGACATAAAATGCATAATTGTCATATAAGATGAAGCAGTCTGCTGAATTTAGATATTAAAGACAGGATTTAATAACATGGGCTTGTGTATAATAACACTACTGTCTTAACTTGTCTTAAATGACATACACTACATTGAACATCAAGGGGAAGCATGGTGATTTTCTTATATAAGTAAATACGCATAACAAAAAAACAATGAAAAAGGTGCCCCACAAAACAAACTGGTATAAATATGCATAACAAGTCATGTAATTGCTTTAACTTGAATTGTAGTGTTTGTAACCCATCTTGACCATATATAATACTTAAGCGGTTACCAAGGTAACTAATGTTTTATACATGGCATCAAACTTACAAAGTTGTTCAAGAGAAACAATAGAAGCCTGAACTTGAAATGTCACAGAATGTAACCAATCATATTCTGAACAAATAGTATTAAATTGGCAAAAGACAGTTTAATAATATGAGCTTGCGTATAATAACACTACTGTTTTAACTTGTCATAAATGACATGCACTATACTGAACAGCAACGGGAAGCATGAACTTGTAATAATTAATCAACTAGGAATGTCACAGAATGCAACAATCACATTCTGAACAAATAGTATTAAATTGACAATAATCACTCAGTTTAACCTTTGCTGATTATACCAAATAGAATGTTGCCATTTAAATCTAAAAACTTTCAGTATATGCCATAAAATGACAATTTAATAACATGGAAAGGGAACCTGTAATAATTAATCACAATAAGTGAATTTGTTATTTTTAACCTACAATTTCACTCTTTTTATAATAAGAAATGATGGTACTTATGTATTATCCTAACCAGATTTCTGCAGTGGCAGAAATGGTTGTGTTTCTGAAAAAGGATGCCTGTTAACCTAAGAACAGGAGGGTACAGTCTTCCGTACTACTATGTGACAACGGTTTTCACATTGGAAGAGGAATAACATGAAAAATCCTCTTCCTGGGGAGCGTCCGCTCCCCACCTAAACATAGGACTGGTGCTTCTCAGTCATCCTTAAGGTTACAGGTCATGAAAAGCATCATGTTCCCAAACTGGACCCTTTCAAAGCCCTTTAGGAATACACAGTGGCATCTGTGATCGTGAAATTTCAAAGGATTATGTGTGAATCATTCATCATTTATAGCACTTCTGGCAAGCAATGTAAGTGGTTTTGATTAACAGAGGTATGTCTGTGAAGTGGGAGAATGGTTACCACCCCTGGGCAAGGAGTCCTGCTAGGAAGAAAGACAGCAGTTCATGAAGGATCACTGTCCCATTACTTAGTAGTGGTGACAGGTGCCTGTCATTTGGATGAGTACTGGCCAGTAACAGTTACATGGAATATTCCTCACTGACTTCCCTTTGCTGAGGTTGAGAACAGGAATGCTGTAATTATGATGCACTTTAGCACTGTGTGCAGTTCACGGAAAAAATGAGACACCCCCCAGGAGCATGAAAATTAAACATTGCTGATCTTTGTGCCTCAATGCCACTGTCAGCCACTTCTGCTTATGCTTACACAACCATTTCAAAGTTAAGAAACTCAGAAAAAAGTTTTCACAGAAACACAACCATTTCTGCCACTTCAGAAATCTGGTTGAGGTAATACATAAGTACCAAAATGACAGATATAAAAATCATTATGTGTAGGAAATGAAGGGAAGAGGGATGCACTGATAATTAAAATGCACTAACTTTCATCAATGTTTACATAAAACAAACTTGATGCTTTAAGTCAGTTAGCAACAAAAGAAAAAATGATTACTTAAATGCTGGTAAACAATGAAATATAACTTCTGATATATTCAGTAAAATACATTGTATTATAAACATTAGGTATAAATATTATTACCATCTATTTATATTAAGTAAAATATTTTGAAAGACTTCATCAATAAGGGTGAATATGTTAAATAACTGTGTGCTATAATCTTTTACTGAGGTTTTATATATATGATACATCCTACTTTACTATGATTGAATTGCTTGTCATCTGTCTTTCATGTAAATATGAATTGCTTATAGAATAACTAGACATTTATATTGAATTAGAATTATGTCTAATCTACAACAGTGCTATATCTGTTCAAAATAATATAAATATTGCTTATTCCTATTACAAATATTCTCCATATGATAATTCAATTTATGGAGATCAGATGTTCTGGATTGTCAAGGTATGAGTGATAATCTGATGGACTTAGGTTTATCCATCAGATTAGGAATGATTTTCATTCCATGGATAGTGTGGATCTTAGTTTTGTTAACATTTTTAGTATGCCTGACCAAAACATTACTTTATTGGTAAGCACTCAAAGTATAAAACTGATAATTTCCTTTAAAGCTTAAACATATACTTTATAGTTATCAGAGGAAAATGTTTAATAGTCACAATAAAACAAAAAATACATAGTCTAAATAACCTAAGATTGATTTAACTTTATTATCTTTAAATACCAATGGCATAAACAATCCTAGCAAGCGATCAAATCTACAGAAATATTTAAAACTGAACAAAATACAAATTGTCTTCCTTCAATAAACTCATTTTAAAACAAATGACAATTACAAATGGAATCCTAAGGAATATATGATATTGGTGCAATCCACTTATAAGACAAAGACAAAATGAGTAACAATTTTATGGAAAACAAATGTGATTAACCCAGAAATCATTTATAAGTATGAAGATAAAGAAGGCCTTATGGCATTAGTAATAGTTAAATATAATAACAGAATATGGACCCTAGCCAATCTATACTGGTTCCCAGGCATTGGATCAGGAACTGTTAGAAAACACTTGGATTTCATTTCCAATAATTATAAAGGCAACTGAATATTAGGAGGCGACTTTAACTGTATATTTGATATTTCTGAAACTACAAATAAAAGACCGCTGTGTACATCTGCTGTATCAAAAGCTTTAAGCAATTTTGTAGAATCATTTAATCTTGTAGATACTTTCAAATTTCAAGAAGATAAATCTTTGTTGTTTTCTCATGAAGATCACAGATTAGGTACCCAAACTAGAACAGATAAAATATTTGTTGCCCATGACTTACAGTCTAAAATCATTAATTTCTCAATCACTCCCTGCCCCTTTCCAGACCACAATTGATTGATACTAAAACTTTAAAATGGGTGCAAACCATTAATCTTTAACTCCAGAATTCCAGCATATATAACTAAAATTAAAGAGTTCAAACCCTGGTTATTATCTTAATTACATTTCTTCTTAGATATTAATTACATCACAGAGATAAATAAAATAATGATATGGGACTCATTAAAAGCTTACGTACATGGTAAAATCCTAACTTGGCATAAACAAAAATCAGAGAATGGGATTCTGAATTATTAGAGTTACAATCCAAACTATTGTCAGTAAAAGCTGAAAAAAATCTAAATCATTTGGAGATGAAAAAGAAAGTAGAAGTATTAAATAATAAATACAAGGAAAGTTGAGCTTTAGAAAAACTAAATATCTACATAATTTATCCACAAGAATCAAAACAGAATCAAAAGCAAATAACATTGAAAGTATCTTCCATGAAAAGAAAGGGAAAAATGTCTCGGATATAGGTGACATTCTTGATGCCTATAGAAATAAATATATGGAGCATTTCCAAAAAGAAAATATACATATTGATCAATTAAATCTAGATGAAAAATGTTCTAATATAAAAAAATACCAGAAAAAATAAAACTAGATCTGCAAACACCCATATCCTACAAAGAAATTACAGAGATGATAAAAGAGGGTAAACATAATAAAGCTCCATGTATAGATGGCATAATTATGAAAATATATCAACTTTTTCCTTCAAAGATACTATCCCTCTTTCATAAAACTGATTTAGAAAATCAGTCACAAGCTTTAATACCACCCTCTTGGAGATATTCCTTAATCACACCAATCCTAAAGGAAAACAAATCCCCAAACCTCTGTACCTCATATAGACCTATATCATTATTAAATAATGACTATAAGATATTTATGATAATTTAACTAACAGAATGAAAATAACACTATCCAAAACAATAAATAATGATCAAACTGAATTTATATATCATACACACACACATGAGAATATTAAAAGGTTAATTTCTCTTAGAGATTATATTAATAAAGAAAATAAAGAAACACTCATAATTGGCTTAGATATAGAGAAAGCTTTTGATTCCCTAAATTGGTACTATTTATTCAAAATTCTGGTGTTATTTGAATTTCCGCCTTCCTTTGTTCATCTACTAAAGAATATGTATACAAATAATTTAGCGTATGTTAAGGTAGGTTCTTTCACTTCTGAATCTATACATATAACAAAAGGTACTAAAGAAGAATGTCCCATGTCACTGATTCTGTTTGCTTTGGCTATTGGAACATTGGCAGATTCAATAAATAACAATAGAAAAATCAAAGAAGTAGAGATTTTTTATGAACAATACAATTCTAAAGTAATGCTCTTTGCTGATGACATATTATTAACATTATCCAATAAAAAAGAGACATTAGCAGAATTAGATATTTTAACTGACACATTTTATAAGACTTCAGGACTCCATTTCAATAAATCAAAATCAAAATTTTTATTTTTAAATAAAAAAAAAGAATTGCAGATGAAGGGGAATCACATTATAGGGAAACAAGAATCTACTTTAAAATAGATAGGAATTGAGTTATGCAAGGATAATAATGAATTAGTCTAAAAAAACTACAATAATATCATCATTACAATTAAAATCTCTGTGGAAAAGTGGAACAAAATAATATTAACATTTGAAGATGGATTACAGTTAATAAAAGTAGTTTTAATACCCAAGATTTTATTTATAGCTTTGGCAATACAACTGTTACCAGAAAGGAATATACTCAAAGAAATAAACTCATGTCTAATACATTTTTTATGGTTTCCCAAAAGAAACATAATAGCTTTAATATATCATACCAGACAATGGAAACAGGGAGGATTAAACTTTCCTGATATAGAAACATATATAAAGGCATCGATATCTAAAACAATCTCAGATTGGATAAGTCCAAATTATTCTGCAAATTGGAAAGAATTACTAACTGTAATATCAATAAATTAATTTGATTTACAAAAAAAAATTCAAATAACAGATAAAAACAATTTGCCATGGCACATATTATGTATTAGTATACAATATAACATAACTAAGCCCACTAAATCTTGTATGATTAATTATTACATTGACTCATTTAGGAAAATTATTAATGCAAATATAGATTTAAAAATCTAGTTTGATCTTTTAACACCATTCATAGTTACAAAGAGCTATCCACATAAAATATACAGAGAAATAATTAATTCCTGGGAACAGAAAGGATTTGTTTGTTGATTTCAATCAAAGAACTAAAAGTTGTGGCTTTGCAAACAATAGAAACATACAAAATTCCACAAGAAGACTGGCTAACTATGCAAAGCATTCTGACATATTTGCAAGATTTATGCAGAATAATTAATAAGTCTTCATTTAAAGATATACAGACTTACAAAATACCTATATGAAATCATATATAATGATTATGACATGGGACATAGTATTTTAAAGTTTTACCACATATTGATAAATTATAAAACAACACCCAAATCCTCATATTGGAATTACATAACAAAAGGACACTCATTACAGCTAACTGAAGAAATTAAATAAAATATTTTATTATCAATAAAACATATATCCTTTACACAATACTAGAATGTTTTTAATTAGAAATGCTTGCACAAAGCATTCTTAACTCCAGATAGAATTAATAAAATTAATTCATTCACAAAGGGAATATGATGGAGGTTTGAGCAAATACACAATGCAGATTTGAATCACATTTTTTTCGACTGTGTTAAAATTAAGCCATTTTGGAATGGTATTAAAATCTTTTTACAAGCTTTATTTAATGATTTATTTAACTTATCTAAAGCTCTAGTATTATTAAAGGTGTACGAAGGTACTCATTTGAATGAGTCAAATATGTATCTACTTTGGACAATACTTGCAATCTCAAGGAAGTGTATAACAAGAAGATGGAATACAATCACAATACTGACTTTGGAAGACTGCTACAGCCTACTGAAGACCACAGTATTGTTGGAAATTAAAATTAAAGAATTAAGGATTCATCCTAAGCCATTTATTAACAATCCTTGGAAAAAAGTCTTATCATTGCTTGACACTTTACAATAACTGAACAGATACACTCTGATAACTGGATTGTTATAAAGTAATTGTATATATTGAGCTCTGTTATAGTGTCAGGCTGATGTAAATAGTGTACATAGTTATTTAAGATGTTATATACAAATACTATGGAATTTATTCAACTGTATTTGAAAAATAAATCATTTTTGAGAATAAAAATTAGCACATTAAATAGTATTAACTGAGACTCCCTCTGTGCTGAATGTTGAGAAGTGCTGCAAAATGATGAAAAGGCTTACCTAAATGGAAAACATGATAAAGAGCTGAGAACTATATTGGAATTAAAAAATACTCCTTGCATCATGAGTTCATGGAACTTTTGCATCAGTTTTCCAATAAGCCATCTGTATGATCTACCTTATTAAGTTTGCAACTGCCATATTGCAATTTTGCTAAAAACTGTCATTATACAAACTATTAAGAAATGAAAATAACTCAAAAAGCTGCCAGTTTTGTCTTCCAAATGGAATATTGAAAATATGAGGTATTCTGAAGCAGTACTAAAGTAGTACTATAATTTCTATATGGCCCATGAGTGATGGTTCACCAACATCTTATGTTGGAAATCATCAAATATTCAACTGAATGGAACAACTGATTGAACATTCAATTTGACAGGACATTTAAAAATGTTTGCACATCTACTTGTAAGGGATAATCTCCTTGGGATCCCTACCATTTGTCAATGGATAGTTGACTCATGTCCAAAATGTCACACTTAAAGTATCCTCTCATGGGTGTTATACTCAGAGAAAAGTGAAAAGGTGAATTTTATATTAGGGCAGTGATCAGGAAGGGGATTTAAATTTGGGAAGTGTGAGGGGAATTTTAGGGTTAAGAAGCAGGAGTAGAGTTTTTGGGATAGGGAGTGGGAGACTGTTAGGGTTAGGGAACAGCAGGCAAGTTTTGGGATTTGGTAGAAGGAGGTGAGTTTATGTTTAGGGAGTGAGCAGGGAATTTAAGGAGTGGGAGTGGAAGTTTAGGTTTAGGGAATGAGAACTTAGGTTAAGCATTCTGCAGGAATATACAGTTTCACAGTGTCAGGAGGGAGAAGGGCTAAGAAGTTATGTAAGATCAGGCTAGTTGGAGTTAGAACACATACTTTTTGAGCAAGTTGCTGCGAGTATATGTGTCATGAACTACTAGCGAGCCAACACTTGTGGTAGACCCTTCAAAATTCATACTTCACTGCAACATTTGAATACTGATTCAGTGTTTGATTAAATTTAGTTACTACTCACAAGTGATGCAACAATGTTTCCTTGTCTTTGAGCTATGTTTTTTTATGGATAACTGCTAGATAAAAACACTTGATAAGCATTTATATAAAGAAGCAAAAATATCCAACATTTTGAAAGACATATTTTAGGTATCTTCTTTAACTCTGGTCCACTGGTTTATAAGATATAATAGACAATGACAAATAGTCTTATACTACTTTGAGAGCCTCTGTGTGTTAGGTGATTTGTAAAGGTATATTTTCAACATTACATACAAAATGCTTCGGTTTACAGAGATAAAGCTCTTCATATTGATTAACATGGGATGCATTAGACATTAGAATCTTTTACCATGTTATCTGCTGATTTAAAGTATCTACCTGGCATTACCAGCTAATCAGTTACAATAATTTTGGGATCCTACGTCACATCATTTAAGGGTACTTCCAGTTTTTTTGATACACTGCCTCTGAGCTTTCAAAGAACAAAACTTGGAAGCTTGAAAAAGTAAAAACAATAGAGTAATAGTATTCATGAGATAACTGTGTTGCTGAAAAGTGCTGTGTTACACATGTAGGGTATTCTTTTTTCTCATTTAAATATCACTTTGTCTTAGGGAAAACATCTGTGGTTGCTCCCATGAAGGAAAATCAGATAGTAAGTGATTAAAGAATGTTCAAGGGGATAAGAAATAAGGTTCCTCTTTGTACTGCTACATAAAATGCAGGTGATTATATCACATGTAAGAAAGAATATATATGGAAAGGGAACCCCAGGCAAACATATACTCCTCTGTTCATTTACACTGTGACCACCTTTAAACATTTGATCAGTGAAAGCCAAGCATTTGAGCATAACTTGTACCCAAGCAGCCAAACTCAAATGCAGAGCAACTCATGGAAAATTAAAGCAGGCTTGCTAAAAGCAAGACTCCCTTAATCAAAATCAAATTATTTTATATGGAGGGCAAAGACCATTACACTCCTATGCCGGTGGTTGACTCCTTGTACTCCTTTACTTAATATAATCAGTTATGAGAATTTTAAACTTCTGACTAAAGAAAGTTATCCCATTACATCAAATATTGACAATTTTCACCATTCACAAAATGCTACTTACATTTTTGCAGTATTCTTCTCTGGCTTGATTCCTAGCTTGGATGCCTTCTGTGCAGAGTCTGCAAGCACTCCCTGTATTTGTGTGGGTTGTCTCCATGTGGTCCCATTTCTTCCCATGTACTAAAGACATGCAGTTGGTGGTTTAGCCATTCTAAATTGGCTATATGTGTGTATATATGTGTATGCATGTGTTTGGTATGGAAGAACAGCCATGGCAGGGCTAGCAGTGTGAATACTGGCTGCAGATGATGTTCACTGTTGATCTGACACCCTGACCCCATAAGCAAAAAATGGGAAAAATTGGGTTTAAGATGGATAGCTGGATGGATGGACGGATGGATGGATGGATCAAAGGATATCAGTCAGTGAAAACCACTGGACTCGGTAATAGTATAGTTGTTTAAGGTACTGAACCTGTCTTGAAATTATGCCTACAAGTCTTCAAATTAAGACAGTGACATAGCCCATGAATTTGTATAATATCATACCTACAGATGTGCGACAAAACATGTTGAGGGTAGTTCATGTTTTAATCATCATTATTACATGTTATAGTAAACTGAATGATATTTAGAATATGCATGACTATGCAGTGAATCACAGTTAAATAAATGAAAAATTAAACAACATGACATATTCTTAAAGCTAATTTAGGTCAACTTTGTAATATTTTCCTGTATGTTTAGAAAGGTGTAGTGAGAATCTTGGGGCATCTTAAAGGATCTGTAGCAAGCTACAATTTGGATTGCAGTCTTACCTAATGTTAGTTGCACCTGGAGAATTTCAGACGCATTGTGTTGGGCAATTAGCCTTGTGGTGTGAATATCCTTGGTGAATATGGACACTCCTCCACCTTTAGTGTTTTGGTCCTGGTTTGGTGGCCAAAAAGTGTTGTAAGAGTTGTAGCCTGGTATTGCAGAGGTGCTCTCTGGAGCCTTGAACCAGGTCTCAGTTACTTCACAGACATCGATAGTCTCCATTTTTAGGAGTGCCTCAAGAGAGTGCATTTTGAGGTTTAGACTTCTAGCACTGAGTAGCATTACCTTCAGAATTTGCATGCTTGTATGTGTTACGGTGGTAGTTTTGTCCTTTGAACTTTGCCTAAAAAAGACACTATAGGGGTGGCAAAAGCCTTAGCCAGTAACCTGAATCCCAGGGGCAACAGGTGCAGACCTTCTCTGGCAAAGCATAGTGGTCTGTCGATCATGTTGTCCCAGTCAGACAGATACTGGATCCCCTTTGAATGACACCAGAAGCTTAGCGAATTGTTGAAGTCAATCATTTTGTCCTTATATTGTGGTATCATTCTGGGTGAAGGCAGGAAGCTGCTCAGGGCTAGGGTCGTACCAGCCTGGGCCACATGATCCGGGAGCTCTTCCATGTCTCTTTTTATGTAGTCCAGAGAGGTATGTCTCAAGTCATTCACTCCAACATGGACAATGATAGAGTCATATTTTTACTTGTAGTGGAGTGACTTGATTGCATGCATTATGTGGCAGATCCTGGCACCCGACAGGCAGCTGACTGAAATTTTCTCCTTGTTCAGCCTGGTGAGTGGGACATCAGTGTGCCTGACTATAGAGTTTCCTATGACTAAAGTGTTAAGTACATTGTCTTGCCTTAGGGGCTGTTGGTGGGTGGCACACTGGTGTTGTGAGCTATGTGACACCTTGGTTGTGATTGGTGTTTGTTTGCATTTCAGCTTCGGAGGTCCTTGTTGCTTGGGCAGGTTAAGTTAAGGGCCTCCACATATGAGGATTTAATGTTGCTATGTGTGGGTATTGGTGGTGTGGGTTTAGAAGGGCTATGTGTTGCTTGAGGTGCAGTGCTGATGTTAACCTTCTCCTCTTGACTGTCTAGCACAATGTTGGGTGGAGAGAGCTTTGCTTCCAGTTTGACTAAGTGCATCTCTCTCAGGTTGTAGTGTTGGGTGGTAGGAGGAGAGGGTTGTCCATGTACATGAGGCAATTGCTGCATTGCCCCAGTGTTCCCAGATTCACCAGATGGACAGGAGAAATCACCGGAAGCTGACCCCTGGATGTGCCTGGTTTGGTGCTTTTTTTGTAAAGTACAGGAGCTGTTTTCCCTTACCTTAGCAAGGTTCTTTGCAATTATAGGCTGTTTAGTGCCTAAGATTATTTTCTCCTTATTAACAAGGAGAGTTGAGTGTTTGTATCAGTTTAAGGCTTCCTAGTGCTTTCCAGCAGGTATTAGAGCAAGTGCTAGTCATAGGGATGCTTAAAGGTAAGATGAAAAAAATGGTTTATCCTAAACACTGCAGTGTGCACTAGATAAGTTAGATGTGAAAGTAGATAACTTAAGTTTTACCTGTTTAAAATGTTAAGTCTTAGTGGAGAGTCACTATTTTTAAAACAGCAAGATAGACTGAAAGGGGGTGGTCACTTTTGTATTCTGGTACTATGGAATACAGCAGAATGGCCAATAAATTTAAATAGTTGAAGGGGAGTAATTTCACAAAATGATAATTTTGTGCTTACACAAGCCAGTGAAAGCAGAGAGGAAATGAGATATATGGTCAAATTAACATAAGAGGCAGGCAACTAGAAAGGCAGTGGTATTTAAAAACACAACAGTAAGTGGGTGGGTGGGGAAAACATTTCTGCCTTACTCACAAGAGACAGAGCTGTGGTCTCTTTTGAAGTTTTAATATGCAGTTAAAAGCAGAATACAAGTAAAACACAAGGTAAAGAAAACAAATCACAGTATTCAAAATATAAAAAGGCAATAAAGTAATACAGAATACAACAAATAAAAATCAAACTAACCTTCCCTTCACAGCAAAGTGTAGCAGAGTATGGTGAGCTTTTCTAGTAAAGCTCTGAAATGTTTTATTTTTACTCCTTAAATAGAAGGTTTAGTTCCTAGCTCCACCCCCTCAGTTCACAAATGATTAACCTTAAGTGACCTCTTCTATCTTATGTATGAGTCCTTAATTGATCAGTTCTAATTTCTAACTGACTCACAAGAGACAGAGCTGTGGTCTCTTTTGAAGTTTTAATATGCAGTTAAAAGCAGAATACAAGTAAAACACAAGGTAAATAAAACAAATCACAGTATTCAAAATATAAAAGGCAAAAAGCAATACAAAATACAACTCATAAAAAGCAAACGAACCCTTACTTCACAGTAAAGTATAGCAGAGTATGGTGAACTTTTCTAGTAAAGCTCTGAAATGATTTATTTTTACCCCTTAAATAGAAGGTTTAGTTCCTAGCTCCACCCCCTCAGTTCATAAATGATTAATCTTAAGTGACCTCTTCTAACTTATGTATGAGTCCTTAATTGATCAGTTCTAATTTCTAACTGACTCACAAGAGACAGAGCTGTGGTCTCTCTTTAAGTTTTAATATGCAGTTAAAAGCAGAATACAAGTAAAACACAAGGTAAATAAAACAAATCACAGTATTCAAAATATAAAAGGCAATAAAATAATACAAAATACAACACATAAAAAGCAAACTAACCTTTCCTTCACAGAAAGTGTAGCAGAGTCTTGTGAGCTTTTCTAGTGTAAGTGTTTCACATTTTTCCCATTTGTTTCACATTATGATAGATAGTAGTATTTCATATTTTGGAGATGGAAGGTTGAGAGCTATGATGTTGCCCTTTAACATTAAGATCCAAATCAAGTATTAATAAAATATATTTGCTAAGCTTAGCTCGCATATTTTACTCACCTTTTCAAAGTGTGAGGTAAAACTATTATGCATCAGCCTATATAGTGTGCATCCTAGACTGCAACAAAGTCAAGAAAGGAGCACATTTTCCTCATTCAGAATCTTCTTTCTTGTCTTTTTCCTCTTCAGAGAGATCTTTTATGGGTCCACACTTTTCCTGTGTTTTTTCTCATTAGGGGTGATCCTTTATTCGTTGGCTTACTCAGCAGCTATGTATATAAACATTAGCCCACAAATCTCTTAATGATTGTAAACAATTTTAACAAGATGCCTGCCCCACCCATCAAAAGCAAAGGCAGTCAATGTTCTGAGACTAGCCAGAATATCCACAAAAACTAACTACCCTACTACCTACTGACCTGTAATCCTTCCCATAAATAAATGGCATCAGAAATGCAGGCATTTATCTCCCTCCTATTCTACTGAAACCATAACAGCAGTTAGGACTTCTGTATTCAATATGTACAAAGTGCCATATAGAAGTTAACCAGTCTAAATGTACCCTTGACTTCTCAGAGTACATGAGTATAGTAGCAAACAGTACAATGATTAACAAAGACAAACACAGGTGAGCACAGAGTGCTACAGAAGAGGGATCATGGTTACTTTTTTTGTCATAGCCACTTACACTGATGGTGACTTTGTAGGCCCATACATATCAAATGCCAGTTACAGTGACTATCATTGTTTCAGTGTAATTTGTGCAGAATTCATTTTTGGTATTTGTGATCCACTGTGTTTGTTTTACTTTGGGAATTTGACTGCACTGACTTATCTGAACTGTGATTGTAGTTTGACAATGTTGTCTTACGCAGTGGAATATTGCAGTTTAGAACAGGAACAGTTTTCATACTGGTGGCCTTTGTACTTTTACTATGGTTATGTGACTGTGTAGCTTCTGTATTTAAGTAATGGGGACAGGGGAGTGAAGCCTCTTACACTGTGGTTGCAACGTATAAGCTTTCTTTTAAAAAAGCTTTGTTACTGTTTGCATTTTACTTGGCAATGGTAATGGAGTTTTAACTGTGTTTTGATACAGTAAATGCATTTATATCATTTGCAGTGATTTTTGTGGTTTTGGTTTCATTCTGCTGACCTGCACCCCCAGAATATCATTAAAAGGGCCACACTCTGATCCGCTATCCATACCTCTCAAACTATCCATGCAAGAAATCTGGACAAAGCCAGAAAGAATGGGGGGACAAAAGTTCAAAAATAGGGACAGAATTTAAATATTGCTCCTATAAACTCAGAAAATTGCTAGAATAACAGGTTTTGCATTATTAAGTCTTTTCTGAAGGATATAAAGCCCAAAACTGAAATGTTTGTCATTATTTAGTATTACTGTGTAAGTTCAATCTTCAATGATTTGTCAGAAAAATGTCAATTTTATGAGGAACAGACCAAAAATATGAGGCAAAAATCTGGACATTCTGTGAAAATCTATAGAGTTGAGAGGTATGCATCCTATCCCCAATTCCCACCCATCCCCATGTCCTCTGCACTTATCCTAAGCTAATCTTCACACAGTACATTAACACCAATCACAAAATAGTTCGCAATCCATACTTTTGCCCTGCCATCACACACGTATTAACCACTTCTTACCCTTTTTTGTCCTTTCACCTGGATTCCTTCTACATTGCAATTTGACAACTCCTCACATGTAACCCAAACCACAACCAGTTAAGTATAATTCAGCCTTTTATCAGTAACCTGTTTACATTTTCACTAACTGAACCCTCACATAATAATTAGCATGCTATTCAAAGTGCTACACATCACTTTCTCTTTGTTGCACACACAGCCAACTATCATACACCTTTCAACACCAGTTTTAAGCCTAATGCTCAGTCTATTGTTCCCAATGGCAATTATTCAAAAAGTTCATTCATTATAAGCCCACAACCTTTATGGCCTATCTCACATCCATGGTTTTAAACAAACATATATAAAAGTAAGTAATCCAACTCAAAAATTAGCATGAAGAACAAATTTAAAACAAGTTTCAATGTATATTCTAGCTATCCCTAGCCAGTCTGCAACTATGTAGTGACAGTCACCTCAGCCTGGCTTCAGCCACACAGCCTCACCCATAATAGCCCACACAACCATTAATAATGTGACACCTCACTTTTGCAACTTGGGTAAAACAAGTCTAACATTTATGAACATTAATCTTAGAAACATCTACAACAAATTAACTGAATTGCATGCTTTCTTATCTCATTACAACTCTTACATCCTCTGTATCACAGAAACGTGTCTAAAACCCCAAAATCAAAGGGAGTGTAATGTCCTCTTCAGGATATAATATCCTTTGAACAGATTGTATATCCAAAAAATCAGGTGCAGAAGCTATTATATACCCAAAACTCTTGACCATATACCTTTATCAGAAAAATCATCCCTCATTCAATAATGCTGAGATTCTATTTGCCTTATTCACACTAAAAGAGCATGTGTATTATAGCCTTATATATTTCCCCAGCAATAACATCAGCACTACAGAGGACATATTTTTCTGGGCATCTGCTAATATACCCCAAAAAACATTGTCCATGGGGACCTTAACATAGATGGGGCCCAAACTGTATCTAATACTCCCACTACAAGTATTAACCTGTATGGTTTCACCCAGTGCATCAATACACCAACAAGATATAACAAGCTGTCCTCTAAGGCTTCTACTCTAGACTGGATTCTCTCAACTAAACCCAATAATATCTATATCTATAGTACACTATCTGACAACCTAAGTGAGCACCTGCCCAGTTTTAGAAACTGGTGTGTATGCAATCCAGTAAAGCATCACACATACAAGAATATGCGTAACGTATCCAGTTTTGATGTAGACAATTTATCTCTCAAGCAATACAATTGGAATATGTTAAAAAATCTTGCTTTAGAAGAAGCCACCCTCAAATTTAACAAAACCTTTACCAATATATTGAACAAACATGCTCCTATCAGGAGGAAAAATTTAACTTAACCAGCAACATGGCTATCAAAAAAAGTTAGCAACTAATGGTGCTTAGAGACATAGCCTGGGAAGCATGGCATGCCAACAAATTCCAGGAAAAATGTTTAAATAAAAACAAACACAATATAAGACTTGACAAAAAACTCAACTACTTTAACTTAAAGCAGGCACACCAAAATAATCCTAAAATATCCTGGTTATGGGTCCAAAATCTACTAAATCCAGGCCAAAGTCAACAACCCACTCCCTCCCCAGAAGACACTTTATCAACAGTTGCTAATAACTTTAACAAATGCTTCCAGTTTGTAGCCTCACTTGTCAAAGACAACCCCCGCTGCAGACAACCTTCCTTCTGAATTCCTAAAAATTGAGCTGATGCTCTGTCATGTCCAATATCTATACTAATAAACAGATCCATTCTAAAATCTCATGGTCCAATCATTTGGAAGAAGACATACATACTTAGTCTTTATAACGGAGGACCCACTACTGACTACTCCAACTTCAGACCAGTTACCATCCTGTCACCATTATCTAAAATATTTGAAAAGTGTATCCATTCCGAATTACTTCAATACCTTATATAAATAATCTTCTCTCCCCCAGCCAACATGGTTTTCATGTCAACCATAACACAACTACTGCCCTACTTCACTTTGCTGATACCATTAATAAAAACTGAAATACCAGAAACCTAGTATCGCCCTTATTCCTAGACCCGTCTAAAGCATTCAGCACCGTCTCTTACCGTAAACTATTATTAAAACTCTCCTCATTATGTCTCTTCCCTCTCCTCCCTCTCCTGGTTTAACAACTACCCAACATAATCCAAACAATCAAATGGCAGCAAGAATACTCTTTGTTTCTACCCATTATTGTAGGAATGTCACAATGTTCCATACTTGGCCCCCTCCTGTTTAACAGATTTATAAATGATCTACACACACTGCTTTCAAGCATGCCACTCTTGTACAATATGTAGATGACTCCACACTCATCTGCACAGCTTCTAACCTACAAAAATTTCAAGAAATTACTCAAGAATCCTTTACATCCTTAGAATCCTGGCTAGAAAACTCACAACTCCTACTTAACCCCCAAAAACAAAATTGCTACTTTTTACCCCAAAAACATTCTTCTAAAGCAAAACTCTTGTCAGAATCACTTAATTAAATAACACCCTGATTGAACTGGTCCCTAACACCAAACTATTTGAAATTTGACTTACATGTCCAAACTGCTATTTAAAAAAACAACAAAAGCTCGGCCTCTTGTATAGAACAAAATCCAATGTAACAGACAGAACTAGAGAAACCATAGCTAAAGCTTACCTCCTACCTAACCTACTGTATGCCTCTCCACTCTTTAATATCCTGCAAATGTCCAAACAAACAAAGCTGGAAAAATGCTACAATAAAATGTCTCACATTGCTTAATATTGCCCCATTAAAACTCATCAGTATTCTGCCCTTAAACTTCTAAATTGGACTGAATGCCCATATCACCTCCACTATATACAGCTACTACTAACTCATACTGTAATATACTACTCTGATAAGTACACTGCACCAAAAAGCATGCTTCAACACTACCACCCTACCAAAGCTCTTTGCCCTAAAGACAAACTCCTCCTCTCCATCACTAAAGCCCAAAATGCATCAGAAGCCTGCTTATAGTCAGACTCTACAGCTACCCACTTGAATGCCTTTCCATATGCTCTCAGGCACCAAAAGGCATGCTTCAACACTACCACCCTACCAAAGCTCTTCGCCCTAAAGACAAACTCCTTGGCTCCATCACTAAAGCCCAAAATGCATCAGGAGCCTGCTTATAGTCAGACTCTACAGCTACCCACTTGAATGCCCTCCCATATGCTCTCAGGCTTCTTGAAAAATAACAGGCATTGAAAACACATCTAAGACAACACCTCACAACATCTTGGCTTTGTAGTGGCACATCTCCACAAAAAGTAGAACATCTCTTCTTTCTTCTTTCTCTTCTGCTGCACCTCTGCTGTCCTCTGCTGTGTTACAAACTATTATTCTGTCTTCATCCACCCCACCATCAGCCTATGCATCACTTAATTCTTTCACCACTTATTTCATTTACATCTCATAATGATATCAACCTCTTACTTTCCACCCTTTGTAAATAACTCAGTACTCTGTAGTGTGACATCTATCCTACTACATAGCTATTTAAGTATATCTTTATTGAGTATAAATACTATAAGAAGCCATACTACTGTATGCATAGTTACTAACTTATCTATTTTGACGTTGTAAAATGTACTTTAATTGTATTCTACCTCACATTGTTTGATATTGCATAACTTAAAATATTTTGTTTGTACTGCATGTACTAGAGCTTGCCCCCAGCAAGATTTCCCCTGTTAACAAATGTGAAATAAAATAAAAATAAAAATAACAGATTTACATGTAGCCATGATGTATTTTCAAGAAGACCAAAGAGAATGTTGCAGGCCTCACAGATTTTTTTTCTTGTAAGCACAATTTGCCTGACTATTCTAGTTGGGCAGTTCTCAGTTCTAAGTTTAATTTCAAGTGAATTAACTATATAACAAATGCAGGAGATATCTTGCAAAGTGCTGGTGGAATAGATTTGTTTCTACTTCAGAAAATTGCA
This sequence comes from Protopterus annectens, assembly GCF_019279795.1. Taxonomy (NCBI): domain Eukaryota; kingdom Metazoa; phylum Chordata; order Ceratodontiformes; family Protopteridae; genus Protopterus; species Protopterus annectens. Next base: position 402,999,213 of record NC_056729.1, on the reverse strand, counting down.
CAGACAAGGAAGCTGATATGCATTTACTTGTCAAAAATCTGTCTATAGCGGACATTCTGGGCCATTTGCACTTGAGGCAAATTTCCCAGATGTTCTGGTAGTGATTACAGATTTTAAAGCCCTGAGGGAAATTGATGGTGGAACAAATTCTTTATGCTTAGTATAGGTTGAGTTGCATAAATTGCTCCTCTCCGTGAAGAATAAATTGCAATCATTATGGCTGGTGGTAAAGCTGTCACACTGAAGTGAACAGTGCATTGAGATGAATGTATAAAGGGTTTGCATTCCCCTGTTTTTACAATCAGTAAATGTTGCTCACCTTCAAAATGTAACTTAATTATAACATTCTGAGTGTTAACAGCAGCATTTAATCAGTGACAATATCAGAGCTGTAACACAACACAGAGCAGCATTGATCACTGAACTATACTTTTCTCCTGCTATTTACAGTGTGAAGATTTTCCTAATGAAAGCATTCATATGCTGGAACTGCTACTTGGCTAACTGCTTGTTATAGTTCTGACAGCTGACTATTTGTCTACAAAGGACAATTTTTTTTTTACGTTGTAGCTGTCTTTGTCTGTGGACACTATATTTTCTCTTCGACTTTTCCCAGTTTCTTTTGAAGGATTTTATTTTTCAGCTGCCTAGCAATGTCCAGTCCTTACCTGTAAATCAACAGTGTCTTCTGAGTCATTTGAAAAGAACGATATGTTGAGATGGTCAATGGACAACTGCATGCTGCATTCAGTGTGGATGGTAAATCACTAGATCATAAATGGACATTTTCATTTTTGATGAGTGGTCTGATTTTTATTGAATTATCATTTATGATATAGGCACATTTACATTTATATAAAAATAATCAAACTGTATTAACAAGTTAAAATTAACAAACATTTTGCTTCACATATATTACTATATATCATATAACCTAATTCCTGCCCCTTTTTAAGCAAGAAACATCTTTATTAAACCATCACTTACAACATAAGCAATCATACATTTATATAAATGAAAACAAACCACGCTGGCACAATCCTAGTTGCAAGCACTTTACATCACAAACCAAGTACTTTGGTTAGGAATCAGTTACAGTTATGGTAAAATAATGTTAGATCATTTTTTTCACTTCTGAAGTTTATATTTCCCTTGAGAATAGACAGTTTTCCTGAAAGCAAACCTGTTAAGCATACTCACACAGACAGCTGAGTCATGCAAAGCAGATGTGTGTGTGCAAATATGACTTCTATAGCTATGTGCAATTCTGAATGTTGTCAGTACTAAAAGGTGTAAGATTCTCCTGCATCAATTTGCATTCACACACACACACACACACACACACACACACACACACACACACACACACACACACACACACACACACACACACACATGCACACTTAGGAGAGCCTCACTGCTGTATACCAACTCCCTATTTTTTAATTTCTCCAAATCTTTTGGGTTTCTAATACCATGATGGGAATGGACCCCATTCCTAAGTCAAAGTACATTTAAAATGCATGAAAATAGTTATTCTTTCAAGTAGATGTCAGCCAGAAGTTCTCTTTGCAGCACCCGCAATGTGCCCAGTAATGAGTCCTGCAATTAGTATGGAGTTACATGTATTGGTAACATATCTAAATATGACTGTAGAGTCTTCTTTATAAGACATGTTGCTCCTACTACTATTGGGGCTGTCTAGGTACTTTATTCCAAACTGCTCTCATTTCTGCCTTGAAATCCTGATATTTTATGACTTTGTGTCTCTCTGTATGCAAGACACTGTAGTCAATGAGTGTGGCAATTTCAATGATGAATGCTACCTTTGTCTTCTTTTCACAGACCACTATATCTGGTTTTCTAGCATCTGTCTTTTGAACTGTTGGTAGTGGATGATCCCATGTGATGTAAACTTCATCATTTTCTATGATGCTTTGTGGCTGTTGCCAGTGTTTTTCAGCCGCTTCAGTACCATAATGTTTGCACCATCCCCAGTGCAACAATCTTGCCGCATCATTATGTCTTTCAATATACATTCCTTCTGCCATTAGTATGTCACAACCAGCAATAAGGTGTGCTACTGTTTCCAATTCAGTTTTACAAAACCTGCATTTGTCTGTTTCTTCCACATGTTTAATGGACTTTGTAAACCAACGTGTATGCAGCCCACTATCTTGGGCCCCCAATATTAACCTTTCATCTGTTGATTTGAATTTGCCTCTCCTTAACCATTCCTGTGTTCATCCTTGATCAATACAAAGTTCTTCTAGAAGTTTTCTATACTTGCAACTATATTTATTAATTTTACACATTTCTTGCATTCTCATCTACTTCTTCACCTTATATTCTTTCTTTTGTTTTTTTGGCAAATTCAGTTGCTGCCTGATTTTTATCTGTTTTTGGTTTGATTTCCTTTCTTGCTTGACACAGATATGCTTCTGCTAGATTAAGCAGAGAAGTCATCTTAGATTTATTCTCCTCATGTTTCAAAACTTTCACTATATTTGGGTCTTGTGAGGTCAGCAGATATGTGTGGAGTCCCACGATTGCAGGTCTATACAGGTAACTCCCTATCTATTGACTGACACAATGTACAAACAAGTGTATTATATGCACACACCATAGGACAGGTTTGACCTTAGTAGTGTGAGAGATCACTATTGAAATTATGACCTCACCAGTGTATCACTGACAGTATGCGTTTATGGACAGAGTGAAAATGGGGATGTGGGATTGATCTGACTATGTAAATGTTTCTCAGGAGTGGGAGTCAAATGAGCATAGCTGCTGAATTAATCCTCCATTAATGCAATGGACCTACCATCACACAGGCAAGTTGAAAATTAGAGCATCTCTACCCATCTATTTATACAATGTAAAGGACACAGTACTTAATACAAGCACAACTGCAGAGGTTTGATTTTGACAATGTGAGAATGCACCTTATAGAGGATGACATCAGCGCTGTGTTCCTGATAAGATGATGTTGGTAGAAGGGTCTGACATTGATGTAAACTCACCATGCAATGTAAAATGTACTCCATGCTACCACTTTATTGTGGACAGAAGTAGTTAAGGCAAGAGTTATACAACAGCAAACTAACTGCTGGGAGATTAGAACCCCTTACCTATCTAACCACGCAATATAGAGGACACAGTACTTATTGAAAGCACCACTGCAAAAATCTGACTTTTACACTGTGAGAGTGCACTTTATATAGGATGACAGTGCAGTGTTGCAAAGAAGATGTTGGGAAAAGGGTCTGACTGTGATGTGGACTCACCCTGCAGTGTAAAATTTACTGCAGGGTAAATACTTTAGATTGGATAACAGTAGTTAATGTCATATTTTCACAACTCCATATGCACACACAAGTTGACTGCTCTGAGGTTAGAATCCGCTACCTTTCTGTGCAGTCTGGATGACACCACACTTAATGCAATAGCCACTGCAGAAGACAGCCTTTTACACTGTGACAGTGCAGTGTAGATAGGATTAATGTATCATTGTGTGTCAGGAAAGATATTATGATGGTGAAGGCTTTGTGCAAATCCATATTTGTTGATATGATGGAGCAAGTGCTATGATAAGGTCAATAATACATACATACTAGAGAATGCTGATGTCTGTGCGATCACTGAGACAGGTCTACATTAGAACACTGAACATTCAAAATTTTGAGTGTTCTAATATCGACCCATTTTCAGCAAACGCTGAAAATATCGAAGAAACAGAAAACCAAATTTTTTCCTAGGGAAAGAAATGGGTTGTCCGTTTCTGTTGCTTTGGTATTTTCAGTGCTGTGGTAGAAAGTTACGGGGCGGGTTCAGGTAAGTGTGCAATTGTGTGGACGTGAGGGTTAGGGTAGGTTAGGTGAGTTAGGGTTAGGGCGTGGGTCAGGTAAGTGTGCGATTGTGTGAACTTGAGGGTTAGGGCGGGGTAGGTGAGTTAGGGTTAGGGCACGGGTGAGGTGATTGTGCGATAGTGATGTACCTTAGGGTTAGGGTTTGGGTTAAGGTAAGTGGATAGTTAGTGGTTTATGTATAGTTTAGTGTAGGGGTAGGTGTAAAAGTTTAGGTGTATGTGTGTGGATTGCTGTTTGTTTGGTGTGCTTGTGTTGTGTGTATGTGTTTTGGAACAGCTAAATTTTTCCCTAGGAAAATATTCGCTGTTCTGTATGTTCGATGTTTTAAATTTTCGATTCATAGGGTTCAATATTAGAACACTCGAAATTTTGAAAATTCAGTGTTCAAATATAGGCCCACTGACACATGGTTTAAGCCATGCAGACCACACCAACAGTGCAAAGCTATAATGCCTTCCACATATTTAGACCAGCTACTTCACAGGCAGGGACTAAAGGTGGAGGTGTCTCTATTTGCATCAGCAATAAATATACTCCAAGGCTGGTCAAACAGGACAATGCACTTGAGCTTCTCCATGATCAGATTACCATAGGCAAAATACAATACCACTTCCTTGCAAGCTATAGCCCCCCCCCCCCCATATCACCCAGGAAACCCATATCATGCATTTAAACTTATTAGAAACACTAACCATCCAACCCAATACCATATTCATGGGTAACTTTAATTACCCCACTGTTAACTGGGAATCCTACATGACACCAAACAGACAGGCACAGAGATTCCTAGATTTTGTAAACACAGACTCCCTTGGCCAGATAGTCAATACCCCAACCAGGGGTTTAACCATACTGGATCTGGTCCTCACTAATATGGGAGAGTGCTACACACACCCTGGTGTAATGTCTTCCCTGGTAAGGTCAGACCACAAAATGGTCTCCTTTCAAGTAAAAATAAATCCTGGACCCCCCCCCCCCCCAGCTAACTATGGTATATTCAGGAACTACTGTAAGGCTAACTTTCTGCTATTAAGTGATAACCTGGCAAAATGTCAAATCCCCATAAACCCTGAGAACACTGCTGCCTATGTAGAATTGCTCACAAAAACCCTGTACAGGCATGTTAATAGCTGCACAGAGGCAGCTGTACCCACCAGGAAGAAGTACAGAACTAACTCCAAAAATAAAGAAACCCTGGTGGAATCACAAAATCAACAGGCTGTATAACAGAAAAAAGAAAATCATGGCAAAACTTAGCAGGTGCAGTACCCAGCAGGATAAAAGCACTTTCATCAAACTAATTGAACAACTCAGAGGACAAATAAAATCTACCAAAGTCAAAGCTGAGGAATGTTTGGCCTTCCAGGCTAAGCCAAGGACAACCATAAAGCATTATTTAGTTATGTCCACAGCCTCAAAGTCAATACACAATTGTGAGCAGAGCTGGTTGAAAATGGAGCCACTTATACTGAGCCAGAAGATATAGCAAACTGCCTGGCTAATAAATTCAGCTTCAACTTTACCCCTCTCTCCCCCTCAACTTTTTTTCAGGAAATACCATCAAATATAACTTTCCCTACTATCACTAGGGAACAGGTCATTAATGTTCTGTCTAAGACCAAGAACACTGCATCAGTGGGGCCAGACGATATCCCAGGATGCCTTCTAAATAGCCTGAAGCATGACCTATCAGGGTCTCTGGAATTACTGTTTAACTGTAGCCTCTAAACAGGCTTTGTGCCTCATGAATGAAGAACAGCAACTGCAATCCTTTTGAACAAAGGTGGGCCATCTACAGACTCTGGAAACTAGAGTCCCATATGTTTCACTAGTCTCATCTATAAAGCCATGGAAAGAATTATCATGGAAATGATCGATAAAGATATAGTAAACCTCCAGACACTGGACCCAACCCAGTTTGGTTTTGTCAAGGTAAGATCATGACTCCTCAGCCTGGTTTACTTCTTTGAAAAGGTAACCAAAGCAATGGATGAGGGGAAAATGGTTCACACTACCTACCTTGACCTGGCCAAAGCATTTGACACAATACCCGACTTGGGCATTGTTGACAAATTCAAGAAGTTAGGTACAAACTCATATCTCACCCGGTGGATAGCCAACTGGCTCACAGACAGGACCCAGGAAGTTAGAAATGGGGGAGCCCACCTCTACAAAGAGGCCAGTCACAAGTGGAGTCCCTCAAGGATCAGTCCTTGGACAGGTTATTTTTGGCATTTACTTCTCTGAAGTCAAGACCAATGTCCGTGGTCTCTGGCTGTCTAAATTTGCAGACAATTCTAAATTAGGAGCTGCCATTGAATCCCACACTGACACAGATGTTCTCCAGGAGGGGATGACACAGACAAACATGGGCTAAAACTAAATGCCAAGAAATCCATAATAGTATCCTTTAGGAAGTCATCCATCCCTGGTAACTATCATATTGACAACACTTCCATTAGATTTGACCCAGTAGTCAGGGAATTAGGGACACATTTAGATAGTAATCTAACCTTTGACTGTCTTGTGTCTACAGTAGTGAGGAAATCATTATATGCAGCGCAACTCATAAACAAAGGTATGTCATCTAAGTTCAAGGAAGTCATTGTTCCACTGTATTCAGCATTCATCAGACCTATTATTGAGTACGATATCCCCTTTTGTATGTACCTAACCAGGCATTTCCAAGAATTGGAATGTCCAAAGAGGTTCCTCATTAAAGGAATAGAGGGAGTAAGTAAAATATCACATGCAGGCTGCCTCAAGGCCTTATCCCTATATTCAGTCTCCTGCAGGCATTTGAGGGGAGATCTATGCCTGGCATACAGGACATTGTCAGACTCCACTCTGATGGACCTCTTTCATATCCACAAAACAAACAGCACTAGAATTACATGTTCTAAAGACTTAAACCTTGCATGTGATAATAAATAGGACCTGCGGAAGAGACAGGTATGTATCCCAGAAACTACCCTATCTATGAAACAGGCTATCCATCCAAGTGAAGCAGAGTTCTTCCCTAACCCAATTCAAGTGTACTTGGACAATTTAATGGGGAACAGGAAATTCATCCTGGTGTGACACCTATATCTCTAATAGACACAGGCAAACTATAAAATGGATCATCTCCCAGGCCCCTGCTTGTAAATGTTTCATCTCCCAGACCCCTGCTTACACTTATCAGAACTTGTCAGAGATTTGGGAAGCATAGGCAGGCTTAAAAAGGCCCTTGTGGTCATTAGCGTAGTAAATACCTGTGAACCTATACTGCTGTCTTATGTCACCTATGTTGTCATTAATATACACTGCAGAACTGAGAGTGACATGCACCTGCCTGTTTTGTCAATATGAGACAAACACACATGTGAAACACAGGATGGACAATAAATCATTCATGGATCATCAGGTTATGATGATGATGATGTTTAAATCTTAATGAATGGTACTTATATTAGTAATGGTATGTGCTCATGCATGGGCAATGTGGACTGTCAGTACTAAGCAATGCAGGAGGGATGAGAATGATGATTTATGTGTGTCAAGGTTGTATGTGGTTCTATATAATTTGTACGTGTCAGTGCTGCAGTGCAGATCCAATTGTCCAGAATGACGTGGTCAATTAACCACAGAGTTAACTACATTTCACAAGAGTACATTAAACAATTCCCATGTAGTGAAGTAATATAATCCAGTGGCAATACGTACTTTTTGTGCCAAACCTTTTTCTAAAGTGCAATGCTGAGAAACAGATTGACGCAGCTGTTGACAAAGTCTCAGCACATATGTGATTATACTTCAACAGATCTGTTTTATCTTAAAATGTTGTTTACATATGCTCTGCATGTTTTATTACAGATTTTGATGTTAGCTCCAAAGCTCAGTTCAGAAATGAAGTGTTGTGCTTGCCTTCCCCATTTGAATGACGGTATGCTGCTAGCAAACAGAGTTCTTTGTTGAAAGAAAAAGTGAAAAACTTTCATTAGGTGAGTGAAAATAGGCTTGGCAACAATGCATTGCTCTCAGCATTCTGGACAGTACTTAGTGGAGAAAACCCACTTGTCATCCTAGCTTTCTCTGTTGCACAAGGTGCAATCTCTCAAGGCTAAATGAAAAAGCAGAGATGAAGCCAGTGTTTGACTTCAGTATGCAGATCATTTTACAGAGTGTCAGAATGTGGTTATTATAGTAACTTTTTATTATGACTTTAAGAATACATAGAATAGCTATTATAACTATATCTCCTAGCCAAGATGTGTATGTAATAGCTAATGAAATCATTTTTATGCCTACTACATACAAGACACGCTTTGAGGGAAATCACAAGTTAATTGAGTGTACAGTGCAGTGTAAGGGAAACAATCACTGTATTTTGCAACAACACCTGAATGCCATTTGGCATCACATACTGCAGTTGCTTGTTGCCAGACTTTGCACAAATGCTGAGGACTACAGCTGATCAATCAGAAGGGGCTTAGAGAAAGCACTTTGAACTATTGTCAACATGAAAAATGAAGTTTGCAGACTTGATCATTATCTCTACATCCGACCAAGGATGTCATACTTCCCCCATGTCATAATTACACATTTGAAAGGACAGTGATAACCTATTCTGCCAATGGAAGATGTAGGTTTTATTCTTCAGCAAAGTAATTGCTGACTGAAAATGCTATAACATGACATTTACATCCATCGACCTAATGAGTAGTCAACAGTACAAAGGGGAGAGAGAGAGAAGGGGTGAAGATAGAGACAGATATACAGTCACATATGAAAGGGTGGTGTTATGTGTTATTAATGCAGGAAGTGATGACTCTGATGAAGAAGAAGAAACTGTAGGACAGGAAAAACCTAATGAAGACATGAGTAGAGTAAGTGTGGATCACTAAACCTTCTTTATGGTCATGGGTGTGTTGGGAAATGCTTATCTGCATATAAACTAAGCTATGTGTCATTAAACATATCATAGAAGTACAACAGCACAGTAAGAAACAATGTGACATACATCTGGAATCAAACCCTTGATGCAGTGGTCAAAAATAAATTTTCAGACAACTCATTTATGTCAACACTCTACAGAGGATGTTGCACTTGACTACATGCAATAGTGAATGAGCTGTCACAATAACTGGTGTCAGTGATTTCCTTGAGTCTGCCTTTATTCTGTTTTTGGATATTTCAGAATGTTTATGTACCTTTGCATGTGAGAGACAGGACTACTGTGCTTGATGGCAACAACTTACCAGGTTTTGTCATTGGACATGAAGAACTATTCCCCATCACTCAGCATTGGTGCGTGATGCAAATGTCCATACAAATGCTGTGGGGAAATATAGTGAAGGTTTTCTTATGGGCTATTTCTGACTATGTGTATTGTGTGCAATTAAATTTTTTAACCATATAAACTGTGTGAAAAAGGGGATGGTAGGAAAGTGGTGAAATGGTGTACAAGCGGAGGGCAGAACACAGGGGAAAGAATACAGGAATTTGCAGGAAGGTAGTGGGAGAGAACCATAGATGTCCACTTCTTTACAACATAAATGTAAACGTATAGCCACAAGTTGCTGAACTTGGAATGTCACCACATCAAGGTTAGGTAACAACAACAGAATAATGTTATACAGCCAACTGTAACAAAGCAAGTGTGCCAAAAAGACACATAGGTGAAGTGGAGAGCAATATATGGGTTGTTATTGTTTCATGGGACAGGTGTCGATTTTTTACTTTTTTCTTTCAAAATGAGAGGGATATTAAGGAATGTACTTAGGAATGTGAGGGTCAGGTAGGAAGGTTAAGTGAAGAAGAAGGTGTGGACATACATGACAAACAAGACAGATAAGGATGGTGATGGATACAAAATGTTAGGGGACACTATGATTGTGGATAGATATGGGGACATTGGAGGCATACCCACATCAAGCCATTGAGCAGTGAGAATCTAATTCTCACCTTCATAACTCTTATCACTGTCTCCTGTCTCAGTTTCCTGTGCCAGTGCTCAATGTGGCATCTTCTTGGCAATTTGATGAAACACCTTTTCAACATGGATTATTCAGGCACCGAGGCCCCTTTCTGTTATACTCTCCATCAGCTCTATCAGCTCTTGGCGGGTGGTAAAATAAACACCTCCACTAATACTACTCCCAAAGGGTACCAAGGCACAAGCTGCTGTAGCAGAGCTACTCAATTTGGATGGAGCAGGTAAGGTAGGGGTTGTGGAGGCAGCACTGACAGTTTGGGAACCTGAAGTGATGGGTGTTGCTGCTTCAAGCTGTGGAGGATGGTGGACCAATCTGCAGTGGTCGGTCTACCTCTCAGTGCTAAATGCCAGTTTCTGTAAGCCGAAATGTATGACTACAGAACATTTTAAGCCACATAAAATATCCCTCCAGGAAAAAAAATGAGAGAGAAAGGGTGGGGTGAGACAAAAAAGAGAAAGTATTAGATCCATGACATATCACGTGACTATATAATTTCAGAAAACAAAACAGGTATGATTATCCAGTCTGTGTACCTTTGCCACAGCCAGGTATGATGGGAATGTCTTACTCTGTTGTACAATTAATAAATTGCACTGCTATGATATCAGAGATACAACTATTTGTTCCAGTATTGACATACTCTTTACAACTGCAATACTTATTAGGGTTACATTAGGACCTGATGTATATGTACCCTGTGTCTCTATGAGGTGGTTTAACCTCTCTAGGAGCACCTCACAGTTTCACAGTTTGCTGCAATGTCTTCAGCAGTTCTACAATAGAGAAGAAGAGACATAAAAGCATATTGAATAACAGTGTTGACTTTGTCATGCATTCTATAGCATTTAATACTGATGGGCCAGTATACTTTGACAAGTGAGGGATGTCAGCAGTCCTAAATTCATCCTCCCATTGGCTAAGAAAGTTCATCTTGTGCTATTTTAGGTCACTATAGTGGTGACATCTATTCTCTCCAGTGCGTGTGATGCCAGTTGCATAGGAAACAGCCTTGGCTAATGTGTCCCAAGACTCAGTCTTATACTGAGTCCCAGTGTAGTCCCCTTGCAGCAGCCTATGGTTGTAGCACTTCACAAGGAGTTCCTCAAATATCCTGGAATCCTCAACACCCTGGAATCCACTTTGTGCTCCAAATTCAGCACCATCATCTCCAGCACCAGCCATGTCTGCAGGAGCCGAGCAGCGACTGTAAGTCAGAACTGGGGACACATTTCAATCTGACATTTAAAGGCTAGTGCACAAACACACACAACCATACCAACTGCATTTGTGTGATGGGAAGCACAGAGAGGCACTGGCGAACAAAGTGGAAGGTATTTTATCAAACAGCAAAGAAGATGTGAAACATGGCACTAAGATTTGCCATGTGTGATGCTTATCATGTTCAGACTTTTCAGATGGTCAACACTGACAGCTTCAGTGCCTTGCCTTTTTATATTTTGTGTTTTATTTGTTAAATAGGATGACTTGGAAGATGACCTTCTGGAATTACACACTATAAAGTTATTTGACCAATGTGGGAAACAAATCTAGGGATGAAAAAATGCATAAATTCAATACAACTGCTTATTTGTCAGTGCTACAGGAGAACACATTTTTAACCATGGTCTTTACAGATAAACTGAATTCAGTATGATTGGAGTTTTACTCCCTATAGGTCTGTATGCGTGTGACTTTAGGAAGTCCAGTGAAATGCATTCCATGAAAAAGACAGTATTACTGTTTGTAAATGTATGTCAGATGGATAGACTTTCAAGAGCTAATTAATACAGGTTGGGGTGTGATACATACATAGTTAAATACACATACTGTCCTAACACAGAGTTGAACCATTAAAACATTGACACCTCACAACCATGAAATCACAACATTGAACACACAGCATACAGCACACAACACACAAACCATAACACCTACACCACAAAACACTGAAATACAACACAACACAACACAGACACACACCTACACTACACATATGCAGGGGGGCAAGCCCCCCTGCACCCCCCACACCCCCCTACTTATATATACTAACTCTGAGATTGCAGAAACAGTAAAACAAAAAAAATCACACACAGCCAACACACACACACTCATACCCCCACCTCCCTATCCTGACCCACTCGTACAAGTTACAAAAATACTCACGCACACTCACTCACTCACCTTAAACTGCAGACACCATCCCAGCCGAACACTTCCGTACGATAACGAAAATGCATAAGCACAAATGCGACATAGTCCTATTCGCGATTATGCACTTTTGTTATTTAGAGGTTTTGGCTTCATGGACATGAATTGCTGAAATTTGATATTTCAGCAATTGGCCTTTATGAAGTCAAACCATATATGTATTCTGTTATCAAAAATATCCTGCTTAAACAATTACACATACATCCAGCTATGTTTCATAAAATCAGTAATGATATATGCTGCTTACAGAAATGCATTTATCAAAGCATTAATGAGACATTTATTGCAATAAACATAATCATGATAACTACTTGTATGTAGTGCTACCTTCCTAATCAAAGTGTTGTTAGAAATTGCATTCAGACACCTTTTGTAAAAATAGGTGTTAACTGGATTATGTTCCGTCTCTAAAGTCAATACACTTACACTTTGTGCCACAAAGACAAGTTACACAGCAGGTTTATGTTGTCCGCTTGGTACTGTCCAGAGTGCTGATGTCCACACATTGCTGCTAAGCCTGTTTGCACTACAGAAGCTGCCCAAATAAAATTTTCACCTTTTTCCTTAATCAGGTAGGCTTCATTGCATGCTGTTCAACAGCAGGCAAGTACACAAAGCAAGAAAAAGAAAAAAGAGCATATGAAGTTATTATGAAAGTAATTCCTACATCTGGAGTAATAATTTCTGCATTCCCTTCACACTGTTTGGATTGGAACCCTAGAGAAACTGTGCTGAAGGCTAAAGTCACTGCATTTACAGTTTCAGCCACAGAAACAGGTATACAAAATGTGCATATCACTCACTCATTAGAAACACCTTGCATATGTGCCCAAACTGTTGTGCTGATGAAGATGACAAAAATTAAATTGTTCTGTTTCCTTCAACTGTGAGCCCTGTTTGCACTCTGTTAAGCAGCGCTGAAATTCAAAAAGCAAATGAACACATATAACAATTTATACTCCGTACAACAAAACACAAGCTGTATTTTCACATCTGCTGCAAATATTCCAAGCAGCATGTGGCTTAAAACCCTATATCCTCTTTCCTGTTTCATTAAAATCCTTTCATTTAACTAGTTTGCTACAATGGTACTTAGATATCTTGCGGAATTTCATCTCTTACTGCTGTTCAGAGTGCTGCAGCAAAGCACACCTGTGCCACTGTGAAATGAGCTACTGATGCAAGACAAGTACATTTTTTTTAGTTTGTAATGTGGGCAGTGGACTGTCGTTCACTGCTTCAAAATGGTGCCAGTTAAATATGCGCTCTGCCAAAATGCATGCGAATGAGGAACACAGAAAAAGAAAAAAATGACAACCAGTTATCAGTAGTAACAAATATAGTTGAATAATATTGAAAAAGCAAGGTTGTGATGTTTCCTAGATCTGTGTGTGGTATAATCTGATCATATGCTCATTAAATATGTGTTAATTCTGTCAAAACAGCACACTATCTAGGATTGAACCTTGAACTCAGTGCAATAACAACATATAGTTGCATTTCTTAGCCCTCGTTTCCATCAACACAGGAACAGAAAAATGTCACTTTCTTATTTGCTTGAACATGTCTAGATCAAGGTCATATTGACCAATACTTTATACTATTAATAATCCACAACATTTTAATGTCAAGTTGCCAGCATTGTAGGCTATTTCTTATTTTTATTTTCTGAGCATCTTCCCTTCCTATCAGCTTAACTATAGAAATGCAAAGTCATAGCCATTTATTTGCATCTTTGTTTCACAGTATAATATAGCTGATCAGCATTTCAGGCAGAGGAAGGGCAGTGTGCGCTTTGTACAAGGTCGGTGTTGTTAAGGTTGTTCTCATGGCTGTCAAGGTGCTTACACTTTTTGTTTTAAGTTTAATCTGCATGACAGAGAAGAGTCACTTCAGTATTGCTTATTGTTGTAGTCAGAGGAATCAGAAACACTTGCAAACCATTTGCAGCTAACAATTGTCATTGCTCCTCCCTGCAGTCCTGGGGCATGTTCATGCAATTGTGTAGCTACTTATTCCATGTTAACATCACCTAAACCAAAAAAACATGGACCACCAGTGCTGAAATGAAGACTCACTTTATTAATAAGGCTTCCCCAACAGTTCTGGAATTACTCCGGGACAGAGAACTGGTATGAACCAATCAGGTTCTTTTTCCTCCATTAACGGAGGTGGTGGAGGACAAGGATTCACCAATGAGGATGGTGGTAGAGTTGAAAGGATTGGGCTTCTCCCTTTTTCTCTCACTGACTGGATGGCCGACAGAAATGATTGGCAGCTCCAAGAAGGGAACAGAGAAGCACCTGGCGTCTCTCTCAACCAGCAATTTAAGAGACTACAGCAAGTGTTCCAATTTCAGAAACTTCAGTTGGAAAATGGATATTTAAAAGAATGTATTTGTCACAGAATAGTCCCGAAGGGTTTAAGGAGCTGGAAATATCTGATGGGACTGGAACAAGGCTCAGCTTTACACAGTGAGTAAATTTCTTTATTCAATAGACAGGGATGCAAACTGTTGGAACTTTTAATTAAAGATAATAAGAGGAAGATCAATTCAATAAATGATTCCATTAATAAATTGGACAGGCAGATAAAAAATGACTTGGTTTTCCCCTTGAAAGAGAACGAGTATAGGGGCATTTTTTTCAGATACTGGTAAACAGATGGTGGACTTGAAACATAAAAAAAATAAAAAAAATGGTTAGGGACTGAAAAGAGTACGAGGTGGGGGCAGCTTATCCAGCACTGCCTGGGCAGTCAATCAGAATCAACAATGTTGCCAGTGAAAATGTAAATACCTCGGATGATGGTGGGAATAGAGACAATGACAATGGTAATGATGACTTTGACTATGACAACAACCATAACGAAGAGGCCTCTTTGAATTTGCTTTTTTTAAGGAGGTCAGAAAGGATTCAGAATCGAAAGGGGGGGGGGTTGTGGGACAAGTAAGTGAATTGAATCATTCCAACTGGAAAGGTGGACAATACAGGGGAGAGGAAGGGGAAGGGAAGGAATTTGTAACCCACAACTCTGTAGCTCATTTTTTTTCACAGTAATCAAGATAGCAATGATTTATTGGATTTTAATATTGAGACAGGTTTTAATGGAGATGAAAATGATGGATGTGACATCATACACAACAACCGAGGTGATTTTAAAATGTATAATTTCAGTAGTTTTGAAGTGAATGAAAAATGGGCTAATTTATTTGCTAAAGGATTGACTTTTGTACCAGCCAAAAATGAAAAACTTGATGAAACACATCTACAGTTAAAATTATTTACCAGGAAACTTAACTTTAACTTTTTATTTCCACACAATGACAATAAGTCATGTAATTTAAAATATTTCTATGTCAAACCAAGTACCTTAAATCCACCACTTCATTCCATGGTACAATGGTTTGAAAGGGTTTGTAAACTAGATATCAGGAGACATCTTTCCAGGTCTTTTAAAAGTTACTCCAGTTTGAGGGATGATGAGACTACCTTGCTAAGTGATATCAGGTGGAATTCATTGATTAAGATAATGAAACCAGATAAAGGTGGGGACCTTGTGGTGATGAATGTCAGTGACTATATGGACAAAATGTTGTCCTTAATATATTCTGAGACATATGAAGAAGTTTCTGTGAACGAAATGAAGAAGGGTTTATTTGTTGTTGGAAGATTTGTTAATGAATAGACAGACTGATGAAAGGGAACACGATTATTTATATGTAACAAACCCAAGGACCCCTAGTATATTTGGTGTACCGAAAATTCATAAAAGTTTGATCAATCCCCCATTATGACCAATAGTAGATGCCAAGTCATCTAAAACATACCCCCCGTCATAATATGTTGACTACAATGTTAAGGAAATCCTGAAAAAATTCCTTTATTTTGAAAAACTCATGGAATCTTTTATCCAGAATCACAGATGAGATTTATGATGACAACTTAATATTTGTAACTACTGACATAAAGGACCTGATTTCTGTCATCTCACATGAGACAGGGTTAGAATGTTTTTTCAATTTTTTTTAAGTCAGTTTTTTGAATTGGATAACTCCTGTTCTATAACATTAAGGTCCCTAATGGAATGCATTTTGGAAAACAATTCCATCTTATTTGAACAGCAGTTATTTAGACAAAAAGGGGGTGACAATGGGGGGAGCATGTACCCCCCCCCCTTTTCGCAAAATTAGTCTTGACATACTGGGAAAAGAATGTGGCTTTTACCTCAGAATTTGCACAGTATTGGAGTCTTTATGGTAGATTCCTGGATGACATCATTTTTTTGGGAATGAGACTAAAGAGAAGTTACATAAATGTTTTGAATTTTTAAGCAACTCCACTGAGTTCTTGGAATTTGCAATGAATTTTCATTGTGAAACCATCAACTGCTTGGCTATTAGGATTATTAAGGACAGGACTAATAGGAAATTCATTTTTACATTATTCAGGAAGCCTACTTACTCTAACAGCTTGCTGCATTTTGATAGCTGGCATCCCCTTCACAAGAAAAAAGGCATTGGTAAAAAGGCAGTATGTCAGGATGGCATGCATGGTCAATGATGATCAGTATTTTGAAAAGGTATGTAATGAGCTGAAAGAAATGTTATGTACATTAAATGTTGTCCCATACGTTATGCTGCTTAAGTAATTATAAATAGCTTTTCATTTTTCATTTTTCATCTGAAGGCTGTAATACTTTGTTAAATGTAACTGAACTTAGTAATTCTGTGCAAATACTGGGCACATTTTATTTTCTTGATAAGTATCTGTATTGTAATTTCTAATGTATGTCTATATTATGGAGCTTTTCTCCCCAGGCTTCCGCTGAAAACAGGCTCCCTGGGCCCAGTGGACTTCCCCAGTAATCAAACTGGAAATAAATAAATAAATAAACAAATAAATAAATAATAAAATGTAGAGGATAGCCAAATGGATTTGTAATCAACATAGAAAATGAGGTAACCAATAAAAGAAAAGGAGGGATTTATGTCCCCTTATTGGGAACTGTCGATAGAAGGTCTAACTCCTAGACAGTTGTAAAAACCTCCATATACAACATGGCATTGGTTTTACCTATAACTTGCACTTTGATCAGATCAAAGGTATCATTAATAGCAATTGGAACATTTTTGGTATGGACCAGGATAATTTTCATACAGTAGGAGAGAAACTTATGGTAGCTTAGAAAAAAAAGATACCTGTTTTAAAACACTTATTGAAAGACCTAGCAAGTGTAAAGGAGAAGGCGTGATGGTGAAATGTGGATACTGTAGACAATATAAGTTTGTGATGGAAGGGACCAGTGTAGCTCTGGATAAGTTTGGAGATATAAAACTCACCCGTAAATATAACTGTAGAAGTAAGGGTGTAGTCTACATTGCAGAGTGCCAGGTATGTGAAAGATTCTATGTTGATAAGACTATAAGAACCATGAGGGGAAAGGATTTATTAACACCAATATAACATGAAAAAAGAAGATGAAAAGAATGCATTGTTTAAATATATGAAGAACCATCCTTCGCATTATTTTAAATTCACTGTCATAGATGATGTTGAAATGGGACCTAGAGGGGCACCGTCTGACCTGTTTTTGGAGTTCAAGGAAATGAAGTGGCAGTTAAAATATTAAGCCATGGTGTTCCCTGGTCTCAATGATACTATTTCCATTTGTAGTGCTCTGAAATTGAAGGCTATGTTTATTTCATAACAACCAAGAAATTAACAACTGATCTTTAAGGTACATGGGACAGGTTGGTACATTATTATAGATCAGTTTAGTGAATCAAAGTTCCTTTTGGCTGGTACATAATGTTTTGTGTTATTAATTAGGGTTGGTTGGATCCTAGCAGGTTTTAGGTTTGAAAAGGGGGTTGGGTTTTGTATATATAAAGGCTGTGAGCATGCTATTTTTCATTCTGAAGAAGTCCTGACTACCTTTGGACGAAAGCGCTTAATCCTAAACCTTATTAATAAAGTGAGTCTTCGTTTCAGCACTGGTGGTCCATGTTTTTTTTTTTTTGTTTTTCTGAGTTTTGTGTCACTTTTGAGCTTTATCCCCTAAACCAATTAATTTTTTTTTTTTTGGTATTCAGGAATGCTGATTTAACACCTCATGTGCATCTTTACAGTGCTCAGAGTGCTGAATCTACACTATACAAAGGTAATGGTGTAGCAATGGAAGTGGAAGGAGGTGAGAATGATTGGACAGAGACAGACCATTACTGCTAGTTACTTTGAGAAAATTCTTTTACTAATTACTGCACTATTTCATAATATATGTTTGTCAGCTTCATAAACTGCTTTCATTTCCATATTGTGAGTGTTTTTCAATATATAATAGAAAAAAGAACTGTATATGCATGCACATTTAAATAAATCACTTCTGGTATACTGCAGCTTTGTCAGTTCTTGCAATGCTTTCCAAGTTAGTATGGTTAATTCACTGCATTATGTTATCACTTGCTAGTGAAATTTCACAAGGTACTGTGAACAATTATACTGTGTTTAGCATCCACTTTAAGGGGTTCTGCATGTGTAGCTAATAGAGGTGTTAGGCTTCTGAAATGACCCCTGATGACCCCCATAGCAGTGGAGAGATCAATAGAAATTATCTGGGTAGTTGGACTTTGAATGTTTGCCTAGTTATTGATAACACTGCCATGAAGAAGATATTTCAACAACTGCTGCCATCATTACAGACATGTTAAAAGAATGTATGTGATGCTAATGTATTAATGTTTCTTTTCTTTTATGGGGGCTCCCTTAGCTTGTTTGTAGTCCAAAACAAGCATTGTGTGTTCAGCTGTTTTGTATTGAGGATTTGTGCACTGATTTGGTTTGAGGAGAATGCTTTCTATATGCCCCACAATTGCTTTTCTCTTTCATGTCATACAGGATTATGCCATCCAGCCCTCTGTCTGTTACATGAAAGCCACCATTCAGTAATTCAGACAATGAGGTTATCATTTAAACCTTATGACACCATGGATCCTTCCTGCTTGATAAAGGCAGAGGTGATATATTGGTCAGAAAAAGCATATGGCAGCAGGTGGTCACTGACATAAATGTATTGGGTAGATGTTCCAGAAATTGTAATCAGGTGTGGCACTGTGTCACTGATATGATTACAGCCACCTACAGGAGGGCAGCTGTGGTAGCATGACAGCAGATGGCTATGGTGGGGGGAGAAGGGAATCCTGCTATAGAACCACCACTCACTGAAAATGAGCATTTCCTGTCCACTTTCAGATATCCAGACAACTCAGCAAAGGGTTCACACATACTCCTTGATGTTAGTCCTGATGTGGACAACAGAGCAAGTGGGTCCCAAGAATATGTGTGTGTGTGTGTGTGTGTGTGTGTGTGTGTGTGTGTGTGTGTGTGTGTGTGTATATATATATATATATATATATATATATATATATATATATATATATATACCTGTCATGTAATGTCATTCTAGACATCTTTATGTGTTACTTCTTCTACATCTAAAAACATCAAGATGTGTGCCTTAGAAGACAGACGGGTACAAAGGGTACAGGTGATCCTGATAGTGGCAGTGTAGAACTTCTACCACCTGATGTAAGACTATTGGTAGCCTCTGATGATGATGATGATGATGATGATGATGATGATGGTGATATAGAAGCACAGTTATGGGGTGCAGAGGTTCAGTCTGACACTGATGTTGTGCCTCACACATTCACTGGCCTTATTTTGGATACAGTCGATATGCATATGCATACCTATTTCACTCAAGCCTCAGATATAGGACTGGTTGACGGTGACACAGCTGATCAGGGTAGTGTGGTTACTCTATTTGCAGAGCTGGATGAGTCTGCCCATAGCCATCATGAGGGGGTGACACCACCCAAGAGGTTTGCTAGAGGTGCTCAGAGGACACCTGCTATCTACCCTCATCTTGATTATATTGTGTCATTACTTGCCACCAGGCATATGTATAGGGCTGCCATGGAGGCAGAGGCATGTTCTACAAGGGCCTCAGAAGAGATTATGTTAGTCCTAAATGTGGCACATTCTGACATGTGTAACTGCCTCAACCACATGGGTGACTCATTGGATAGGATGAGTGACACACTGGATTGGGCAGTGTTGGTGATGGAATGTCTCCTGGGGATGGGACAGCATCCATGTGTCCATAGGGATGCAACATGGGCCAGCATCCATGTGTCCATAGAGCTGCAACATCCTCTGGTGTTAGATGATGTGGCTGTGCCAGATCCTGCTCCCATATTGGCACTACTTCCACTGATCTATCAGTCATTGAGGTATCCACACCCAGACTAGGTATACCACAGGGTTGTGGTCCTGGATGTAATCCTGAAGAGAGATCATCCAGCAGACAACTCTCACATTTAGGTAGCATGCCCCTATTTTGAAATGGGGACATGGAAGTGGCAGTACATCTCCTGGCAAGGTAGTACTTGTAACCAAAAAGATGCAAGGAATTGCTAAATCACCCCAAATTAGATAAAATGCTACCAAAGCAATACAACATAAATGAGACAAGTATCATGGAAGTAAAAAATAAAGTGACAATTTATTAATATTTGAGTTCTTTCATCCTTATATAATCTGGACTTCATCAGAACTAACTAAAACAACAAATCTACCACCCATAAATAAGCCCAGAGTTCAATAAATCAATTAATTATACAATTATCATAATTAAAGGACACTATACCTTAAAACATATTCAAATATTATACTTAAAATATCTTATAAAATAGTTTGGCTTTATAAGGATTACTCTGCTTTTTTTTGGTTACAAGCTTGGCTTTGTGAAGTTTTCTCTGCATTTTTTTTTGGTTACTGTCCTGGCAGTGGCAGTTCGCATGGTTGGGCCTAACGTCATTGAACTGACAAGTCTACCATGCGCATCTCACACCTGTCCAACATGGCAGGACATAGTGCTAGTACAGAGTACAGAGCTTGACTGTATTCATACAGAACACACACACACAGACACACACACACACACACACACACACACACACACACACACACACACACACACACACACACACACACACACACACACACACACACACACACACACACACACACACACACACATTTCATGACTGCCTATACCAATCCACACACATTCCAGCTAAGAAAACCTTAATGTTGATTGGGATATATCTCCTGTTAGTGGCCCTGAGATACTTCCTACTTTACTTAATGTTCTGTATATCTTATTCACACACACTCACTCCTTTAGTGTAAGCCTTGGTCTATTGCCCCCATCACCACCTTGTGCAAATGATGATGATGATGATGCCATGTCCTTTGTTCAATGGGTTTGACTTAGGGCTGCAAATATGTCTGATGCACAGAGTGGATAACCATAAGAGTCTTTTAGTATGTTGAGTATATGCATATTTAGTACATAACAGGATTGTGGATGTTTCTGTAAATACTGATTTAGGAAGGTTTTTCTCTTTTTTTCATTTAGTATTGTACTTAATTCATTTATACCGGTGATATTGCATTCCTGCTTCATGCTCTACTTCTGAAACTGTTGATATAATTGCCCTGTTGACTGTTTTGTGTACAGTTAAGTAGACTACCAGCTATGTGGTAATTCATGGGTACAGAGTTTTTACCAAAAGGGATGACAATGCATTTTTTGGCATTGAGCTTTAGGCCATGGCTTTGACACCAGGCATCTGTCTCAGTGTGGCCCTTTTGTAGGATGTCCACATCGTTACGAGTTTTGATTATAGCTCCTAGTTTTCAGTCATGTGTGAACTTTGTTAGCGAAAGACCTTCTGTGTTAGCCTGTACTTCAGAGAAGTAGATACCAAACAGGAGAGGACCCAGGACTGAACCCTGTGGTACTCCACTTGTCACTGGTCTGAAGTTGGATTTGGAGTTTGCTACTTTCACAGTGTGGGTTCTGTCAGTCAGCCAGTTGGCAACCCATCTTGTGACATAGGGATTTATACCTAGTTTAGTGAGTTCATCTATAATTCCAGAGTGGGGGATGGTGTTGAAAGCCTTGGCGAGATTTAGATAGGCTGTGTGAACCACCTTACCCTCATCTACAGCTTTGGTGACCGCTTCAAAGAAGTTTGTCAGGTTTAGGAGACATGATCTGCCTTTTACAAACCCGAACTGGGTAGGGTCCAGAATGTCCAAAGAATTTGGTAAATTTGAATAATATTCACACCATACATGATGAGTGACAACAAATTAGTAGTGTTGTGTGACCAGTTTAACCAAATCAGATATGTAATGCACACATTTAAGCTAAGTAGAGAGTTATGTATGAGGCATAATTTTCTGTGAGACAGGTGCCCTTTTTTATTTTTTTAGAGAGAGGAATTTTTGGAAAGTATTTAGGTATAACAGGGTAGGTATGTAATTTGGGTTAGGTAGCAGGGGCAGCCACACAAAACATACAAAGCAGACAGGGATGGTGATGGAGATGAACACCATGACTGAGGTTAGGTATGGGATTTTGGAGGCATATCCCCATCTAGGCAGAACATATTAGGAATCTGGCCCTCACTCAGAGCTGTCTCCAGTGTCTCCTGTCATGGACCCTGGGAAATTGCAGGGCAGGTGCTAGCATTTTGGGGACACCAGCAAGTTTCAAGTTGGTGGTCTTACCCTGGTGAATGTAAAGTGTGACCATGTTGCCATCATGTCCCTTTCCCTGTCAAGCTCACCCAGCACCATTTAATAATCACTGTGTAGTGTTACTACATTCAGACCATTACAAAGACTTGTAGTGCCAAGGTATACACACTGATTGGCATTTAGTATCAGTGTTACATTATGACAAGCCCCTGTAGCACAGCAGGGTAACCACTTACAGAGGTGCGCACACACACACAAACACACACACACACTGACATTTAGTAGCAATGTTGTTAAATTAGGACAAGCCTCTGTACCTCATCAAGGCAGCCAGTCCCACAGAGGTACACATGGACACCCACACAGACTCCCACACACAGGACAGAGACATACAAGACAGACAGTTACACAGTCTCTTGCATGCAGGATATAGATACCCACACAAGACAAAGACAGCACTACAACAAGACTGAACAGAGACACTCACACACACCCAGGACAGATAGACCCACACGTGATGAAGATAGCTCTACAGCAAGACTGAACATTAACACCCACACAGATTCATACACACAGGACAGATACCCACACAAGACAAAGACAGCACTATAGCAAAACTGAACAGATACACAGACTCCCACACACAGGACATAGACACCCACTTACACATGACAGAGACACAAAACACCAGGACAAAACTACAGCGAGACTGAACAGAAACCCACACAAGATGAAGGAAACACTACAGCAGGACAGAACTGAGACACCCACATAGACTCACAAACACAAGACAATGACAGTACAGTAGCAGGACTGAAATACAAAAGACACATTAGATAAACTGATCCCATCATACAAGACAAAAAGACAGCTACAGACATGCAGAACAGTCACACTGCAGAGGGACAAAAGACAGGCATAGGACAGACATAGAAAATACAACAGACACACAAGACCTACAGGAGAAAGCCATGGGGATTACAGAGCATGAGGCTGACAGACTCAAACACAATGTCTCTGAAGTGTTTCTGTCATGCAGAGTAGATTTAAAATAAAAAGTGTAAGCACCTTGTCATGGTGGCTACAAATCCTGTTAGTTGTTCTTTCAGAGCCTTGCACTGTTGGATCAATGTGTCTTCCACAACTTCAATCAAGACTTTAATATCTGATAAAAATCCAAAGGACTTAAACTCTGAAAGCTGCTCAAACTGGTTATTAAATGACTGTATTGCTGAGTCCAGCAGTAGTTTTACCTTTGGATCCTCTATAGTCTCATCCTTTCCTTCATAGTCAAAGAAGCACTTTCCTTTCCTTTCCTTTCCTTGCTTCTTTTCCTGAAATGTGGTGCCGACATACAGTTCTTCTTCTATCTTAGTGGCTTCACCCATGGCATGTTGAACTCCTGTCTCCCTGTAATTCTTTAGCAGGTCCATAGTTGATGCCAGCACTTTGACACATATAGAAATAGCAACCAATGGACTCTGCAGAAGTTTGCTTGCACGATTTACCTCTGTCAGCACATCATACCAAACCACTACACATACAATGATGTGACATAAGTTCTGAGTATTGTCCCCATGCTTGTTGTTGTGTTGCAGTATTACTTGTACATAAAGCTTCACCTGTCTCCTGTAATGCTTCCTTGACTCCCTTCAAGTGAAATCATACAGCCTTGACAGAGTCTGTCCTGCATTCCCAGTGAGTCTCAGACAGTGGCTTCACAGTGATGTTTATGTGTTCATAGGTTCATAGGTGTGTACTAGGCTAATGGACTTGGAGCCTTTACAAGCCTATCCCATAGGATTACCCTGACATCATGCCACCCAATCTTAGTTCCCAGTGCCTCTGTCGAGTAAAGCCACTGGAGTGATCCCTGGGGTTAATTTTCTATTTCCCATCCACTCATTAAGATTTCTCTTGAAGAGGGCCAGTGAGGTGCTCTGCTTGACATGTATGGGAAATCTAATTCCATAGCATGGGCAGCCAGTCTCTGGGTTATGAACCTGTCACTCCAGCATGTTGTGTAGATTGTGGTAATGAGGTTGAAGTCTCTGGAGCATGTGGTGCAGAGAGATTGGGATTTCTTTAGATGTAGCATTTCTAACAGAGCTGGGTGAGACATGGCTTTGTAAGTCAAGCAGAGATCGCCTCAGAGTAGGTGATATGAGACAGAGAATAGTTGGAGTTTTTTTATTCTGTCCATATAGGCCAAGTGTTTAAGCCTAGGATTCTCTTTGTGAGGTAATTTTGCGGCTCTCCAGTTGTTGCATGTGTTTAATGAGGAATATGCCAAATGGGGATTTGTACTCAATTATTGGTCTAGTGATGGAAGAGGAGAGGGAGACAATGACCTCTTTCTTCCTGGATGCAAATTCCTTAGTAATTAGATGTGCCACATAGAAGGACTTCCTGACCACAGTGGCAATGTGGTGGTCAAAAGAGAGGTTGCTGTCAACCTGTGTTCCCAGATCTCTTATAATGCCTTCTGTGTTTAGTGGACTAACATAATTCATGGGAACTGGGTTTTTCCCAAAGGAGATGACGACACATTTTTTGGCATTGAGCTTAAGGCTATGGTTCTGACACCAGTCGTTGGTCTCAGTGAGACATTTCTGTAGGATGTCAACATCACTGGGGGAGTTAATAATAGCTCCCAACTTGCAAACATCTGCGAACTTTATCAGCCAGAGTCCCTTCATGTTGGCCTGGACTTCAGAGAAGTAGATACCAAACAGGAGAGGGCCCAGGGCAAACCCTGTGGGACTCCACTCATGACTGGTCAGCAGTTTGATTTTGAGTCAGCTACTTTCACACTGTGAGTTCAACCTGTCAGCCAGTTTGCAACCCCCCTAGTGATATAGGGGTTGATGCCAAGCTTAGTGAGTTTTTCTATGATTCCTGAGTGGGGAATGGTATCAAAGGCCTTGGCCAGATCAAGGTAGGCTATATGAACCACCTTGCCTTCATCCACAGCTCTGGTGACCGACTCAAAGAAGTTGACCAAGTTGAGCAGGCATGAGCTACCCTTCACAAAACCAAACTGTGCGGGATCTAGAGTTTGGAAATTCCCTATATCCTTGTTTATTAGGTCCATGATGATGCATTCCATAGTTTTGCATATCAGGCTCATCAGGCTAATGGGGCAATAGTTCCCAGGGTCTGTAGTCGCTCGTCTTTTGTGGAGAGGGATGACTGTATCAGTGCACCATTTGGTAGGGACAAAGCCTGAGGTGAGGCTGTGATTGAACAGGGTACACAGTTGAGGTGCCAGTTCACTCTGTAGTTCATATAGAACATGGCCAGGGATATTGTCAGGTCTCATAGAAACTGTTTTCTTGGCCTTGGACAGTGCTGTTTTAACCTGTGCAGCAATAATACTGAGTGCCTGGTAATCTACTCGCATTGTGACTGGTCCCTTGGGGGGTGAGAGGGTAAAGTTAACACTGAATCTGTTGACCAATATATTAGCAATATTTGTTGGCTCAATAAAGGAGATACCATTGTACAGTAGCTCAGAGCAAATCTGGGTTTTGCTGTGGAGATTCTTTACATAACTATAGAAGGCCTTGTGGTTGTCTTTACTATCTGCTGAACTTCTGTTTTCATAGCTAGCTTTAGAGGATTTGATGAGAGATCTCAACTTTTTGTTGAGGCTGATAAGGGAGTTTTTCCAGTCTTGGGACTTCACCTTATTCTGCATCAGTTTCCTTCTTCTGTTGTAGAGTTTGTTTATGGCAGGGCACCACCAGATTGGCTTCCTTTTTTTGGAGGAGAGCATCTTGGTTCTATTGGGTATGGTGAGATCCATGCATTTGTGTACATGTTCGTACAGAGCATTGGTGCATGATTTGGCGGTTATGCAACTGGTCTCCATTTGCATGGGTGCCATAAAGTTAGCCACCTCTGTTTTTAGGAGCCCTAAGTTAGCTTTGTAGAAGTTTTTCATGGTAGTTACCTTTGAGGGGGGTAGGGGGTGGGAGGGATGTGGCTTTCCAAGGTGATAATTTTATGGTTCGATCTAACCAGGGAGGAGTTGACTATTGGTGTAGAGCAATGGTCACCCATGTTAGTAATGACCAGGTCAAGGATGTTGATACCTCTAGTCGGGGTAAGAACGAGGTAGTCAAGGGCATTGAAATTAATAAATTCTAGGAAACATTGGGCAAGTGTATTGGTACATGAGTAGTTTTCCCAGTTACTGGAGGGGTAGTTGAAGTCGCCCAGTATGAGAGTGTTAGATTGGACCCTAATATACTTCAGGGTGCCTAGGAACATGGAGTGTGAGTCTTGGGACATGGTTGGGGATCTATAGCAGGCTATGACCTGAATTGCTGTCTTAGCCACTGTTAGATGCACCTGAAGTATCTGAGATGCATTATGTTGGGCTACCAGTCTGGAGGTGTGTGCATCCTTTATGAATATAGAAACATCACTGCCTTTGGAGCTTCGGTCCAAGTTCTGGGGCCAAATGGTGTGGAATGAGTTATAGCCTGGTAGTGCAGGGGTGCTTTCTGCTGCCTTGAACCAGGTCTCTGTTATGGCACAAATGTCGATGTTCTCAATTTTTAAAGAGTGTTTCAAGTGAGTGAGTGTTGATTCAAGATCTGCCATCAGCTCATTGAACAGAGTATGTAAATGTTCTGCAGAGATCCAAAGAAAGACACTGACTGTAGTGATGAATGTGCTCCATCATTAACTATAAGATTTAAATTATGGCAGGCACATGTCAGATAAAAAGCCCTTGAATTTATGTTTTATCCGGTGCTGCATTCCAGCTTGTTTCTCCTTCATGTTGCTGCCATATTTTTGTCCTTAAAAGTCATTAATGTCCGGTGGGTGATTTTTCAGGTCTGAAGAAATGCTTCTGTAAGTCCTGCCCGAGTTGTACCATTCACAGGCACAAATCCCAGAAAATGTTTCTCAACTGTGGCTGCAGTCCTTGAAATGTCAACATACACAACTACTGCAGTCATTTGCTGTTGATTGCTGATGTCTGGTGTGCAATCAAGAATCATAGAAAAATAGCTTGCATCCTTCACCTTCCCTACAATGGTCCTTAAATTAGCATTTGCAATCAGCTGGATAATTTCATTCTGTATGCCTTTCCCAAGATAACGATCCATTACTTATTTATTCCTAATATGACATAAACGTTCAGCCATGATAGAATCAAACTGTGACAAAAGCTGCATATGGTCTAAGGTGTACAGGGCATCACTCATACCATGCAATGTTTTGTTCTGTTTCACCAGGTATCGTACAATAGCTGTAATGCATTCTAGCACACCATAACAGTGAGTTATTTCTTTTACAACCACTGTTTGTCTCCTGTCTTCCATTGTCTGTCTACTGTTACTTTATTGTCCAGTTCCTTCCACTTCATGATGCTTGCTGCATGCTCTGGTGCTTGGTCATGGCTGTGTAAAGTTTTGGACATCTCTCTTTCCATGATCTGTAACCACCTGAAGAAGATGGTTAGAATGTCCAAATAATTTTCATACAAAGCAAAATGGTGCATCTTTTGAGACAGAATATGTCAACCAAGTGTTTTGCTCTCGCCCATTAGGCAGCATATGGAAATAGTTCTTTGATATAAATATTATTTTCTGTTTATTGACTGGGAGCTGTGGCATCACCACTTGCATAGGTCCATGCTTGAGGGCAGCTACCCTAAACTCATCTCTTATCATCTGCCAAGTTCCTAGATCCTCAAAAGATACACCTCACACTCCCTGCAAGTCGCAGGCCACATCTGTTATTACTTATGCATCAAACTCTGGTGATCTCGCAGTACTTCTATAGTTGAATCTGCATATGCTGACATAATTTCTTCCATGGTAATGGCTGTAGGTTCATAGGAGGCAGCCTGTGGTGCAGCCACAACAGAGTGATCACTTTCTATGGTAAGGATGCTGGGCTCACAGGGGGTAGGCTATAATGCAGAAACACTGTGTTGTCCTGAAGGCAGACTTTTTGCAGAATCTCCTTTCTCTCATGACCCACAGAAAAATTTCTAAATGGAACCTTGTCTCTTTGCATCCTCATTCCATTGCTGCTGAAGCTTTCTTTTTGCTGCTCCTGACAAATATGTACCCTTCATTTCTAACTGGGAATGGAAGTAAAGCAGAATTACTACACATGCAGACATCGGGCCTTTTTGTCATAATTTTAGTAAAAAGCAGTACACACCAGCTACATGTTACAACACTACAACACCACTTTCTTTGATCTACATGGGGTTACATAATGTAAACTGAAAATTTGACAAAAGTTAGCATCCTGAACACATTCTGAGGATGATGCTATTTTTCAGATTATGCAGAAATAGCTGCCATATGACAATATGTCTGATGAAGTGGGCTGCGATCCACAAAAGCGCTTGCTACTTATCAATTGTTTTAATAAACTGGAATTTGTGCTGCTGCAGTGTTTGAATCATTTTATTGGATTATTACCACTTGGCCTTTACATACTTGATCTGCCATGCACAGCGACTGGTCTTCTCGTTCGATATTTTACTGCATCGATCAATTGTGTTTGACATTTATTGCTTCGATGCAGTAAGATTTCGACGAGTGGAATGTTACCCATCAGATTTACTGAATGAACCCCTCAGAGGCAAACTCAAAGTTTAGTTGCCCATTGCCTCAATGTGTGAAATACAAACTCCAAGTTAGCCACCCAGTGTAAACAGTAAGTGTCTTAACTGTAAGCTTAATCTACAAACCTGCAACCTTTCCCTGAACACTACCTGTGACTCTTGCCTCCTCTGCTTACAAAATACAGTCAATAACTATACTTCACTTTCATGCATTGTTCTTCAAGCATCCCCTACTGTATTGCACTACTACTCCTACTAAAAGGCACAATGAAAGGAAATAACCCCAAAAATAGGGTCTATAATCAGGTATCATGTCCATCCCCTCTAGCACTACATCTTGATATAAAAGAGTTTTAAAAAATGTAAATTCTCATCTCAACTGATTTTATATCTCAATAACACTCATGATGATAGCTGTGTTAATGCCTGACCAGTACAAAAAATATTAATTTGGGTTAAGCAGAAAAAAATGAAGCTACCACACTAAGTCAACTAAGAGTTACACAATCCGTGGTGCAATGTACACCCAACAAAAAAGCTACCAGTTGATTCCATCTTCCTCTGCAGGCAGAAAACAAACACACACTCATGCAACCTTTACACAATCACCCCAACACTTGCTTTTCCTTCTCCCCTATCCCCACAGCTACCATTTGCAAATTACTACTCAAACTAAAACCCTGTACAACAGCTCCTATGATCTACCCCCAGATTACTTACAAATGTCAGCCAAATCTATAGCCTATCCCATTAGCATATTAATCAACAGATTCCTCCAAGATTCTCATGTACCTGTAATCTGGAAAAAAGGCTACATAATCCCATTTCACAAAGGTGGCCCTAACATAAATTTTACCAATTTCCGGCCAATTGCAATAGTCTCCCCACTATCCAAAATCATGATGAAATGCATCCACACACAGCTCCTAAATTTCCTATCAGAAAATAAGATATTATCCCCATCCGAACATTGAGTCCACCCATATCACAGTACCACCACTGTACTCCTATCATTCATGGACACTGTGACCCAAGCAAGGGACACTGGAAAAAATGTCTCCTCTCTCTTCCTGGACCTCCCCAAAGCCTCTGACACCATATCCCATCCCATACTTCTGGCAAAGCTATCCAATCTGGGAATGTCACCCCCAACTCTTAACTGGTTCTCTGATTATCTAACCAACAGACAGCAAGCCACTAAATGGCTCCACTGTTTCTCCCCATCCCTCAATATACACACAGAAGTTCCCCAAGGATCCATATTGAGACCTCTCTTTTTTAGCATATTCATTAATGACTTCCACTCAACCCTCCCCCTATATCCTGTAGTACAGTACAGAGACAACTCGACCATTATCTGCATTGTTGACTCTGCTGAAGAACTCCTAGCTAGGACCCAACATGCTTTCTCAATCACTGAGGAATGGATGAATAACAACCATCTAGCCCTTAACCTCAGCAAAACTAACCTGCTTCTATTCACCCCCAAAAAACCAAGCCCCATAAATAGAGCAGATTTTAATATCTATTTACCAAACAAAACCTGCATTAGAGCAGTATCACAAACTAAACGTCTAGGAGTTATAATAGACCTTTGATCTACACATCCAAAACTGCATAAAAAAACATCAGGTACTAGCACCCACTATAAGCATAAATTGGGGTCTATATTGTATTGTCGCAAGCTGACACTATCGAATCTTATATTGTTGACACAATATCGAAAGTGAAGAATATCGGCCAGGTAAATGGAAATCTCTGTAAGGGGAGATTGACGTTTACCTCAATGTAGTGCGGTTTCGGAGTTGGTATATTTAAGTAGCGGGGGGTGTGGGGGTGCAGGGGAGCTTGCCCCCTGCCTATGCCCTTTAGTTTTTTTTGTTTGTTCTTTTTTGTTTTTTTATACTCATTCGATATTTTACTGCATCGACCAATTGTGTTCGACATTTATTGCTTCGATGCAGTAAAATTTCGACGAGGTAATATTAATGCCATAAATTGTACCTCACACCCACCACTAGACAGACCCTTGCACTATCCTATTTGCTTCCTTCACTTTTATACAGTGCCCATTTGTTCACTAACATTCAAAGCTCCTTAAAATCCAAGATCGAGTCCTGTTATAACAAGGTTGCTAGGTTTGCTACCAACGAAATTTATTCCTTCCATCACTGCATCTCCTTACGCAAACTAAAATGGATCGAACTTCCCCATCACCTAACTTACTTGCAGTTAACCACAGCTCACAATATCATTACCAAACCTTCCAATTGCCAATCCCTCACCTCCCTGTTTACTCTCCATAAGCCCTTCCAACAACTCAGATCTGAAAATCAATTCCTTCTAAAAGTGCAAATACCCAATCTAGCAGTTGGTCAATCTTTCTACTCATGTACCATTGCTAAAACTTGGAATTCCCTACCCAGCTCTATCAGAACTATTTCCAATCATATATCCTTCAAAAAGTCTATAAAACAGCATCTCTTAGCCCTAATGGAATGTACATGTGGCTACGACTACAGAGCATCTTCCCCCACCTGATTTCACTATCTTTTTTCTCCCCTCTGCTTAACAGTTATGCAACTATCTCTTGCTGTCTTCACTCTACAATATCCAAAGCAGATGATATATTGTACTTTGTATATTTTGAATATAATGTATACTGCCTTTGTTATCGTAGCTAGAAATTTATGATAAGATTGTATGTCTGTTTTTTTTAAGTTGTTATCTCTCTATGTATGTAGAAAATGTGATTGTATTTAAATTTCTTTTGTATGTGGAGCGATTTCTCCCGGGCCTCCACTGAAAATGGGCACATTTTGGCCCAGTGGACCATCGCAGTAAACAAATGCAAATAAATAAATAAATAAATAAAAACTGAAGAGAAACGAGGACCAGTAGGCAAAAGAATTGCAGTGTAGGCAGATAAATCATAAACATGGTTAGGTTCCAAAAAGTAATGTTAGTATGACTGCAGGAACAAAATAATAAGCAACCAGTGCTAAGGACAATCTATAAAATAGGCACAACTGAAATTTATTACAAAATTTCTGTTGACATCTGTTATTATTGTACCGCAGGCAGAAAAAACTGCAGCATAACAGTGACCAATAGGCAAAAAGAACTGTAATGCAGGCAATAGGGACAACTGAAGTGTATTACAAAATACACAGCCACATTGCATAACGACTTCCACTGACATCAGTTATTATTGTACTGCAGGCAGAAAGACAGAAGAATGATTGTGACCAGTAGGCAAAAAAAACTAATGAGAAAGACCCAAATCACAGAGTTTTAAGTGAAATACCAAACACTGGAGGCAAACCTCAGTTTATTCTACAAAAGTCTTCCCCTTTCATCCACCCAAACATCTGAAGAGCCCCCAAAAGACTTAAAATTTTGCTATTACAGGTGACTAAAGTCTGAAAGAACAACTGTTTAGGTAGAAAGTCATAAGCTTTAAGGAGAGCACAGCAAACCATGAGACAAGAAACAAAATTATGGAGCAATAAACAAGACATTCCCAAAAACTATTCCCACTTTAAGTGCAAACCAGTCAAAATTCAGGAATGCAGTGTCACAGTGACAGGCACTGCATAACATGTACAACATTTCCATACACCTACCCACTACCTCAGTTTTTCTTAGCACACAGTTCTGAACAAACCAAAATCATTGGCAGAACTAATGAGTTAAATAATGGATTTGCTAGAAAACCTCATTTATGAGGGACATAACAGAAGTATCAGGCAAACATCTGGAGATAGACATTCTGACAACTGTCTCCCCCGCCCTTAGATCAAGAACTCCAGACAAAAGCAGAAAGGCAGGGAATGTACCATGCATTATGTGGAGGATAAGTCCATTTTTCTAGTAGTTTCAGCTCTCAACATTGTGCTACAAAATCAATGTTTTGTGAGTAAGGGACACACCAAAAATATCAGGCAAACATTCTACAATATTCTCTCAACCCCTACCCCCCCCGACCTCTCATCACAATAATTCTAGTAGACAAAGCCAAATATTATTGCAGAACAAATGTGCAACATCAGGGATAGTTTAAAACATTGCTATGATAAACTTAGAAAGATACTAGATTTGCAGGATTTGCCTTAGCATGCATTAAAGCAATATAAATACATTTTACCAAATGCTCACAGCCTCCTCCCACAATGTCTCAGCACAATAATTCTAGGCAAAGTAAATACAAAATAAAAAACAAGATAAGGGTATATCATTAGGGATTTAAAACAATGTACTTATGAACTAATAAAGATGCTGGAATAACAGATTTTGCAGGAGCATGCATTACATGAACCCACATTTCTGATGAGGAACAGACCAAAAATTCCAGGCAAACATTTGAACGTTTGAACATTGTGCAGCATTCTAATGCCCCCACACTTCTTTTGACCTCTCTCCTTAACAA
The DNA here is from genome assembly GCF_019279795.1 of Protopterus annectens. NCBI lineage: Eukaryota > Metazoa > Chordata > Ceratodontiformes > Protopteridae > Protopterus > Protopterus annectens. Next base: position 402,965,515 of record NC_056729.1, on the reverse strand, counting down.
TTCTAGATAAAGCCAAATATAACAATAGAATAAAAGTTTTAAACATTTATTTATTATTTATTTATTTGGCATTTGTTAACTGGGTTAGTCTGACTGGGCAAGATGCCCTTTTTTCAGCAGACACTTGAGGAGAAAAGCTCCATTACAACATTTAGCAATACAATAATTAATACAAAAATTAAAGGAAAAGTATGACTGAGCTTTATACAGAGCAACTAATAAATACATGACACAAAGAAAAGAACCTATAAGTAAATTACAGGAACATTTTACACTAAATATAAAAGTCAAAGATTTAAAACAATTTGTGACAAAAGGGAATTCAACAAGGCAGTTATTGTATTGTAATACATTAAGAGGAGTCAGGAACTGGAGGAGAAGTTGAGGAGGACATTGATAGGAGGGGGTTAGTGGTGTGGGAAAATTGATCAGACATTTGATTTACATACGTAGTTGAGGTAGAAAAGAAGAGACGAAGAGGGGACCTTAGCCACTGAGAGAGAGGCAAGGGGGAAGATGTTCACGTGGGGTCATTGCAGGAGCAAATCCAAGAGGCATGCAGGTATTCCTTTAGTGCCATTTTAAAGCTGTGGGTATTATCAAGTGTGTGAATATGTAGAGGACGTTTGTTCCAGGCGGAGGTGACATAGTGGCAATAGAGTATCTTACCAATGGATTTGTTAGGTTTGGAGATAGACAATAGGAGATGGTCGGAGCTATGTAGGATGCACTTAGGGATATAAGCGGAAATAGGATTAGTCAGAGATGGACAAACAAGGGGATGGTGAAGGATAGAGTGGGTCAGATGGAGCTGTGGTAGGATGACTTGGTGATGGAGCTCAAGCCAGTGGAGTCTCTTTAGGGAAAGACAGTGGTGTGTTCGATAAGGGAGTTTACTGGTGAATCGAGCTAGTTTATTACATGTGTGTTCAAGCTTGGTAGTCAGATTCTTTTGGAGGTGGGTGGATAATGGGGCAGTGTAGAGAAGGGTGGGAAGCAGATATGCTTGAGCTAAGGACAATTTATATTTTGGAGTAAGGAATTTTTGTTCCTGTACAGCAGTCCAAATGTTTGCTGTTTTTTTAATACAGATTTTAATTTGAATGTCAACTTTAAGTTCATCATCAACATAAACTCCATGGAGTTTAGTATGTGATTCAACTTTGATGGGAATGTTATTTAGAGAGGAGTTGGAGAAGGAGGATTTGAGATGTTGGATAGATTTAGGCAGGAAGAGTAAAAGTTTAGTTTTGTTAGGGTTAAGTAGTAATTGATTAGTAAAGAGCCATTTTTCAACTGAATGCAGAGATTCTTGAGTGAGGGTGAGTAGGTGAGGTAGATTGTCAAATCTGGAGATTATAGTTGAGTCATCAGCATATTGAGTCAGAGTGGAGAGAGGACAGGAAAGGTACAGGTTGCTAGTAAAGATGTTGAATAAGAGGGGCCCGAGGATGGAGCCTTGTGGCACTCCAATTTGAGCAGAGAGGAAAGTGGAGGTAGAAAAGAGCCATTTAACAGATTGTAGCTGATCAGATAAATAACTACAGAACCAGCTGAGAGAGGAGTTACAGAGGTTAAGGGAGGCTAGTTTGGACAGAAGGAGCTTATGGGATACAGTATCAAAGGATTTGGAGAGGTTGAGGAACAGGCAGGATTATCAAGAGATGAGGAAATTGCTTGAGTAAAAGACATAAGGGCAGTAGTGGTACTATGATGAGGTTGGAAACCATGTTGTGCAGGGTTGAGGATGTTCTCTTGGGTGAGATAAGAAACGAGCTGTTTGTATATACACTTTTCAAGAATTTTAGAAAGAGGGGAAAGAATAGCAATGGGCCTAACATTTGAAGGGTCAGTGGAGTTTCCTCCTCTGTGTAGGGGCAAAATGCAGAATTTTTTCCAGACAGTAGGGTCAAAACTTTATTGAACGATTAATGAGTATGGAAACTGGGTAGGCAATGGAGGAAGCTGCTAACTTATGATACTAAGATGCAAGGTTGTCAGCAGAGGGAGAACAGGGTTTAAGTTTATTGAGAAACAATTGGATAGTTGAGGTGGGGATGGGTTTAATGGAGAAGGGAGTGGAATGAGGAGGCGGGGGAGGGGGTGTCAGGGATGAAGTTAGCATTGGGTTTAAGTAAGTTCTGTATGGAATTAATGAAGAAGGAGTTCAGATGAGTGGCAGTTTTTATAGAGAAGATGTTAGGAAAAGGATTGGGGGTGGAGGGGTTACCAGGGTATAGAATTTTGTTGATATTGGACCAGAATTTCTGGGAGGCTGGTATGAGGGTTTTTTGATGGTTGAGGTAGAACTTTTTTTGTCAAGGTAGATCTGTTTTTCAGCACGGTTTCTAAGTTCGCTATAGAGCTGGAGATTTAAGGTAGTTTTGTGCTTATTCCAGGCTTTCCAGGCACTGTCCCTTTTCTGCATAAATGACAGACTATCTTTGGTCATCCAGGGAGTATATTTAGATTTATCCCTTATTTTTCTGATGGGGACCATGGAGTTGAGAATGCTTGAGAAATAAGCTGTTAAATTTTAGAACAGCTTCTTCAAGTGGGAGGTTGTGAAGGAAGGACCAATTGATGGAAGGGAGAGTTTGATTAAATATATTTGCGTTGAGGTTTGACAGGTTTAAGCAGTTTCTATGTATGTGAGATTTAATAGCTTTGGAGGAGTAGTGCTGAGTAGAAATTGGGAGGTGATTGCTAAGGGAGTCAGGTAGTGTAGTGGGATTATGATAGTGATTATGATGGGAGGTAAAAATCCAGTCCAAAATAGAACTGGAGTTAGATTTTGAGTTTATGTGAGTAGGAGAGGTTATAAGTTGTGAAAAAGTAAATAGGTTGAGGCTAGAAGTTGGAGAGATAAAGCACAGCGTATTCCAGTCAATGTTAACATCACCTAGAATAATGGTTTCATAGGAGATAGTTTGAGAGATCCAAGCAAGGAATAGTTCTAGGGTAGGAATATTGTCACCGGGAAGTATATAAATGGAGGGAATTGCTATTTTCTTTTGTTTGTTTAAGTTATAGTTAACAATGAGTATTTCAGCAAGGAGAAAACAAGGAGGAGTGATGGGAAGTGGGTGAAGGGAGAGCTGTTCTGAGTATAGCAGTGCCACTCCTCCACCTTTTTATATGCCTATCTTGGCACAAAATATTGTAACCAAGGATAAGATTTCACTATTAGTAATGTGAGGTTTTAGCCAAGTTTCAGTGATGGAGAGAATATCAGGGCTATAAACTGATAGCAGGAATGGAGGTCAGAGACTTTGTTTTGGATACTTCGGATGCTGAGAGCCATAATTATAAATATGAATGAAACAAAAACACCACAAGACAAAGGCATTACATTAGGGATTTAAAATACTGGGCTCATGAACTAATAACAATGCTAGAATAACAGATTTCGCAGTTGCATGCATTGTGTGAACCCATATTTTTGATGAGGAACAGACCAAAATACCAAATATCTGACATTATGCAACATTTTCACAGCCTCTTCCAACCTCCTAACCTGTCAGCATAATTCCAGAAAAAGTCAGAAATAACAGAACAAAGGCATAACATCAGGGATAGTTTAAAACATTGCTATGATAAACTTAAAAAGATATAAGAATAACAAGGTTTGCATTAGCATGCATTAAATATCAGAATATTCTGCAGAATTTTCATAGTCCCCAATGTCTCAGCATTATAATTCTAGATGAGGTAAAAACAAAATAAAAAACAAGACAAGGACATAACATTAGGGATTTTAAACAATGTACTTAACATTAGGGATTTTAAACAATGTACTTATGAATTAATCTTCTTTTTCTTCTATCGGCTTTTCCTGGTTAGGGGTCGCCACAGCGGATCACCTGTCCGCTCATGATTGGCAGTGGAGTTAATTAACAAAAATGGTAAAATAGATTTCGCAGAAGCATATATTGTGTGAACCCACATTTTTGATGAGGAACAGACTAAAAAATGAGGCAAACATCTAAGCATTGTGCAACATTCTCACAGCCCCACACACCTCTCCTAACCTTTCAGCTTAACAATTCTAGACAAAGCCAAAAATAACTGCAGAACAGATGTATCTTATCAGGGATAGTGTAAAACATTGCTATGACACACTTAGAAAAATACTAGAATAACAGCGTTTGCATCAGTACAGTCTGCAGAATTCTTATAGCCCCCCATGTCTCAGTACGATAATTCTGGATGAAGTAAAAACAAAAAAACAAGACAAAGACGTAACATTAGGGATTTAAAACAATGTGTCTATGGACTAAGAAAGATACTGGAATAATAGCTTTTTGATGTAGCATGCATTGCATGACCCCACTTTTTTTAATGCGGAACAGACAAAAATACCAGGCAAACACCTGAACATTGTGCAACAATCTCACAGCCCTTAAACCCCCCCCAACCTCTCAGCACAATTATATCTGACAAAGCAAAAAATTGTCATAGAACAAAGGGGTAGCATCAGGGATAGTTGTAAACATTGATGGTATACACAAAACAACAGAGTTTGCATTAGTATACATTAAAACAACAGCTCTACAATTTGCAACAATCTCACAGCCGCTGTCAATCTTTCAGCACAACTGCAGGCAAAGCAAAAATAAATTAATGAACATTCTTATTTAAGACTGATTAAAAAGACTACACAAAATATGGATGTTAGATATTACAGAAAAGTCTCCCTTCCTCAATCTCTTAGCAGAAGAATTATTGACAAGGATAAAGTAAAACTGCTACAACCACAGTCCCTCACCCCCTCAATCCTCTTAGTAGAACTCTGCACAAAAAGTATAACTTTTTGGTCTTGGAGCTGTTGGCAGTCAATAACAGGGAAGGAGACAACATGAATCAACTAGCTGTTAGGGAACTTAAGTGGATCTTTACTTTAAAAGCGCATTTACACCCTGGCATTAATCAATATGTATCAGTTAAACCTATTCTGAATAATAGGAAGTTGTGAAACAATTACTTATGGTTTGATGCTTGCCTTGAGTACAGCTTATGTTTTACACATTTGCTTTTATGCGTGTTGTTTTTTCTAATATTGGTTTCACTAGAGTTCCCTATAACCACCCTCCTGCATCCATCATGCTTTGTGCCTGGCTCTGCAGGTATTTCATCAGCCTGTCATAAATTGACCTTCTGGTGTGGTTTTAGTCTTTAGCCTTTGTATACTCGTCCCGTGGTTTTCATACGACACAGGTGATGTTTATGGTTTGAGAATATGGTTACTATGCGGTTCCAGTAGTGGTGCTAAGACATCTATCTGTTCTTACTTCCTGGTATACTTGACAAATTATTTTATACAGTTTATGTATTTTTTAGGTCTTTAACAAAGTTCAGCATTGTTGTTCATCTGGTATTTCGGGTTTCAGTATATACATATTTTTTGTCTGAGATCGGAAGCTTGTAGTATTCTTACAGTTGAGCATTCTGTTCCTATATGTATTATGTTATTGTATAGGAGTCAGCTAACCGCTCTATTTTAGCTCAGCACTTCACACTTAGTGTGTATTTTTATATTAGTTATTTTCATTTTTTCACTTGGAAAAAATTTTTTTTATTTTTTATATTTAACTGCCGACAGGCTCCCTAGATCCTTGAGCATCCACTTGGGCGCTGGTGTTTGACAGATCTTATATGTGTTGACTTTGTGTGAAACGGAGGTTGTTTGAACGATTGCATTGGCAGTTTGTTGAAATATTTTAATACCAGTAATAGGCAGAGGTGAGCGGATAGTCGCTTGTGATTTGACAGTTGCCTTTTGAGGTATGTATATGCTCTATACTCCTTCAGCTTAGTTTTTTGATCGGTAGCTGTTCAATATAGGTTTATTGAGCTATGATGTTTCATGGGGATGATCCCCAATGGGATTGTTTTAGCGTAATTATTTTCTTATTACGCCAGCAGTCGTTTGTTAGACTGTGTTTTTTGGGCCTACCAGTAGTTGTTGTGAGTAGGACATCTTTTGTCCTTGGATTGTTTTTTGTCGTCCTGTTGCATGCCTAAGTTTCTTCGACTGGATAGTGATGAGGGGTACCTTGCCAATAGTGATCGCCGCATATTTGTGATCGTTTTTATGTGATATTAGGCAAGATCAGGACACATGCTTAGCTACGATTTAGGTCAGTACCAATAGTCACTGTGTTGCTGCGACGCTAGTGAATATGCTATTAGCAGCACTAACGTTTGTCAGTTCTGTTCTGCACAACAATACTAACAGTCAGTAGTTTTTTACTTCTGGATTGTTAGATACTGTTTTATGTACGGTTTATTAGCATTGGTTGTGCAGCAGATAGTTTTGATCTCATGATGTGTGACAGCTAACAGTGTTAGCTTGGGTATTGGAGTATTTACATCAGTGAACCAAGTATGTGTTTAGTTAGCGACTCCAGATAAGAGTTAGTGAAGGTGTCACGACTGTCATGAATGTTTCTATAATTAGATATAGTGCTTGTTTCCATCCAGAAGACATTGTCTTTTGCTTTATGTTCTGTGCTTTAATCAAGGCTTTGCATAGTTAGCCAAAGACTTATGGCGTAAACATTATCAATCCTTTATTTCTAGATTGATAGGTTCCAGTATGTTATTCATGCATAGTATAGTCTGCTTAAGGTATCTCAGCCATGTTTCTATATTGTTTTTATATTGTCTTTATATTGTTTTTAAATTGCTTTTCTATTTTTAACATTGTTTTTTAACACTGTTTCTTTAAGCAAGCAGTGGTCTACTGTTTGTTAGTAATTATCTAATCAATGTTTAATTGGTTAGTTTGAGCGCTAAAAGTTTTTGTATAAAAGGTAGTTAGTATCAATGTCTTATTACACCTGAAGAAGCGTAGTATATCTACGTGAAAGCGCTTGTGTTTTTTATTCCAAATAAAGAAGCTTCCTGTACCAGTGACTTTCTCCGTGTGGTGACTCCAGTGGATTTTGTGTCTTCCGAACTAATAACAATGCTAGAATAACAGATTTCGCAGTTGCATGCATTGTATGAACCCATATTTTTGATGAGGAACAGACCAAAATACCAAATATCTGACATTATGCAACATTTTCACAGCCCCTTCCAACCTCCTAACCTGTCAGCATAATTCCAGAAAAAGTCAGAAATAACAGAACAAAGGCATAACATCAGGGATAGTTTAAAACATTGCTATGATAAACTTAAAAAGATATAAGAATAACAAGGTTTGCATTAGCATGCATTAAATATCAGAATATTCTGCAGAATTTTCATAGTCCCCAATGTCTCAGCATTATAATTCTAGATGAGGTAAAAACAAAATAAAAAACAAGACAAGGACATAACATTAGGGATTTTAAACAATGTACTTAACATTAGGGATTTTAAACAATGTACTTATGAATTAATCTTCTTTTTCTTCTATCGGCTTTTCCTGGTTAGGGGTCGCCACAGCGGATCACCTGTCCGCTCATGATTGGCAGTGGAGTTAATTAACAAAAATGGTAAAATAGATTTCGCAGAAGCATATATTGTGTGAACCCACATTTTTGATGAGGAACAGACTAAAAAATGAGGCAAACATCTAAGCATTGTGCAACATTCTCACAGCCCCACACACCTCTCCTAACCTTTCAGCTTAATAATTCTAGACAAAGCCAAAAATAACTGCAGAACAGATGTATCTTATCAGGGATAGTGTAAAACATTGCTATGACACACTTAGAAAAATACTAGAATAACAGCGTTTGCATCAGTACAGTCTGCAGAATTCTTATAGCCCCCCATGTCTCAGTACGATAATTCTGGATGAAGTAAAAACAAAAAAACAAGACAAAGACGTAACATTAGGGATTTAAAACAATGTGTCTATGGACTAAGAAAGATACTGGAATAATAGCTTTTTGATGTAGCATGCATTGCATGACCCCACTTTTTTTAATGCGGAACAGACAAAAATACCAGGCAAACACCTGAACATTGTGCAACAATCTCACAGCCCTTAAACCTCTCCCAACCTCTCAGCACAATTATATCTGACAAAGCAAAAAATTGTCATAGAACAAAGGGGTAGCATCAGGGATAGTTGTAAACATTGATGGTATACACAAAACAACAGAGTTTGCATTAGTATACATTAAAACAACAGCTCTACAATTTGCAACAATCTCACAGCCGCTGTCAATCTTTCAGCACAACTGCAGGCAAAGCAAAAATAAATTAATGAACATTCTTATTTAAGACTGATTAAAAAGACTACACAAAATATGGATGTTAGATATTACAGAAAAGTCTCCCTTCCTCAATCTCTTAGCAGAAGAATTATTGACAAGGATAAAGTAAAACTGCTACAACCACAGTCCCTCACCCCCTCAATCCTCTTAGTAGAACTCTGCACAAAAAGTATAACAATCTCCTTTGGTTTTCTCAACCCTGCCAAAAAAAAAAAAAACAGCAAGTCATCTTTTCTACAGTTGATAGAAGGCTGCTACTAATCCTCTGTACCCTCTTCACGATTGTCGACTGATCCACTGCTTGCTTTCCCTCCACACAGATCAGAACAGCTCAGCCCTTTTAATTTGCCCTTAAAAAGGACAGTTTTTTAGACATTTTAAAAATTGTCCTTACAATGGCAGTTGAAAATACAGCTCCTTCACTTGTCCCAAATTACCACTCCTGGAAAGATTGGTATCCTGTGTCCGTCCTCACACCAGTAATCCAAAATAAATTATCCTGATCTGCTGACTGCAGCAAAAAAAAAACTCCTCTCTTGAAAAACAAGAAGAGAAGTAATGTTTGCTACAAATGTGCCTTTTTAAAGGCAGTTGACACAGGAAGTGCTTTACAAGGATGAGTCAGGTTATTGCTTTGTCACTTCCATGTTAACAAAAAACAAAAAAACAAACAAACAAAAAAACTTACTTTCCTGGCTGCTGCAACCAGTCAGGTCCCTTGTTTCACTGAAGTGGACCTGACTGAATGCAGCTGGTGGGAAAAAATGTCTGCAAGGTTTTGATAGTGTCCAAATCGTGCAGTGATGTCACACAGCCATGCAAACATCCAGGAGCCAGGTAAGGAGAAATAGAAACCCATGGCTGCATGTGGGGGCCCCTGTATGCAGGGAGCTAACGGGGAGAGGTTCAGCTGGTGCCTAATGCCCCCTATGGACAGTGCCAGTTGGGGTAGAGATTTGGCAATCCAGTCCTGTAGTCTTTCCATATGGCTGATACAGGCACAGACGTTCCTCTCCATAATCTCCTCCACCAGCCACGTCTACTCTTGTTGGTTGACATAATTGCCACTTCCATTGGTACTACTCCTGATGGGTACTACTGCACCAGCACCCAGGGCAGAGCAGCCTGTTGCAGGGGGTGCAGGTAGTTTGGTTGCTGTGGAGGTTACACTGCCAGGCTGTAACCCAGAACTGCTGGGTGCCTCTGTTGCTTTTGGTGGTGTTATGGTAGCCACATGTGGGTGGGATGGCATTTTGAGCTGCTGTGGCTGGTCTAGATCACTGCACAGGTGGTCTTTATGAAGCAGTAATGAGTGTTGCAGTATAATGAAAACAAAAAAAAAGAAGAAAAAATTATTAATAACAGCATGAAATAGGGTGGAGAGACATATCTGTCTATCTATCTATATATATATATATATATATATATATATATATATATATATATATGGGTTTACTTTAAAATCCCGAAATGCCATAATATTGACTTGCAGAACATTGAGATGAAAACCGCAAAACGTTACATTTAGTTAGGTGAGGGTGTGTGGGGAGAAGCCCCCCCCACTTGGGTGGGTTTTATTTGCTTTGGTTTGTTTTTTATGTACTGTTGGTCAAGTATTTACTTACGTGGTGAAAAATTATGGTGATGTGAATGTTCTGTAATGTAAAGTTTCCTGGTTTTCATATCAGCGTTCTGCAAGTTGATGTTATGGCATTTCGGAATTTTAAAGTAGACCCATATATATATATATATATATATATATATATATATATATATATATATATATATATATATATATATATATATATATATATATATATATATATATATATATATATATATATATATATATATATATATATATATATATATATATATATATATATATGTGTGTGTGTATATATATATATATATATATATATATATATATATATATATGTGTATATATATATATATATATATATATATATATATATATATGTGTATATATATATATATATATATATATATATATATATATATATATATATATATATATATATATATATATATATATATATATATGGGTCTACTTTTAAATTTTGAAGTTTCAAAACGTTGCCTTTCTTATGGTCGAGAACATAAGATCAAAATTTTGAAAATTCATAATTTAATAAAACAAAAATAAAAACAAAAAATCTTTTTTTCTATGTTTTTGCATAGAGCAAGCCCCCCCCTGCACCCCCACACATCTGCGTAATTAAATATACCAAGATCACACTACAGCAAGGAAAAGGTAACTATACAGTACTGCTCTATAAGGTGATCTCCGTTTAAATGATTCAAGGTTTCAAAACTTCGAACTTATGGTCTTGACCATAAGAAAGTCGATGTTTTGGAATTTTGAAATTTAGAAGTAGACCCGTATATATATATATATATATATATGTATATGTATATCATTAAATATAAATTTTGGTGCACTAATGGCATCATATTCCTAGCTCTCACAATTACAAACTTTGTACAGTAAGTATCATTATTTTACATTTGGATTATGCATTACAGTTACTTAAACATATATGGGACCTGACTACATGTTATTCTGAAGTATGTCTTCAGTTAACCACTTAATGATAGTATATATATAAAAATGTTAGAAAGTTGAAATTTTGTAGAGAAACCAGCAATGTTATATGATGCTATAAGGTCATTAAAATGTGGGGGTCTCAATAGAAGGGTTGCTGTATTTGTAAAAAAAGTCTGTGAAAGTGTTAGCCATTTTGAGATGAGTTAATAAAATGTCAGTTAATATACTGGGCTACAGCTTACTGCTGTTTATTTTTGCCACTCACTTTCTTAAACTTCTTCCAAAAGACTCTAAGAAAAATCTGACTGTGCATCATGACTGCTGATTTGGTTTTGTTTCTCACTCTATTGCATGATTTATTATTCTACAGTCATTCTAGCAGTCACTTTGTGTATAAGGTTTTATTGGAAAAGTAGATGCTGCCGGCTCTATTAATTGTGCTGAATACACATGAATAATGCATGAATTGAGGTATTGAACCACTAAAATAGCTGTCTAGTTGAGTCTACCAATTTGCTGAGTAAATGCACTATTGGTGAGACTTTGGAAGGCTGGAGTATTCAGCCTTAAAAATGTACAATATGGGATCCAAGTGAAAATTCATCTTGGTGAAAATTTGTAACACATCTCAGTAACTTCCTTGTTAAACTGAATTGTATATGAAGCAAACATGTTTCTTTTTGATCAGCAGAAAAAAAAATCAGAATTAATAATTAAAAAACAGTGAAGCACCACATACAGATGACCTATTAGTTGAATGTTACAGTCATTTGATTAAAAGATTTAATATATTATTGAATGAAAAAAATGAAAATGAAAAAAATACTCCCAGACATCTCAGATTCTAACACAGTACATAAAAAGTTATCTTGATGCAGATATATAGCCAGATTCAGTAAACTCTGTGTAGGTTCCGTGCAGACCCTACATGTAGTGTATTTGTGTATGTGATACTGTGCATTGAGCAGCATTGTGCAATCTCACTCCATGAATATTAATGACACACGGCGGGTGTAGGGAAGGTTTTGTGGCTCACCCCAGTTTTACTGGCCATGAAACCTATATACACTGAATGCAGGTCATTCCGGGGCAAAGAGCAAGCATGCATTTTCTGAAAGATATGAAGTACGGAACACAAATGTATATCTTATGATATATTGACTGCAATCTTCAGTGATTTCACAATAAGCCATCCATTTCACAAGAAAAAGACCAAATATTTGATACAAATACCTGGGCATTCTGCAAAACTGTGGACAGTATGTACTTTGTGTTTTAATTAATTTGTTTTATCTTTTCTTTGCCAGTGTTTGTGGGATGCACAGCTTGGCATAAACATGTTTAGCTGTGCTTACCTGGCTTGCATGAAGCGCAGCAGAGCACAGACTGCAAAAATGGACCACTCTAGTTTTTATTTTAACATTTGTTAACCTGGAAAGTCCGACTTGGAACAAATCCAATTTTCAGCAGAGACCCGGGGAGAAATACTCCAGACACATGTCTTTGTAATGTGGAAGGAAACCAGAGCACCTAGAGGAAACCCACACGAATGCAGGCAGGACATGCAGATTCTGCACAGAAGGCACCCCAGCCAAGAATCAAACCAGAAAATCTCTTACTGTGAGGTGACAATGCTACTGCTGCACCACTGCTCTATCCAACAGGGATGGGACCCAGACAGCCACACATATGAACCGGATGCATTCAAGTAATATTGTGCATTGTGCAACCACAGTAACTGGTGTTGTACTATGGTTAACAGCGATAACCTTACAATAACTACTAAGATAGCAGAAATCCATCTCACTAATCCTATGGCAGCAGGTGTTAAGTGTAGGGGTGGAGTGCAGATGGTACGGGGGTCTGCAAGTTTTGTTTTACTATTGTGAAAGTGCAGATTATAGCAATAAAGTGCAAGATACATGACTGTTTTTTTCAATCTTCTTTTTGTAATAGCTGCAGGTGAAGGAAGACTGTATAAATGATAAAATTGACTAGCCCTTTTATACAAATGCCTGTATACCTAATTAGCTAGAATTTATTTTGTTCATTACTGTTGTGCATCACTTACCATCATGCAAACATGGTGCCCAGCAGTGCGCACTCACACCTACCATGTTTGTGCGATGTTTCTAAATGTTGCAAATTCTAAATGAGTGCACTCTCAGTAAGCACGAGATGTGCAATAGGTGGGAAAAAGCATCATATAAACTGCAGCTGGTGGGGAATGCTCACTAGACATTGAGGTTGAACTATGGCAGGCATGTCTGGAATTGCTAGAGAGTGGAGTGCTTTTGGGCACAGCACTGGGGTGTCAAGGTGTCCAAGATTTTTCTTGGACTTCTAGTTAGAGAGCATGAGCCCATGTTGCTGGAGTAGGACTATTCCAGCTCAGAATATATATCTGAAGCCTAGAATAGTGTTGCCAGGGCCTTAGCCAGTGTGACAGGTATCCCCCACACAGGTGATCAATGCAGATATCATTTTGATGACCTCCAGAGGAGGAAGTAGGATACTCTTGAGCTCTGTATCGGGGAGTGTCAGGCAGGAGACACCCCACAGCTGTGTAAATATCAATTTCTTTGAGTAATTGTAAGAGATAAAAGCTGAATATAGTCAAGACTGGTATTCAAAATGGTGTTCTGTTCTGTTTTTTTTCCCCACAGCTGTTGAGGAGATAGTCTTGAATGCTCAATCCCATGCCACACATCTAGTAAGGATATGAGAAGCATGTGATATGTATGCTTCAGAACAGTACTGTCTAAATAGTATTTTAATAATAATAAAATAATAATAATAATAACAATAATAATAATAATAATAATAATAATAATAATAATAATAATAATTGTTATAGTAATTTTGTAGCATTTGTAGCATTAAAAGTTAAGGACCCCTTAGCTGGTATTTAATAGAGTTGTATCAAATTGAGCATGCATATCCCAACTGTAAAAGAAACTGTGCATACTGCAGTCTGTAGTACAAAACAATGGTGCCATATTATCAAATAACAGTAGGCATGTGTCCCTAAACTGTAAAAGGGAAAGTATGCATGCAGTAGATGGTAGCACATAAGAACAGTGCAGTATTTTAGCATAGTCATCGATTGTGGGTTCAAAAACTGCACTTCCCAAATATACAATACTGTTATGGTTTTATTATTGAAATGTAACTCCATACCTCTATATGTCTATACCAATGGCACAAATGACCTTCTGTAATCTGTAACCAGTATAATTGGAACATGCATATATGCAATATATGCACACATCAAAGTTTGGTGGCCACAATCTGCACTATAGCGTGCCTCTGATATAAACTGAGTAGTCTTAAAAGTAAGGAAGAAACTTGTTAGAGGAGTTTGTAGAGTTAAAAGTAAAGGTAACACAATAGAGTAAAATAATTGTATCAGTGTCTTGTATGTCACATATGAAGGCACTAATGTTCTTTCTTTTTTCACTCACCCCAACCCTTTTCTTTCATTTTGTTATGTTTATTATTTTAATTTTTTTGATTTATTATTTTTTTGTGTTTACTTTTTTTATGTTTTGTTCTTCCCACAGAACAGTGGGGTAGAACTGTCCCATGGGATCCACCTGCCCCCACTCCACTGGCTAAAGCACCACTGCCCAGCATATCTGGTGCAGCACCTGGTAGCACCCCTCTGCCACCCCTGCATTACCCAACCCCTCAGGCAGTTCTGCTCCAGGGGACAGGCCTGTGGCTCCTGGGTGCAGTGGTAGATGAGGTTAGTTTATTACCCATGATGAACTGCCAGGGATGGTGAGTAGGACTGTGCATTGCACTGTTGGCACATGCTTATGCCAGATGGAGCACCTGCTCTCCAACTTAGTGCAGAGCAACCTTAGGAGGAGCAGACATTGGGCACTGCAGCCAGTGGCACAGTGTGGTGACAGTGAAGACAGTCCACTGGGTGACAACTAGATTCTCACTGAAAACCACCATGTCATGCAGGAGACCAAGATTTCCCATCCCTCTCCCCATCCATGCTGTTTACCCACATCATGTGTCCTTCATATCCCTGTCTCTTGTCTTGTTTGTCTTGTCTGCACTTGATTCCTCACTTGCCCAGCTTACCTCTCCCAGACATAATTGTCACCTGTCCCACAAAAAGAATTGTCCCATACAAAGCTCTCCATTTTTTACAAGTGTTCATGACACACATGATTATTTCAAATTCTCTATACAATTCTCTATACAACAGATTGCGTTGTGTTCACCCATCTCTCTGGGGGTGACAGTCCAAATTCACCAAATTTGTATGTTTTATTCTGGAAGAAATGGACAGCTGTGGTTCTTTCCTACATCTTTCCTGCACATTCCTGCCTTGTTTTCACTTTGTTCTTCCCCCTGCTTGCTCCCCATTTCACCATATTTGTGTCTCTCCCATTTCATTTCTTTAAGAATTATTACATGATGGTGCACTGTATGCACCAGTACTCCATAACAGTAAAAAAGCAGTGATATAACTGGATATATTTAAAGTATCATACATGCTTGTAAAATTATTACTTCCAGCTGTATTCAAACCTGCTACCATCTGCCTCCAACAACAGTGCATTAACATTGCTGCCACAGAGTCAGTTAGATAGCAGATGTATTTATTACATTCAATAATAACTGTCACAGTTTAAGAAAGACTTCCTTTTGCACTTCCTTGTGCTTGCTCCTCATATCATTAATGTCATATCTTCTTCATTAAATTTCTATATAAGAGTATTCATGCTCCCCTGTAATGGTTTATAAAGGCATTATTGTGTGATACTCATTTAGTCTTGCATAGCAGTAGTGTGCTTTGTTGCTCAATACTGTACATTGCACAGCATCAGTAAGCAACATTACTAATGAAATACTTTAATGTATTACCTATAGCTAAACCATTTGAACCAAAAAGGTACTTATCACTACATTAACTCATTACATTCAACTGACACCTCCAGGTACATCTGCAGTTAACTCTTATTGATGCCTCCAGGCATCAAATACTGCTTGTTCATATTTGCATCAGTAATTCCAAAACCATGCTATGTACAATGTTTTAAAAGATTTCCTCTTTAGGCTTACACAATAGCATTGATATTTGTCAATATTGAGTGCAGGTAGAGAGATATTAACTGTTGCTTTTATGATATTAATTTATATACATATACTTTTACAATTTTCTAAATATTTCAACAACTAAGTTAGCAGACCAAACTCCTTAGCCTTATATGAAAGCTCTCAGTTAGATGAATACAATGCTGCTGAAAGTATGTGTGCAACTTGAGTGGTTGCTGAGATATTGTACGTTGTTTACAAAATATTACAAACATAATAGCTACTGTGTTTACTGTGACTTATAAAATTCAGTTTAAGACCTAGAACCTAAAGAATGCTACCACTATAAAAATATTTTTTGCTGAAGTGTTTGGCATTTATGCTTCTTTCATAACCCCTATGGTTCCAGAGATATGAGCATTTGTTTGAAATCCAAGGACATAATTTTGTTCTGTCAAAAAGATTAGTCTCCGCCCATCTGAAGTTACAGTGCAAATTTCCTGAGCTCCACTGGAGTGAATGAGTTAAGTGCATTAATTCCATCAGCTAGAAAGTTAGTTAACTAGCAGGTGTATACAACAGCAATTAAGTCTGCCATTTGCGATACAGTCTCTAAAATACACCTGCTAATTAACTGAGTCTGTAGCACCATATGTTAATGCGTTGATACATATATTTGTTTTGTTTAGATGGTACTTGGTTTGAATACAGGTGTATGTTAACGGTGTCAAATAATTTTACATGAGTAAATCCAAATCTGAAGTGTGATAGTTGTTATGGAGTGTCTACAGTATGGCTAGATGGTAATGATTTCCAATCCAACTATATAATACTTAGAACTGGTTTTGCTGTGGTTGCATGTTAATGCTCAATGTGTACCATTGTGCAATATTTCTTTAAAGAAAAGAAATGGAGAAGATAGGAAAGTGGTGAAATGTGGAGCAAACAGGGGGAGAACAAAGTGAAAACAAGGCAGGAATGTGCAGGAAGGATGTAGGAAAGAACCATAACTATGCATTTTTTCCAGAATAAAACATACGCATTTGGCTAAATATGGACTGTCATCCCCAGAGCTGAAGGGCTGTAGGAATGTCTTGTCGAGGTAAGTTGGGCAAGTGAGGAATCAAATGCAGAAAGACAAGACAAATGAGACAAGGACAGTGAAGGACACATGAGGTGGGTGAACACCATGAATGGGGTGAGGGTGGGGATATCTCGAACCCATTGACACCAAGTTGGCTGACACTGAGAATTGAGTCCCCACCCACTGGACTGTCATCACTGTCACCTCACTGCACCAGTGGCTGCAGTGTCTGATGTTTGCGTCTCCTTGTGTTATTTAATACAATGATGGAGAGCAGTATCTCCAAGCTGAGTAGACATGCACCAACAGTGTGGTGCACAATCCTATGCACCATTCCTGGCAGGTTGTCATGGGTGATAAACTCACCCCCCTCTGCCACTGCACCTGGAGGTGAGCAGAGCCACAGACCTGTCCTCTAGGGCAGATCTACCAGAGGAGACAGTTAGTGCAGTGGTGGCAGAAGGGATGCTACCAGGTACTTCACCAGATGTGCTGGGCAGCAGTGCTGTAGCCTGTGGAGTGGGGGGAGGTGGATCATATGGGACCGTCTTAAACCATGCCATGGGGAAAAAATTAAAATAGTAAACACAGAAAAGGGTTGGGGTGAGAGAAAAAATGGGAGAACATTATTAACTTCATGTGTGGCATACAAAGCATTGATACAATTATTTTACTCTATTTTGTTACCTTTACTTTCAACACTACAAACTCCTAACAAATACCTTTCTTTACTGTTCAGACTACCCAGCTTCTAACAGATGCACAATATACTAGAGATTGCAGTAAGCAATCCTTAATGTGTGCACAAATTGCATATATGCATGGTCCAAATATACTGATTACAATTTACAGCAAGCCAGTGGTGACACTGCTTTACAGCTCTGATGTTATATTGCAGTATTGATGAAACCTTATCATAGTCAATATATTATATATATTTAATATATTTGGGAAGTGTGGATTTTGAAGACACAGCCTATGAGTACTTTGTAATAATGGACTGTTCTTTTGACCTCCAGAGTAATGCATGCATTCTTCCCTATTACAGTTAAGAAATGAATGCTCAATTCAATAGAACTGTATAAGTAACAAATACATGCGTCATAACTATTAATGCTAAAATAATACCACTGTTCGGATGCATACATGCCACATGCATCTTGCATCAGTGGTAATCTATAGGCATGGTTTTGCACATGCAGTGCCCGGTCTGTGATGGCTGTGGAAAAAAAACAGAACACAAGAGAAAACCATTAAGCATATGAATCCTGTCTATATCCAGCTTTTAACTCTGACAAGTAGTCTCTGTAAGTGACACTTACACATCTGTGGGGTGCCTGCTGCCCAACATTCCTCGATCCAATGGTCAAGGGTATACCTCTTCCTTATCCTGAGGTCTCTGTAGTGGATCCTAGATTGTTCACCAGTATGGGGGAAATTTGTAGCACTGGACAGAGCCTAGGGCAGACTATTCCATCCCTCTGCAATAGCCTGAGCCCATGCTCATTGACTAGGAGTCCAGCAAATACTCTGGACTCCTGCACACCCCATCTTTGAGCATAGAATCTCAAAATCTCTCCAGGAATGCCAGCCATGCCTATCACAGCTCAAGACCAATGTAGAATAACATTTCCTTCCCATTGCAGGTATCATGCTTACTGGCAGTGAGAACTTTCTGGATTTGCAACATTTGAAGGTGTTGTGCATCACTTACCATCATGCAGCCATGTTGTATGACAGTGTGAGCTGCTGGGAAATGTGTTTGCATGATGGCCAGTAGTATTAAATAACTGCATCTGGTGCATGCCTGTGGCTGTCTTGGCCTTGTCTACTACATGGTGGCCCATTTGTGCAGTTTGTGCACTGCTGCTCTAACTGCAAATGAAATGTGCATATCCAAAGCCATTTATGCTAAGAGGCTCATCGTGCAAACAGTGCCCCCCCCCCAAAAAAAAAATAAAGTGAAAAAAATAAAGAGCATACAATTTGGAGAATTAGTTAAAATGCGGAAAATCAATCTATGACATGCATAGTAGAAACTGTTAGCACACATGAGATATGACTACATAGGTCTGAATCCCTACTCTCACTGTAATGGATCATAGGATCATAGGATCTTAGGGGGTTACTAGGCTAATGGCCCTGGGGCCCTTATAAGCCTATCCAAGAGTTTATCTCCAAAAAAGAAACCTCAGTCAGCACATGTCGCTCCTGTCGATGAGGGACACAGGTGGAAACCCTAGGACAAATTGTAGTGAGTAAATACTATACTAACTGCACTTGTGGGCCATTTTAAACCTAGCCAACTTCCCTTAAAGATAGGAATCAAACCCTGGAACTTGTGCTTATAAGGTAGGAACCTTAACCACTATATCAACTCTCAACCAAATATACAACTGCATCCTATTTTGAACCCATGACCCTCATACCTGTAGAACAATGGATCATCCCACCAAGCCACACAACTGCTTATAGCTAATGCTAAATAATGCACTATCACAAAACAGGAGGGGGGACTTATTTATCTTTGCCCCACAAAAACCTTTACAGCAAATACATGACATAATGCCTCACACAACCAAATTCAACTGAATGTACACCAATATCAAGGGATGACCAGATATTTGTAAATCTATTCTAAGTAATATATTTGTATGTGGTGCACTTACTGGTCACACAATCTGCTATGATTATTACTTGCAAATATACATCTGTGTCCTACCTTTCTGTGTTTCTTGGTCATTCATCAGTTATCTGACCAGTACTCAGAGATATGCAGTGTGTAAGCCAGTCTATATCATTTATCTTACAATGTGTGAGGATATTCACTGGGGACAATATGATTTGCAGTTGCCATCAAATTAATGGAATGTTGAATGTCACAAACAAGCATAGACTGCTGTTTTGGGAGTGGGAGCAAAGGTGGTTCCTGGCATGGAACATGCAAGGGTATAATGTTCTTTTAACAGAGGTGGACCCAGGCTGAGCTACTTTTATGGCACAAACAAGGCAATGTTGCTCTTGTTACTCTCCTTGTTTTACATCCTGCCGCTTTGATCTTGTGAGGGTGGTGAAGCCAGAAACTACTATGTGCCTCATTACTTTCAAACTTCTCTGTTATGATTTCCAATTTCAAATGTATGTTGCTAAAATGAGAGCATGCAGTGATCATCATTACTTTGGGGAGGTACCAATGTATAAATCTTTAAGACCTGAGACCTGCTACTTGCTAATGGACACATACAAGTCAAATAGGTCTCTGCTGTCACGTGACATTAATTTCTGTACAAATCTCCCACCTTGTAGTTGCTTACTGTACCAAGTGATGAAATACAAGGACATGTCATAATATTATTATACGAAACAGTACATGTTCAGGACTTACCTTTTAAATGCAGCAGTTGCTGCAGTGTTAGTTCAGGGCTGACTGTGATGCAAGCAGTACACAGCCAATACAATCCATGGAAGGTAAGGGCTGTGGCTCTGAGGTGAGGCTGGCAGAGGTTGCATGGTTCCTGTACTGTGTCCCTGTCCACCCTGTAGCACTCTATAATGTCCATGTCATGTATGTTTTGATAAGTTAAATGTGACCAGAAACTCTTATCTGTCTTAGCCTATGCCTATTGGCAGCATCAGCAACATTGCCTGCAGTCTGTATCACATACAAATGGAGTTAAGCAGCAGCAGCAGCTCCTAACATTCTGTCTGTGTAGATATTCTGTGTCTGTACTTCACTACATTTGAAATCCACAGGAAAAACTGGCATGGGGTCTAAATGGTTGCTTTTAACTTTGTGAATAGCTCTACCAGATTGGTTGATTAGCATGCAGTTCAGCTGCTTATGCTGTAATTAGTATCTCTGAAACATAGCCTAGACAGATGTAGTCCATTAATAATCTAATCTAGTATAAAAAGGCAAATGTGAGCTAGCCAAACTGATGGTGAGGATACTTGCTACATGTTAAGCAAAGCATACTAATTTCCAAACTATCTTTACATAGGAGTATTGAACTCCGGCAGGTATTTTTTTACCTGCATAATGCATATGCTGGAGTATATTAATGAATAATGTGATGCAAAGCCTTTTGTACTATCTGTATGCATTAGTTAGAAGTCTACTAATGGCATGGCCATGTTTCTCTAACCATTTCAGAGGTACAAATGATTGACAGTGCATGAAAATAGTTGTGTGACACATATGTACAAATGTTTCAGGGAAGGATCCTTTGAATGCATGTTTAACATTTCCAATGTGTTTTATTCGCAAAATGGTTCATGTGTCTATTCTTTAGTGGTTGGGAGAAGCAAAGAGAAGTTACTATTATGTCACAAACTACAATGGGTTGTTATTTTGGGGGGTGGTACAGTTGAGTTACTGCTATGGCACATACAAGGATATATTGCCCTTGCTACTCTCCTTGTTTTGCATCCTGTCTGTTAGTATTTTACATATGTTGTATGTGTTAAGTTTTTACAGTGGGTACTACTGGCTGCCTACTGTAGCTGTTTTATCTACTAACAGTTACTTTGTAGTTATGTGATAGCTATGAGTATTATCATTCTGTTGTGTTTTGGGACTGAAAATATCATTGAGGCGCAGACCCCTTAAGTGAGGCAGAAAACACTGTAATAGTGGGCATGCTACATTAACGTGATGCTTTCCTTCTTGGAAGGGGTTGTCCCAATATGTCAGAGAGGCTGAGGATATGGCAGGAAATCACTGATAACATAAATGCTGCGGGCAGCCAAAACCATACGTATGAGCAGGTGTGCCATAGGACCACTGACATGATCACATCTGAATGGAGGCATGCAGCTGATGTTGCAGAGACCAGAGAATAATGGGGGTGAGTCTGCTGCTGAACCACCTCTCACCCCAATAAGGAATTCCTGGTGAATCTTCTGACACAGGACAACTCACAGCAGCGTGGCCCACAATATGTCCTTGATATTGGTGCAGCACCTTCTCAGTGCCAGGAAGAGCTTCCACGTAGGCTTTGTTATATGACCAGTTCCATACTGTTGTATAGTAAAACAATTGAAATAAAAGTTACTTCTGTGTCACTTGTGTTGTTTTGGGGGGGGGGTTGAATATTAGTACAGCGGTCAGCTCAGTTTGGAGCTGTCAGTCATGTAATTGTTAAAGTAAAATGCCATGCTGATTGAGAGGAGTACATGTAGTAGTACCAGTCTTACTGTTAAATGTGATGGTGTTGGCCTTATAGGTTCATAGGTTAATGGGGTGATACTACGCTATTGGCCCAGAGGCCCTTTTAAGCCTAGCCAAGAATTTTGCCTATGTTGCCACAAAGTCAGCACATGTTTCCCCTGTCCAGCAGTGACACAGGTGGGATGCCATGGGTGTATTTTCTGTTTCCCATCCAATCATCCAGGTTCCGCTCAAAGAGGGCTAGAGAGGTACTGTGCTTGACATGGAGAGGGAGTCTATTCCATAGATGGGGCAGTCTTTGGGACAGAAATCTATTCCGCTGACAAGTTGTATTAATGTCTCAGCTGTGGTGGTTCAGGCCTTGCATGCAGGTTAAGTGACTGGAGTTTGACTTGCAGATATGCAGCAACTCCATCAAAGCTGTGTCTGAGATGGCTTTGTATGCAGGCATAGGTCACCTCTGACCAGTCTGTAAGAGACTGAGTAAAGGGACAGGGCTTTTAGCCTATTAGTACAGAACAGGTGTTTGAGACCCTGGATTTCCCCTCTGTGGTCTCTCCAGCTGCTGCATGTGCTTGGCAAGGTACATGCCATAAGGGGCATTGTACTCAATAATGAGTCTGATAAAGTAAGAGTACAGGGATTTTATGACCTCCTTGTTCCTGGATGAAATACCCTTACTTATGAGGTGGGCCATGTAGAAAGTCTTCAGTACAACTGAGGAAACATTGTGGTCAAACGTCAGGTTGCTATCAATCTGGGTGTCCAAGTCCCTAATGACTGAGTGCATGCTTAGTACATTGTTATTAATGTGATAATTAGTCGGGACACCATTTTCCTCAAAGGGGATAATGATGCATTTCTTAGTTTAAGGCCATGCTTCTGGCACCAGTCATTTATTTGGGTAAGACCCTCTTGGAGGATGTTCACATCACTGGGGGAATTTAAGATGGCACCCAGCTTGCAGTCATCTGCACTTGGTCAGCCACAGACCACTGGTTTTGGTTTGCACATCAGAAATGTATATCCCAAACAGTAGATGCCCCAGAACTGATCCTTGGGGTACACTGCTTGTTATGGGTCTACTACTAGAGGTGGCTTCCCCTATTTTAACTGAGTGGGTTCTATCAGTGAGCCAGTTAGCTACCCATCTGGTAGCATATGGATTGATACCTAGTTGGAAGAGTTTATCTATTATGCCTGAGTGGGGAATAGTGTTGAAGGTTTTGGCTAGGTCAAGGTAGGCTTTGTGCACCGTCTTCTCCTCGTCCATGGCTTTGGTGACTGTTTTGAAGAAGTCAACCAAGTTTAACAGACATGATCTCCCTTTGACAAAACCAAACTGTGTGGGGGTCAAGGATTTGGACGTTACCAATTTCCTTGTTTATAAGGTCCATGATAATGGATTCCATGCTTTGCAGATCAGGCTAGTTAGTCTAACAGGCCTATAATAGCCTGGGTCAGTGAATGCTCCACCTTTGTGTAGAGGGATCACAGTGGCTGTCCTCCATTTGTCTGGGACAAAGCTGGTGCTCAGGCTTTGGTTGAATAGGGTGCCTAATGGAGCTGACAGCTCATGCCTGAGTTCATGTAGGATACAGCCAGGGATGTTGTCAGGTCTCATAGAGACTGTAATTTTTTTCTTTGAGAGGGCATTAAACACTTGCTCCCTGGTGATGAGGGGAGGGGACAGGTGCTGGAGATGTCCTGGTTTACTGATGGGGGGTGAAAATTTCACTGAACCTGTCTGCCAGTAGGTTGGCTATATCTACTGCATTTGTGTATGTGGTGTTATTGACCACCACTTCAGAGCAGATTTGGGTGTTACCTTTGAGATTGTGGACATATGTGAAGAAGGCCTTGTGATTGTCCTTAGTGGGTGTGGCCAAGCCATATTGGATTTCACCAGTGACCTTATTTGCTTGTTCAGACAAAGGAGAGAGTCCTTCCAGCTTGTAACCTGCTCCTTCTTGGTCCTGGACAGCAATTTTTTTCCTTTTATTATAGAGTTTATTTATTGCTGCTGTCCACCAGACATGTTTACTCTTCCTTGAGGAAGATGATTTGCACCTGTCAGGTATTGCTGAGTGCATACAACTATGTAGGTGCTCATATAGTTTTTTGGTGGAGGCTTGGACATTAGCACTAGTTCTTACTGAAGGGACGGTGGTTGAGAAGCTGCTTATACCTGCTCTCAGGAGATTGTAGTTAGCTTTGGAAAAGTTTTTTTGTTTGACCCTAATGGGGGGGGGGGATAATTGCTTAATTTTCTGTCCATGTATTCAAACCACACACCCACTGCACATAAGGCTATAATTCTACCCACTTGGCTACTTGGATATCATAGTATTAGGCTAACTTGGGCCATTTTAAGCCTAGCCAGTTACCATATGTGATAATCAAACTCTGTACCTTGTGTCTGTAAGGTAAACATCTTAACCATTATGCCAACTTCCCACCACTAATAATGATGGTGGTGAAACTGAGGCACAGCTGGGTGGTGTGGGGTTGTATCTGACACAGAGGTCGACATCTATCCCTTCCCTTCTTTTTTCCCAGACACAGCCAGTAGGCTTATACCTACCTAGTCCAGAGAGCCCACGATATAGGACAGGTGGAGGGCGATGACATTGAGCAGGGAAATGTGAATACTGTGACTTTTATGCCTCTTTAGTCTAGCTGTAGCCAAACTGTTGGCAAGGTGCCACACAGGAGGGTTGATAGGGGTACTCAGAGGGGACATGCTGTCTCTTCTTCACCTGCTGCAGGTTCCTCTTCCAGTGTCACTCAATGTATGTTTAGGGCCATCATGGAGGTAGAGGCACATTCAGAAAGGCGGTCCAGACAAGTCCTCAGGGTTGTGGATGTGTCACAATCTAACATGCATGACTGCCTCCACTGTGTCACTGATTCCCTGGATTGGATGAATGACATGTTGGAAAGTGGGGTGTGTATGATGGACAGAGAGGTGTCTGTCATGGAATGAGCAGTGTCTGTGATGGAACATCTGATAGAAGGGGAATGGCATCCTCATGGAGGTAGGTCAGCCCCAACATCTGCTGAGAGCCGATGTGGCCATTCCTGATCATGCTTCCATAGTGGCAGTACTTCCACTGGTTCATTGGGGAGTGTGCTGAACGCACCCAGACATGGTGAGTCATGGGTTCATGGTCCTGGGCATTCCTGTGAAGGGAGCATGCCCAGCAGACATTGGTCATGCTCAGGTAGCAGCACTCTATCTGACCTTGGGCATGGAGTTGCCAGTGCAACTTCTGGCAGAGCCAGTGCCCACACACAGTCAGGGGCAACAATGATGAATTGCCACCTCTACCATGCACAGCTGACAGCTGTCCAACATACCAAAACATGGAGCTAGCACTCAGCTTGGCTAAGTTTATGCAGACGCTCACACACCACTTTCACATGGAGGACCTCTACAGATCATACACAGCCTGCCTGCTTCTCTTTCTCTCTCTCATGCACTCACTTTTCTGTCAGCATAGGCCTGCTGCTCCCCCCCAGCACCCTATGCAAGTAATGATAATTGTGCCATATGCCTGTTCTCTCTCTTTTGCATTAAGGGATACAATAGCTTTGTGTCTGATGCACAGGGTGCATAGCTACATTAGTGCCTAGTATATCTACATTTGTGTTGTTGAATTGATAATTGTACCTGTCAGTTATATTTGCCTTGCCAGATGGTATCATGGATAGCATCATCATGACAGCACTTTCTAGTGTATTCTCTTATAAGGGTGTGAAATCAGGAACTGCAATGTGTGTCATCACTTTATAACCTTTGTCTTTAATGTTTTCCAGTACATATGTATGGTGCACATCATAAGACATGCCATCACATGCAGAGCTCAGGATTGTATGACAGCGCTGTAGTCAGACTCATCAGAACAGTAATACAGTATAATGCTCTCTTTTTCAGGAACCTTATCAGTAGCTGGACAGACCACAGGGCTTTCTCATTAAGGTAACACAGGGTCTACTAACCATGACATGATATGTGGGTAGATTAACAGACATGTCACTGTCATCTGTTATCACATTGCATTGTAACTGTGATTCTAAGCCTATTGATTTTGGTTTAAGCTGTTGAGAGTCACACCAGTTGTCTTATATTATGAAGCTTTGTACTCTACACTCTGGTGCGTGGAGAGGGTAGCCTCTGTCCTTCTGAGCTGCGAACTGCTGGTTAAATGTTTATTGTGGCTGTTGTTCTAAGTCTCTTTGTTATGGTTTAAGCACAAACCAGTTATTTTACATTAGGAAGGTTTGTGGTGCAGACTCTTGTGGCTGGGTAGGATAGCCTACACCCTTCCAAACTGGGATTTGCTGGTTAAAGGCTTATTGTGTCTGTTATTCTGAAAGTGTCTTAGTTATGGTTTAAACATTTGCATTCCAGACTACTTGTCTCACACTAGGAAGGTTTGTTTTCTGCACTCTTGTTGGAATATTCTACTGGATTACTGCTTTATTTAAAATGTTTGTTTTTCTGCTGTAATTGTGATTTTCTCCACTTTGGATATCTAGGACTTCTGCATTTTATAGCATAGGCTTGATTCAGACTTCTGAATCTAGACTGGTATCACTGGAGCACTAAAACCAGCTCTCTTATATTATGAAGCTCTCCTGCACCATTGTGGAAGAACTGTGCAGCCAAGAACCCATCTGACTTGGGGATTACTGGAATAAGCTCCCTGTTGGCCTTTCCCTTGTTTTTTCCTTGTTTAAAATAGTGTATCTTCACTTGTAATCCAGAATTATGTTTTGGGGTGTTTGCTCTCAGTTTACCGTAGCTGCTCAGAGCTTGCACTGCTGCCCTGCAGGCAACTCAGGTGTGCATTGTGAAACATTGCCACATTTTTGTAACCCTTGCCCTTCACAGAATAGACATTTTGTCAGTCTTACACTACATGAGGTCCATCTACCCCACTCTCTACTACTTACTACAGTATATACCTTCCATAATGGATGGGCAGTTTTCCATCATGTCTCCAGTCAGCCTGATGGACATGGACATCCTCAGGCAACAGAGCAATTGCCTCATGTATACTGACAACCAGTTACTGCTAAAACAAACTAATACAACATGTGAGAGCTGCAGCTATACTATGAATTTGGAATCAATTCTCTCACATAACAACAAACCAAATATGAAACATGTTTTCAGCACACACAGTTCACCTGTTGCACATAAGCGCACAACATATAAACCCACATACGGTACTCATTAGAAAGCTAACTAAAGATTAGAGACCTCCTAGGTGCAAAACTACTGCACATAGTGCAGACCCAACATAATCCACTACATATAATAATATACACACACCAGTGTCCCAGCCAATAAACCCCTCAGGCAAAACACCTCAAAACCGAATGTCTTGCTCATAAGTGACCCCATAGTGAGGCACTCAGATGTCCCCTTCACCAGGTTGGACAAGCAGAAGGTCACAGTCTGCTGCCTGACAGGTGCCAGGATCTGTCAGATCATGGACACACTCAAGTCTCTCAACAACAAGTATCGTTATGACTCTGTCATAGTCCTTGTTGTAGTGAATGACTGGAGATGTACCTTACTGTACTATATGAAGGTGCTTGCCTCCCTCATAGTGGCCTTTTTTAGGTCTTGTCAGAAGTAAAGTCCCAATGTAAAAGTATCCACCACAGACAAACTGAATGTTATGCTGCTTAATGCATGGAGTGTAATTCAAACTGCACTCACTGGAAGAACCTCTTGCCTTGGCAGATGCCCACATCTGTGCAGTCACACAGACATGGTTCAAGACCACAGAAAGCAGCCTGACCATGCAGGTATACAATGTTTTCCACATGATTGCACATCAAAATGAGTGTAAAAGAACCAAAGGTGGAGGTGTATACATCTTCATTAAAGACAAATACACAGCAAGACTGGTCAAAGAGTATGAATGTGTAGCGCTACTCCAATTCCAGCTACCTGTATGTAAAACTCCCTTCCATGTCTTAGACAGCTACAGGTCCCCCACCCTGAACCACAAAGACCACTCTGCCTATTTGGACCTAATTGAGTCACTCACTAAACAGTCAAACACCTTGGTCATGTGTTATTTCAACTATCCTTCCATCGATTTGGTGTCATATATGTGCACAAAGGCACTAGCCCTAAGGTTCCTGGACTTTGTTAATACACATGCTGTGTAGCAGATAGTCTGCTACACAGCATGTGTATTAACAAAGACACTCACCCTAAGGTTCCCAGACTTTGTTAATACACATGCTGTGTAGCAGACAGTCTGCATCCTCACCAATGGGCTTGAATGTCCTAGATGTAATACTGACCAACATAGTGGTTCTTTGCAATAACTCCTCTGGGTTGATCCCCCTGGTCAGGACAGATCATAATTCAGTCTTACTCATATTCACAGTCATATCTGACACCCCCTGAAGAGCAGAAAGGATGAAACATTTCTCCAAAGCAAACTATAGACTCCAGTCCTAACCAATGCCATAAAGAGTTGCAAACCCCTCGGCTGCCACTGTCAACAATGACTGCTGTACAGAGGTGTACAAAAATGTCCTGTATAAACAGCTATATAAATGTATAGAGCTGGCTAAACACGAACGGATCAAAACAAGTTCCTCACAGAAAACAAGCCACCATGCCCCTAAGGCCATGTGGGAGACAAGAGTTCAGGAGGCCTGCATGAAATATAGAAGTATAAGCTTGTGTAAATCTCATAAAAACTGGCAAGCCATGCCATTGGGAGGTATCCGTGGAATACACACTTCTGCCCTTCTGTGTAAACACACACACACACACACACACACACACACACACACACACACACACACACACACACACACACATGGTTGACTGCTGATTGTAGTGAGAATAGAACCCCTACCTATCTAAGGACACAGACTACAGAACACAGTACATATCACATGCACCAGGGCACATGTATGATTTTGTTAGGACTACAGATGAACTTATAGTAGACAACAAAGACAGGCCATGTGGCAGACAAGAGGTTGGGAGGCTTGCATAGGTACATTGCTTCATAATGTAATCTGATGCTAGCAGTCTAATAGCAGTAGGCTATTTGGAAGACTAGCTGTGTAACAACACAAGTTCCCTGACTGAGCATACTTGGCTGTTTGAGTTTTGCAGAGCAAGGCTGTGAGTACCCCCAAGTGGTCCTATCAATGAGTGAGCACACAACATCATGTTTAATACTTTGTATTGTGATTGATATATGTGTGGAAAAGGTAATGAGACCCCGGTTTTGTAGTGCTTATTTGTAGTGGTTCAGGGGGGACAGATTCATGTACTGTAATTAACATATATTAGTATTATTATTATTATTACTGTCATAATGTATACTATTATTATTATATATTAATATATTATATTATATAATATATTGTGCTCTTAGTTTTCAATGTTTCCACATGTAGTCTTATGTCATACAAAGGAAATAGGCACTAAAGAGCAATAATAAAATATAATATATACAGTTCCATAGCTCACTGTGCATTGGATTTGTGCAATGGTTAACAAGGTATACACTTATATGAACTAGGCCTGTTTGCTCACAGGGAAGCAGTGCGCAAATGTGAGGCCCATTGCTAATGATCCCGGTTGTGTGTGGGTGGTCCTTCCTAGTACCTTTTCCTGTGTTTACTAGTTTTTTGGTTTTTGGGCTCCCCCCCCCCCCTCATATTTTGGGCATTGCTAATGCTTGCTACTATACCCTGTTCCCATCTGTACTCCAGTCCGGCCATGATGGCTAAGAGCATTAATTGAATATATCCATTTTCTAGTTTTGGGTATCTGCTTTCTAGGAAACCTATTTTTCCCCTGATTCCATAATGCCACACATCGCACAAACAAGATAAGCTTAGACAAATGATTTTTCAGGGTGTGGTGCATTGCACAAAACTGGAACTAAAAGAAAACAGAAAAAGATGCTAAAACTAAGGAACTCATACAGAAAATCTGTACAAGCACAGTAATACTTAAAATTCTAAATATGTCAGGAGTTGAATCCTCATACCAATACAACTTCAGAAAACAGGATGGATGCCTTAGTCCTCTTGGCCACACAAAGAGCTTTGCATCAACAAAATGGAAAGTCAGTCTTCACACAGCCAGCTGCATCAGAATGTACACTGCTATCAAAAGATCAGCTGTGATTTGTCCATTTAATTCCCTTTACTAAATTTGGACATAGAGCAGTTAGTGATCACTCAACCTGTCATAATTATGTTTACGAATGTACATCTCTGTGTTAACTGTCTGTGTTTCTTGATCATTTATCAGTTATCTAACAGTTGCAGTAGGTAAGCTGTTCTATATCATTGGCATTAACATGTGAGTGGATATTAACTGGGAATAATATGATATGCATTTGCCAACAAATGAAGTCCAGGTTGGATGGCACAAACACACATATACTGTTCTTTTGGAGGTAGCACAGCTAAGTTACTGTTAGGGCAGGAACAAGTGTTCACTCCTCTTTTGGGAGGGGTTGTAGGGCTCAGTTACTTTTATGATACAGACAAGTCTGAAGTCTGAAACTACAATGTGTATCATCACTTTCTAACTTTTGCTTTGAATGATTTACCAGTACTAAGGTATGGTGTTAAACTGAGGCCATACAGGGAACATTAGAATTCTTCAGAGGTATGACTGTGTGAATCTTTCATGCCTGAAGTCTACTAATTACTAATAGACAAATATAGGTTCATAGGTTCATAGACAGGTACTAGGCTATCTGCCTGAAGGCATTTATAAGCCTAACCAGAATGTGTTGGCTTTCGCCGCCCCCTTGGATTAGTTCCCTGTGCCTCTGTCCAGCAGAGCCACTGAAGTGATCCTCAGGGTAAACTTTCATTTTCCCATCCCCTCGTCAAGGTTTGTCTTGAAGAGTGTTAGTGAGGAGCTCTGCCTAATGTAGATTGGAGTCTTGTTCCAAAGCATGGGAAGTCTCTGGGACAGGAATCTATCCCTCCAGCACGTCCTATTTATTGTTGTGGTGAGGTTTAGATCCCTAGAGCGTGTGGCTCGAGAGGATATGGTTTTCTTTAGGTGGAGCATGTCCATCAATTCTGGGTTGGACATGGCCTTGTATGTCAGGCAAAGATCACGTCTGAGTAGGCGGTATGCAACCGAGTATAGCTGGAGTTTCTTCAGTCGAGCTGCATAGGGCATCTGTTTTCGGCCAGTGATACTCTTGGTGAAGTACTTCTGTGGTCTTTCCAGCTGTTGCATATATCTTGCAAGGTACATCCCAAATGGGGCATTGTACTCTATGATGGGTTTGATGAGTGATGAGTAGAGGGGCACAATGACTTCTTTTGATATAGATGCAAACCCTTTTGTGACTAGGTGGGCCACATAGAGGATTTTCTAACCATTTGGCAATGTGGTTATCAAAGGAGAGATTACTATCTACTTGGGTCCCCAGATCCCTTATTATGTCTCCCATATTTAGGGGACTACCACCTATGTATAAGTAACATAAGTGTCTGGTGTCATATGTTAAGGTACTTTCTGTACAAATCCACCGCTATTTACTTGCTTGTGTACAAAGTCAGGAAATACAAGGATATGTCATAATATTGTCAAAGAATACACTCTAGGTTCAGGACCTACCTTGCAAATGCAACACTTGACACACCTTTAGCTCAGGGCTGACTGTGTCTGATGCAATCAGTACGCAGCCAATACATGGGGAGGTAAAGGTTGTGTGAGTTGCCTGGCATCAATTTTACTATATTGTGTGTGAGTAGGAGAAATGTATTAGGTCCCTAGGTGGTCAGTGAATGTGCTATGCATTGTCTTTTAGCCAAAGCAAGGGCATACTGAGCATACATACATCGGCCTACAGGGAGAGCAGCTGGGGGGGTTCTTCCTTCAAGTCCTCCTTTGACTGTGGCTGTGGTGACCTAGGTGTTGGTCAGAGGATGTGTGTTCCTTACCCTTTCTGATGCTCCTGCAGCTGTTTCCTCAGCATCAGATTGTGGAGCATAGCACATACTATGAATATTTGTGTACATGTGCATGAATTATACTGCAGGGTTCCACCAGATATATCAAGGCACTGTATCTGTGACTTCAGAAGTCCAAACACATGTTCTATGATGTTTCTAGTTTGAGCATGTGCCTCATTGTGGCATTCTTCCAGGGATGTGTGTGGATTTCTGATGTGTGTCATCACCCATGGTTCCAGGGCATAGCCAGTATCCCTCAGTAATGGCCCTGTGGGATGTCCGCCCCTAGCAAACATCTGGTACAGCTATGATGTATGCCAAATATGGGAGTCATGATAACTGTCAGGGTTGTCAGCACACACATTCAAGATAATTCCCCTGGGCAATACAAATGATTTGGCATTTGATGGAGTGATAGCCCTTGCAGTTAATGTAGATTCTACCCTGCTCACCAGGTGGTACCTTAATGTGTACATGAGTGCAATCTATGACAGCCAGTACTTCAGGGTAGTGCACTATATGGTGAAACAATTGCATATTGCTAGCCCTCTCTTTAGAACTATGGGGAAAATATACATGCTCACTGGCATGTATGAGCATAGCATCCAGAAATTGGTGTAGGATCCTGGAGGCTGATGCCGATGACACACCCATCATGTTCCCAGTTGGTCTTTAGTACCAGTAGCTAATATTCTAAGGGCTACGCATACCTTAGTTTCTACTGGGATGGGTTCCCCTCAGTTGGCTCTGGCTCTGAGTTGAGGGGAGCACAGCTCAAAG
Organism: Protopterus annectens; assembly: GCF_019279795.1. Taxonomy (NCBI): domain Eukaryota; kingdom Metazoa; phylum Chordata; order Ceratodontiformes; family Protopteridae; genus Protopterus; species Protopterus annectens. Next base: position 402,932,654 of record NC_056729.1, on the reverse strand, counting down.
AGTTCCTGTAATGTACCCCTGTCCACAATGTAGTGCTTTACAATCTCCAGCTCATGTAGCACCTGGTAGGTTACCCTGGGCCTGAACACTCTTCTCCTTCTCGGCCTATGCCTATTGTCAGCATCACCAGCAGCATTGGCTTCAGCCTGTAGCATATGCAGATGTAGAGTAGCTGCAGCAATCTCTAGTATTCTGTCAGTTAAAATGTCATTGTCTCTACTCCAATGGCATTGAAGGACAAAGGAAAAAGCAAGATGTAGGCTACATGGATACTTTATACATTGTTGAATAGCTCCACCATATTGGAATGTTGATTAACATGCAGTTCACCTGTTTATGCTATAAATAGCAGCTATTAGTCAGACCTGTTACTTGCTCATTAGTGCACTATGCACAGCTATGTGCACCTCCGCACACCTTCGCATAAATAAAATAAGCATAGGCAAAACTGATATGTCCTCTGTTCTCAGGATATCATGCAAGCATGGACCAGAAAAAGTGAAGGAGAGGTTGCACACCCTGGAGGCAAATCCAAGACCATCTATATTCCAACCCTAACACATACATGTGCCGCCACAGAAATAGCTACCTAACAGCAAAGATGCTATTCATTCCTTTGTTTCTTGTGATTGCACTAAGTGCCACATCACACAACAAGGATGAAATTTAAAAAATAAATGTTAAATTAATGCAGACAGATCCAGTACATTTTAATGAACAATAAAGAGGATGACACAAAACTTAGGGACTGTGCACTGCTTACATGAACTTTCACCCTTCACAGCCCTACATGTTCACCTCTGCAAGTGTAACCTGACACACACACATCCATGATGTCAGCATTCACTGTTGCCATGCATTCAACACGAACACCGTGGAAGTGCCTGCACAAAGTGAACATCCCTACATGGTTACTCTTTTTTGAGATTTAACAATTCTAATGAGTTTTGACCTCATTTGTATCTTCACCAAGTTGATAGTCCAGAATCTACATGGTTAGTAACTATGTAGGCAGGGCAAACTGCATGGGAACCCAATACTCTAATAGATGAATACAGTAATCCATCATCTACATCCTATATATGCATACATTACAGTATAATACTCTGTTTCATGGAGGTTTGCACATTTTAGCAGCCTGCATTACTTAAAGTATATTCTTCATTTGGGGGTGGGGGAGAGAAGCTGCATTTATGTCATGGCATTTAAAAAGGAATTTTTATGATTGTTACACTGATTTTCTAGACTCTACATGTGTAATTATGTGAAAATATGTGTGGTGTTACATGTTAAGGGCAGTTCTGTACAAATGTAAGAGGTTTTACTTACTATTATTTTCATGTAGACTCCTTTCTTTGGCTGTATTTGGAAAGTTTTGGAATACACGGCCATCACAGACACAGACTCTACACTGTTGCTTTAGAGTTTGTTGAATCAATCCACTGTGTTGATTTGCTTCATTAACATGTAATTCAGCTACTTATTCTATAAATTTCATGCCATGAAAATTTCCGTATTTGCGCATGCCTTGAGTGCCGCTACACAGAGTTTGCTGAATCTAAAAATGTCCACACTCGTGTGAGCATCGCGCCATGACACACACACTAAAAATTATCATGTAAGCTTTATTGAATCCCTCTGATAATCTTTTGGAAAGAGGTCTCACATACTAATAAGAAGAAATGAGTAGTCAGAGTTTGGAGAAAATCTAGTCACTGTCACTGATAGTCTGTTAACTAAATTATAGTTAAAATATGCTTGATAGCTGCTTGCCATAATACATTTCTTCCACTTGCCAGAACCGTAAGTTCATAAGAAGGATTCTCAAATATATCACTGATTTAATGCAGAGTGGAGTATTCCTTGATTGTAACTTAAACTGCATGCTTTCATCTAGTTGATAAACTGTGATAAAACATATTATTAGTTAATACCTTGGTATTATTAAAAAAGGATTCTGGACATTCTGAATATATTTGTTATGACTAAGTGAATTGTAATGTTTTTCATTCGATGGATGGACCAAAAATATATTTGATAGTACTGTCTTAAGAAGCAGAATATATGTATATTCGCTGGTTAGCATTTTGAGATTTTACATATATTATACTAGCTATTGAGGACTGTCAGTATTGAAGTTACACCCGACCCCATGTACAAAAACAGGAAAAAGGTGTTGTAGATGGAAAATGGATGGATAGATGTTTGCCAGGGCAACTTATCAACATCCTCAGAAGCCTGTATAATAAACACGTTACATTCAGTATCAGGTTCTTTTTATATCAACTAGAATATAAATAACTAAGATGGCAATGCAGGGATACCATTTAGTGCTGTTAGTATTTGCATTAGTCATGAGGCTATTTGCAAGAGAAAATGATTACATTTTAGGATGCTCCATAAATGACATGGAATTAGAAGACAGATAATTTTTCATGGATGAATGTTTAATAACCACTTGGGGAGATCTATACTAACAATACAGGTAAATACACCTCAATTTGTATTTCTAAATAAAATGTGTGTTTGCTGGTTAACTGAATTTTTCAACATGAAGTAACAGAAAAAAAAATTAATTAAGCTGTCACAAAGTTTCATTATCCAGGTAGCATGATATCAGAAGAGGTTAACAAAATGTTTCAGAGGCACTGTAATATCATAACTATCCAAGCAATGATTCACTCTTAGCAAAGTGCTGATATACCCTTTGAACAAAAACTGGCATTCATTAATCCTGTAACCTGAAGACAAGACTATATATATATATATATATATATATATATATATATATATATAAACCTTGAAACTGCATTGGTCAACTGTCATGTGGTCGAATGTCAGTTTTCAAGTCAGCAGAATGACGAACCAAAATGTAGCGACTACACTACAGTGAACAGGTAGTATAGTTTAAGTATTTGGGTCTGACTTTGTGCAGGGAGATCGTGGTTCAGTGAAGAACAGAGAATCAGCCCATTTCCTAACTGTAGTGTGATCTCAGAGTTGGTATATTTAATGTGCAGGGGGTGTGGGGGGGTGCAGGGGAGTGAAGTCCCCCTGCAAAATAGTAGAATTAATGTACCATTGACTGTAGAGCGTAACAACATGTTAATGTGCAAAGCAGGAGGTGAGTGACGTGACCTCCTGCTATGTCGAATACATCGAACTACGGATATCGATGTATTCATTTTCATGTTGGTTGGTGTTTCAAAATTCTGAATTCAGCATTTTGGGTCGACATTTTAAATGGTAGACTGAAGCATATTCGGATTTTCAATAGTAAACCTATATATATATATATATATATATATATATATATATATATATATATATATATATATAGATAGATATAAAATAGATGTGTACATATATATATATATATATATATATATATATATATACATATATATACATATATATATATATATATATATATATATGTATATATATATATATATATATATATATATATATATATATATATATATATATATATATATATAAATATATAGAGAGAGAGAGAGAGAGAGAGAGAGAGAGAGAGAGACAGATAATAGATATAAACAAAAAGGTGATAATAACATGTTTTGAATCATAGATATATAGGCAGATAGATAGATAGATAGATAGATAGATAGATAGATAGATAGATAAAACGTAAAGGTGCTAACATTTTTTGAATCCCAGAAAACTGAATTCCCATCCAGTGCCACACACATTCCTCATACTTGAGAATTTTAGCATTCTCCTTCCTTGTTATTTATGTTGAAGTATCTTGCTAATAAGTATTATTATATTGGCTGAACCTTCAATATTTAACACGATAGAAGGTAACTCTTGTAGTTGTATATTTTTCATTGCTTTTATATTCATAGGATAAACTTAATGCTTTGTGCTAATGTGCAAAGGCCATTACAGTGATTATATGAATGCTATATGATGAATGCAGAAAATACCCTTTAACATCCCATTATTAAAGATATGGAAGTCTCTAGTATATTCCACTAAAAGAACTGTAAGTTTTCTACCTGTCAGTATGTCACTAAAAATATTCAGCAGAGAAAAACCAAAGAGTAATAATTTGGCAGATTGAACTGATGGCACGAAAAGTATTTAGTTCTTCTAAATCCATCCATCCATCACCCCCTTTTTCCATTTTTTGCACATGGGGTTGGGGTGTCACTTGAACAGTGACAATCACCTACAGCCAAAGTTTACACCACTGGGTGGCTATCCCTGCCAATAAACTTAATGAATTTCATCTCCAAAATTCTGATTGGCGATAATTACAGCAAATCATTTGCTTTATGATTGTTAAATCACAGCGTAATCCATCAGAGTAAATAGAACAATTCCTACACATTGAGAAATTTGTGAAGACACTACGTCAATCCATACTGCATAAGATAACTAAGAAAATAGGCAAACATGTCTGTCAGGGCATTGAGAATATATGGAAAATCACAATTATCTCACTTTAATTCTTAAGTGAGAAAAACTCCAGCAGCACATCTCACCAAATTGTCCCCCATTTTGCATGTATTTAATTGGAAATGTCTTCATAGATTTATCTTCACCCTGGATTGGTTAAACTAGGACATATTCTAGGTTGAAATCCCAGTGTTTGAGATATCTTTGTCATTTGCGCCAGAGATGGAGCATATGATTTACAGTGACATTAAGCTGCAATCATTCTTGGGTATTGATATTCAGTTTATCAGACAGCTGTAGTCATCAGATGTAACTATTTGGCAATTTCTGGCTCTGTTTTAGTATTGGTCCTTCTTTTCTCATATAAATCCCCTAATATGAGTATATTTCTGACTGAAAATGCTTAACAAGGACAATGAAATCAACAACCTTCATAATCAAAGATGTCTTACCCTCACCAAAAAAACGTATGATGTGATGTGGACCTATATACAAGAACCAGTCTATATAGTCTGTCTCAAACTGAATTGATTATTTAATGAAACAATGGCACAGTTAACAGAAAACAATAATGATAATTGTGATTAGAGCCATTAAGCTCATGGTACCACCTATATGCTTCTCAGGCACATTTTGAATTTACTTTCATTATTAGCTAAATAGCATAAGTAGGTACTACTGTCTGTAATATGAATAACTTTAAAACATATTTATTACATTTCCAAAATGAAATCAGCATTTACCAAGCTATAATACTAGCTGTACTTATTACAAGGTCCAAAGCATTTTTGTGAATATTGAACAACCTAACTCTTCTTGTTCCAACACTAACTCTTTAAAAATTATCTAAACTATATATAGTCAGTATATGGTGCATCAACTACAAACAAACTACTACTATAAACAAATTCTCTATTTAAAGACAAGCTACCTTAATATATTATACAGTTCATAATATGAAGTATTAAAATGTTTTACAGCATGTTTTATTTCCTTTTCTCTTGTAATAAATCCATCTTATTCCAATATTTATAACTAAGAGATTTGCTTTTACATCTTAACATAATGGTATTGATTTATTTTTCAAAGACAATGCTAGTTATGTCGATCATTTCTTAAGAAAGAAGAAGGGACTGTTTCCAATGTTTAGTAATTGCTTTTCCTGCTGTGGCAAACCAATAACATAATAAAGGAAGTTGTTCTTTAATAAGGCACTTTGCAATGGATCACAAGGAATGTGTTGTCTTATTAACTAAGTTTAATATTCTCAATTTATCTGATACTGTTGGCAATAATAATATATTACTTAATAAAACTAATTTCAAATATTTCAGAATGTCAGGATAGCTAATTAATATTTCCTCTAAAATATTCTGCAATTTAATATTAAAGAGTCACCAAATGTTTTGTACCAACAAGCATTCTTCTGGATACAAACTTAATATAGTGTGAATAGCTGATGGCAAGACAAAATTATTTTTCTCCTCCATTCAGTAGACTGCATTATAGTTATGCTACAGTGACTGCACTTTATGTATATACAAAGAAAGTTGTAAGCCTTGTTAATTAATGCTTACTCTTCTGATCTTCCTCATTTCACTGACCATTATAATATTTTGTAGATTAACAGAATTATTGTGTTAATTTTCACAAATTTGAATGAAATAGAGACTATGTCTCTTCTTATTTTCATGTCTTCATGTTTTTCATCCCTTATTCCAATTTGTGTTATCAAAAGATAAAATAAAGATATCAAAATAAATAAAACGTTTCCTAGCACTATCCTGCAGATAACGTTAGTCATGTGTCATGAGTTTCAGATAACTAAAGATTTGCAGTGTATGCTAATAGGTGTTTAACCAAGTTATTCAAAGGTGTCTCTTCTCTATCAAGAGAACTATTACTATTCCTTTATACATCTCATATATGAGACCATCTGCTGAATATAGTGCCTGTTCTGGCATGTAGTTGTCCAAACATATAACTCAAACTGAGAGACCTTGAGATCAATGACCTGAAGACCCTCAGTTATTCAGACAGACTGGTACCCCCTTCTCTTTCTCTCTGCATTCAGCAAATTCATCTAGCCAATATTCAGACAGCGATCAAAGGTGAGAATCAAACCACGTACGTTGTGTCTGTAAAGTAAAACACCATAGCCATTATGCCAAATACCCAATGCTAATAATTAATTAATTAATTAATTGTGCAGAAGGAGGGGCACTATGTTTTGGTGGTGGATAACCCCCCTCCCATTTTCTAGTTCTTTTCTTTAAGAGGGAAGTTTCGGAAGGAGTAGAGAAGGAGTAGATGTAGAAAGTATATATATAAATATATTAGTTTACTTCAGAAGACTGCAAAAACAAAAGACTAAATACAAAAATACTGAAAATTCAAAATACTGAATGATGCAATTTGCCCCTTATCCACTGTTGTGCAATCTTGGAGTTAGTATATATAGTTAGCAGGGGGGCTTGTAGAGCACAGCCCCGCATGAGGAGTGCAGGGGCACTTGCATTACAAATGTGTTCAATATTCTGAATTTTAAGTCTTTTGGTTTGTCAGTCTTCTGAAGTACACCCATATGGCAATATTATTGTTTTACTGACCGTTATGCTGTCACTAGCACTGTAGTAGGCATTACTGATATATAATGCATTGCCTTGTACTTCAGCAATGTAATTTCATTGACATTCATTCTCGGTTTTTTACCATTCTGTTAACTAATGCTTTGACCGATCTTTCAGACAGAAACTTGATATTGCATTAATAAATGGAACTTTAATTTTTAAGGGATATATTTTATATAATGTTTCATATGTTTCATACTTCTCAGCACTCTCCACAAGTCTTGTGACTCTTCGCTTGTGCTGATTTCTACTATACATTATCTCCTTGTCCATTATGGAGATATGAAAAAAAAGGAGAAAAAGAAAGTTGCTTAATCAATGCATTGGTGTGTGCATTTAGGCTGAAAGCAATACATTAGTTAAAACCTCTGTCAGACTAATTAACAAATTAAATGGTGTCAGCATATTCCCATCTCTTACATGCTTAAAATTTTGAATCGATCCACTGTTCTTGTCCTTAGGAAATGCAATACATTACCGTGTAAATGTGTGACTGGACTTTGGGGAACTGTTTCTTGTAAATCTATGACAAAGTCGATAAGGTGTATGTCCTGGAATAGCTATTATGCTGCATACCTTTTGTCATGAGTTCTGTGGTGTGTAACTGTAATAAATTGTTATACCTAGTATACATTTTGCTCTGATGAAGTTCGATTGTTATCAATAAAGCATTTCACACTGAGCTTGATCGAAGGAAGGACACTGAGGAAACTTGGAGCGATAATATCTAACATTAAGTATCCTGTTTTTTGTTTATTTTGTTCTTTATTCCTTTGTTATTTATAGCACTTTGTGTACTGTGTATTTTTCTAGCTAGTTTCACTGTGTATGAGGTATTAACTGGAAATTGTCCACTTTTATTAAGCATCTGTTGGGTTGTTTGTTTCTAATAACTTGTTGCAGTTAAACTCTTTTTTCTAGAGGCTCCTTTAGCTGTTTAAAACTTTCATTTAAAGGCTCACTGCTGCTTTTCAGCTGTGAGAAACATTTCTGCAGTTTGTTTCTCACCCTCCCTTCCTGTTGGTATAGTTAGTGGCTTTGCAGTTGCCCGCCCCTAGTGTAAATTTGATCTGGGACCCTCCTCCCAGTCTAATGTCATTACCTCATTCTACTCAGTACAGGGAGAACATTTGAGAAGGCAAATCAGCTTAGTTTCTGCTACTCCTTTCTCTCTTTCCACTTTAAAAAAAAAAAAATGTATCTGCGTTTACTGTATTTGTGTTTCTTCCTACTTTGTTTTGCTTTTGCATCATCTTAAAAGTACTCAATTGTATTTACTACTGCTTGGTGTAACTCATTCTAAGCCTTTTAGTTTAAGCACTTGGGTTTCAGACCAGTTGTTTTACATTAAGAAGGTTTGTGGTCTGCACTGTAGTGGCAGAACAGGTAGCTTACATCCTTCTAAGTTGGGAACTGCTGATTGAGGGTTCAGTGTCTGTTATTCTAAAAGTGTATTAATTCTGGTTTAAACACTTGGGCTTCAGGCCAGTTATTTTACATTAAGAGGGTTCATGGTCTGCACTCTTGTGGGAGGAGAGGCTGGACTCTGCCCTTCTGAGCTGGGAATTTCTGGTTAAAGGCTTATAGTGCCTGCATATTTGAACTGTTTCTTACTGAAACTGGTACACCTTGTTTGCTGTAGCATAGACTAGATCCAGGCCTGCTGAATCTAGCTTTGTTTGTATAACTTGAGCACTAATCCAGGCATTCTTTAAAGTATTCAGTTGTATTTATTACTGCTTGGTAGTAACTTGATTAAAGTGTAGCTATCATTCTAAGACTTTTGGATTAAGCACTTGGGCTTCAGACCAGTTGTTTTACATTAGGAAGGTTTGTGGCCTGCACTGTGGTGGCAGGACAGGTAGCTTACATCCTTCTAAGTTGGGAACTGCTGATTGAGGGCTCAGTGTCTGTTATTCTAAAAGTGTATTAGTTCTGGTTTAAGCACTTGGGCTTCAGGCCAGTTATTTTACATTAAGAAGGTTCGTGGTCTGCACTCTTGTGGGAGGAGAGGCTGGACTCTGCCCTTCTGAGCTGGGAATTTCTGGTTAAAGGCTTATAGTGCCTGCATATTTGAACTGTTTCTTACTGAAATTGGTACACCTTGTTTGCTGTAGCATATATTAGACCCAGGCCTGCTGAATCTAGCTTTGTTTGTATGCTTGTTGTTTATTTGCTTGTTATATCCCTGAAACACTAATTTCACCTAAAACGCGGCTTTTCAGCTCTTCTGTGGATCCCTAGTGATATCTGCATTGCTTACTGTACTTATTTCCTTGTTTCACTTGAAAGAAAGTTACTGGTTGTTGTTTTTGCATTTAAGATACCTGTAACACATTGCATTTAAGTTACCTGGCACTTGCTCAGTAAGTCAGCACTAAAAAATTAAAAGCACTACACCCTCACAAACTCCCCTTGAGTACCTTGTTTCCCACTGGCCCTTTTTTCAATTATAAAGGAATTCCCAATACTATTCTATCATGTCCAAAGGTCAGTTGTCAATCTCCTCTCCGGTCCAGCTGGTGAATCTGGGAATCTTGAGGCAATGTTACAACTGCCTCATGTACACAGACAACACTCTCCTCCTCCCAACAAATTCCAACACATGTGAGAGATGCAACCATATAGCCAAACTGGAGGCTAAGCTCTCTCAACTCAGTACTGGCGTAACCAGTCAGGAGGAGAAGGAAACCACACTCACTACAATTCCAGTCTCACATAGACCTACCACGACAGCAAACCAAACACATAAACACACAAAAACATACTCGGAGGCTCTAACTAAAAATCTGTCTAAGCAGCAAAGACCTCCAAAGCAGACACGCAAGCAACCGCTACCCCAGAACAAAACACGTGCAACACATAACTCACAAAGCCAGTGTGCCGAACAGTCACAGCCCTTAAGGCTAAACAACACACCTGATACACTTGTAATAGGTGACTCTATCGTCAGGCACACTGACGTCCCACTCACCAGGCTGAACAAGGAGAAGGTCACGGTGAGCTGCCTGTCGGGCGCTAGGATCCGCCACATAACACAAGCTCTCAGGTCACTCCAAGGCAAGTACAAATATGACTCAGTCATTGTCCACGCTGGTGTGAATGACCTGAGATGTACCTCCCTGGACTACATGAAAAGAGACATAGAGGAGTTTTCTGAGCATGTAGCCCAGGCCGGTATGACCCTGACCTTGAGTAGCATCTTACCCTCACCAAGAATGATGGCCACAATATGAAGACAAGATGATCAATTTCAAAAATTGGCTTACGTATTGGTGTCATTCAAAGGGGATTCAATGCCTGTCAGCCTGGGATGACATGCTCGACAAGCCACGATGCTTCGCTAGGGACGGCTTGCACCTGTCACCCCTGGGCTTTTTGATATTGGCAAAGGCTCTTGCTACCCCCATAGTGCCTTTTTTAGGCAAGGCTCAAAAGACAAACCCACCTCCATAGGTATCACAAGGGATATGAAACTAAGAGTAATGCTACTCAACGCCAGAAGTCTAAACCTCAAGATGCACGCACTTGAAACTCTCCTTAGCATGGAGAATATCGATATCTGTGCAGTAACAGAAACCTGGTTCAAGGCTCCCGAGAGCACCCCAGCACTACCAGGTTATACCTCATACCATGCTTTTCGGCCCCAAAACTTGGACCGAACCACAAAAGGAGGGGGAGTATCAATATTCGTCAAAGATACCCACACCTCCCGGTTGGTGGCACAGCACGAAGCATCAGAGACTATCCATGTGCAACTAACAGTGGGTAAAACTGCCTTCCAGTTTATAGCCTGCTACAGACCACCCTCCCAAACCCAGGAACCCCACTTGGCCTTCCTGAAAACACTGGAAAATATGAACACCATTATATTGGGCGACTTCAACTATCCAAACATAGACTGGGAGCATTACTCTAGCTCCAACACCCTAGCCCAAAGGTTCCTAGAATTTATAAACTCAAATGCTATGGAACAACTTGTTACCACTCCCACAAGAGGGGAAAACATACTGGACCTGATCATCACCAACATGGGGACTCTATGCTCCAGACCAGATGTGTATCCCTCACTGGTAAGATCAGACCATAAACTAATCTCACTGGATATTCACATCCCGACCCCCACCCCCTGCCAAGAAAACCACAGTGAAAAACTTCTCTAAAGCAAATTTCACACTCCTCAAAACCGAGGTGGAATCCTTCAAAGCCCCCAGGCCTGCGGAAAATACAGCCCAAACTACAGAATCCTTTATAAATGCATTCTATGAACACCTTCAGGAATGCATGGATCATGCAATCCCAAATAAAACCAAGACCCAATCCTCCAAAGGCAGAAGTCCTGTCTGGTGGACCTCAGCCATAAACAAACTATACAATAGAAGGAGGAAGCTACTGTATGATAAAGCAAAATCCCAAAAAGGGAAGGCATCTCTGATCAGTATTACCAAAAAACTATGGGCACTCATAAAATCATCTAAGGCCAGCTTCGAGAGAAAACTTGCACAGGGCACTAAGGATAATCACAAGGCTTTCTTTCGTTATGTTAGAAACCTGGGTGGGAATTCCCAGATATGCTCAGAATTAGTCCAAAATGACAAAAAAATACACTGAACCCACAGACATTGCCAACATCCTAGCTGACAGGTTCAGCGAAAACTTCTCCCCCCTCTCCCCACCAAAAGGGCAAATATCTATCCCAACAGAGTGCTGCCCCCCTGATATAGCAGATGGTCAGGTAAGAGCCGCCCTCTCCAAAGCAAAAAACACAGCATCAATGGGACCAGACAGTGTCCCAGGCTGCGTCCTACATGAACTCCAAGAAGAGCTAAACCCAAACATAAAACTACTGTTCAATCTCAGCCTTACTACAGGATATGTACCCAAAGAGTGGCGTACAGCAACAGTGGTCCCTCTCCACAAAGGTGGTGCCTCAACGGATCCTGGAAACTATCGCCCCATAATCCTGACTAGCTTGGTCTGCAAAGCTATGGAAAGGATCATCATGGACCTCATAAATAAAGATATTGGGGACCTACAGACACTGGATCCTACCCAGTTCGGCTTTGGTAAGTGCAGATCCTGCCTCTTAAACCTGGTCAATTTAATTGAAACAGTCACCAAGGCCATTGACGAGGGGAAGGTGGTCCACACAGCCTACCTGGACCTCGCAAAAGCCTTCGATCCAATACCCCACATGGGCATTATAGATAAGCTCACCAGCTTAAATATAGCCCCCTATGTCACTAGATGGGTTGCAAACTGGCTCAAGGACAGAACTCACATGGTTAGAATTGTTGGAGCCATGTCAGACTCCAAACCAGTTACAAGTTGCGTCCCACAAGGCTCAGTCCTGGGACCCCTCTTGTTTGGTATATATTTCTTAGAGGTACAGGCCAACACGGAAGGACTGTGGCTGACCAAGTTCATAGATGACTGCAAACTGGGCGCCATAATCGACTCTCCAGCCGACACAAGCATCCTCCAAAAGGGCCTCATAGAAACAGACAACTGGTGCCAGAGCCATGGCCTCAAGCTAAATGCCAAAAAGTGTATAGTCATCCCCTTTGGCAAAAACAAAGTGCCCACAAATTACCACATAGGTGGTAATCCATTAAGTACAGAAGAAGTAATTAGGGACCTGGGGACCCAAGTTGATAGCAATCTCTCATTTGACAACCACGTGGCCAAAGTGGTTAGAAGAACATTTTATATAGCCCACCTAATCATGAAGGGATTCACATCTAGATCAGGGGAGGTCATCGTGCCTCTTTACTCATCCCTCATCAGGCCCATAATTGAGTACAATACCCTTTTGGGATGTACCTTACCAGACACCTGCAGCAACTGGAAAGACCCCAAAAGTACCTCACCAAGAGGATCAAAGGGCTCAAAGAGATGCCATATGCTGCCCGGTTAAAGAAACTCCAGCTCTACTCAGTGGCATACCACCTGCTCAGAGGCGATCTGTGCCTGACATATAAAGCCATGTCCAACCCAGAATTAATGGACATGCTGCACCTCAGAAAATTCAAATCCCATCGAGCTACGCGCTCGAGAGACCTGAACCTCAGCACTGAAATAAATAGGACATGCTGGCGGGACAGATTCATAACCCAGAGGCTCCCTTCACTCTGGAATAAAATCCCAGTCCAGGTTAGGCAGAGTCCCTCATTGACTCTCTTCAAGAGGAATCTTGATGAGTGGATGGGAGATCGTAGGTTTACCCCGGGTATCACTTTTGTGTCACTGTTAGACAGAGGCACAGTATATTAACCTCGAAAAAGGGCATAGCAAAATTCATTTAAAATGGGTGGCGAAAGCCAAACACACTCTGGCTAGGCTTATAAATGCCCTAGGGCAGATAGCCTAGTATGAACCTATGAACCTATGAACCTATGAACCTAGTGCTGACTGTTCCTCAGTTAATGCATCCATTAGCACCATAGTGTCTATGGAGGGATGTGCAGTTTGAGTGTAAGTGTATTAATCTTCTGCTGAAACTTATGTTGCCATGGCAGTATCAGCAGATAGTCAATTTCAGGAAGGAAGGCCACATTCCCAGAAACATTGCTAACCTTACAATTTCAAGAAACCAGTCTAACCTGCAATGAAATATTCACATCAATATTTTGCTGTGACTGTTGCGGTTGGTTCTGTGGCATGGTAATTAATTAACTCTGTATATTATTCAGGATGGCCTAAAGCAGTGATATTCAGCCATTTTTGCACCATGGACCAGTTTCATGTAAGACAATTTTCCTTGGACTGGCCTTCACACGCACATAATAAGCAAGCAATAATGCCCAACAGGGTGTGTGTTAATGTGTAATTAATGTCCACTCAGGGGTGTTATGAGGCCTGATGCCACAGCATTGGTTTTATTGTATGTCAGTGTTGCTTGGCTTTAAATTTTTTTGACAGACTGAATTGTCGACCATATGGTCTCAGCCATATGAGTTTCAACAATTTTTCCGTTCGATCTTTTAATATAGACCCGATGCATCTTCATGTATCACACACGTCCTGGCAGTTGATGGAATAGTTGCCTTTCCTGTTCTGGTACTGCTCTCCTAGTGGCTCATATAGGGTCCTAATGGCAACATGGGAGCAATGTAGTGCATGAAACTCCAAAGGAGAGCATGTCATACCATAGGAGGTAAGCAGAGTACTGGTTTAGTCCTCAGGTGACATTGGGTAATAGATGTACTGACTGACATGTGCCGAGAAACTGCTTAATTATTCTTGTCGCATCAGCTTATCAGATATCTAGTGCATCGCCATTTTGTCTCTGGATGGTACTTATGGCAAGTATAGTGAGTGTTATACATGCCTTGGTAGTCACAGGAAGAGGAAGGCCACACATCCCTCCGTTCCCTGTCTGTCAGCCACTCAAACCAACCAAAGCCTGTACTATATCCATGTACATACTAAATCTAGCCAGGATTTCTTGATCAGAAAATTTTAGATGAATCAGCATTTGCCTGTACCTCCTTTTTCTGGCCATGAGCACTGCTGGGTGCACCTGATTTTGATGCACTTTAGACAAGTACCCCATATGGGAAATAGCTAAGCTGGCAGTAAAAGCAAGCATGTCTGCAGATTGCAAAGTAGTTGTAAAAGGTATGACTTCACTTTTTATATCCCTTACCTGCATGATGATTAGCACAGCTAGTTAGTAACATACTGTCAGAGCTGGCTAAAAAGATTACTTGCGCTAATGAATGTTATCAAGTACATTAGAAAGACTCAAAATTCTCAGTAAGGGGTAACCAAGTCATCATGAAGGGTCAATGACAGCTAGTAGTGCTATGACCTTCAGATATCATGGTCTTGATAACCAGTGGTGCATGTGTATAAAAGGCAAATCATTAAGGATAAAGCTTTGTAACTACCTAGTTATAGAAGTCATGTGGTTAATGTTTTAGCGATGAACAATTACCGGAATCTGTGCACAAGATTGAGCTAGTTTTCACCAGAAGCTATGTATATATCTATCTATCTATATATATATACATATATATATATATATATATATATATATATTTTTTTTTTTTTTTTTAAATGGGCGGGATAATGTATCAGTTTGTTATAGATAATTATAAATCCCAGAATAAAAATTCCAATATTGCAAATATTATCAAATATGTAAGAGTTAATATCTTGAATATTTATCACTAGTCTAAATGTATGCATTTTAGTCTGTGTTATTGAGAACTGCAAATCTCAAAAAAAACCCCCATAAACTATAATAAAAAGATCTCAGTATATTATGATATTAGTAAGAATGATCATGTTCAGTTTAAAACTACTACTAAAATTAACAAATTACCAGAAAATGAATAGGTAGGCATGCATGCACACATACACATCATTTAATGAATAAGTTCACAAAGCCTTCAGAACCACATCTTGGTAATGCTGTCCTGATTAAGACGGACACATGCACAGACACTGAATTCTATATATGTACAGAAGGCTTAAGAAGCACTTCCTATTAATACTGCTTTGACTTGGAAGAAGACCTTCATGATTCACTGTGGTGAATTTAATTGCTGTTGTGTTTGTTTCTTCATGCTGTACGGCAGTGAATAGCTATCTGAGTATATACTAGTGCACTAGCAATACAAAGGCACATTTGTCATTCTAGGATGCAGTCCTGGTAGTCCTTAACTAGAAGTGGCTATGGAAGTACTTTGGCTTTATTAATCACCTAGCATTAGAGTTCAGTCATAATGGGAATCTTTTAAGTAAAAGCAAATGATGTTTGTTCAAAATGAAGAAGTGAGTATGCAATATATTTCATGATTCTCTCTTTCTGCTGCATTTAATCTCAGAACATAATAAACAGCATGCCTCCATATATTAGTGAACACCACAATATGCATACATTCAGCACATAGAGATATTAAGAGCAGATCATGTAAAGTCTTAAGGCGGACCACATCACTGTACTGTAATATAATACACAGTACAGCTTCTAAATTTCTAAAACATAATCTATACTTATGGTACATTCTAATATGTAATTATCAGTCTTAAAAGAGATTTTCATGTTAATGCAACAGGAGGTCCACCATTCTAATGAAATGATTTTGGTCAAGACGAAACTCCTATTTATGGACAAATGACATTTATTGTTCAGTTACCAGGCAGCAGCTCAGTATGCAGATTTAATCAATACGTCACTATGATTTACCCTTTCTCCTGCTGTCTCTGCTGGATGGCTCTTTACTGTTTTGTCACTGCTGTTAAGAGCACTAGAATGACCAAAGAGAGTTGGACTTGTTCATAGCTAAGATAGCAAGAGCTAACAATGCTTGTCTCTAAATTATATAGGAATTTTTGGCCTTTCGTCGATTAACTTGTTCAAATTTTTGTGTTTCTATCAGTTGCTGCTGCTTCTGTCTCAGTCAGCTCAAAATTAAATAAAACATTAAGAATGCCTTGGCCTCTTGTTACTTTGTTATAATGGCTTTTCAGTAGTCTGAAAGGAAATAATACTATACTCGGTTGACAGGTGAGACTGTAGAAAACGGAAGGTTTTTCAGATGCCATGGTGCACATTCTCTTTGACCACTGTTATTTTACTGAGCTTTATGGGGGATGTTTTGCAATTATCAGATTGATAATTTGAGTGTCTAAACACAGGACACAAGTAAGGTTTGCTCCTTTTTTTAGGCTATCCACTGGTTAATGAAGCATATATGCAAAGAGCAGATGGATTTATATAGAATTATGCCTTCAAAAGTATACCACTGTCTAATGCACAAGGATGGACTCAAAGTGAATACATGTAAAGAATCAGAGACAAAGCCAAAAATAATGAGGGACAAAGGACCCAAATCAGGGTCAGAGTTTAAATAGTGCTCTTATATACTCAGAAAGTTGCTAGAATAGCAGGTATGTATTAGTAAACATTTTCTGAAGGATAGCAAGGATGAAATTCAATAATATATCATTATTTAGTGACCACAATCCTCAGTAATTTGCCAGATTACATAAGATTTTACAAGGGAACAAAAACAAAATAGACAAAATCAATGACATTCTGCAAACTCAGGGACAGCAGAGAACTATGAATAGCACAACTGTTTGTCTCTCAGTGGGCCATGCAGCTGCAAGTTTAATGAAAAATGGCTTTATGATGTTTATGCTTCAGCATGACTTCCCAAGAATGGTGAGCTCCTGTAGTAATTAAACAAGTAGATTCAGTGAGACTGTAGAAGAAACAGTATTTCACCTTGAAGAATCTGTCCTGCATATATTAAGACAAAGGTCTGTGTGCAAAATCAGTCTATTGTGCCAAAGGAAAGTTACTTATGTAATAGCTCTAACAGCATCAGTGACCACCAGACAGGCTTAGGTCAAGTTGAGGTGTACGCTAGTGCAGCAGGTGATAGAGGTATTATGGCAGAATCAATTGCCTACTTCTTAAGGTGCAGCCAGGACTTCTGAAACTGTATGCTGACTTCTGTACTGTCGCATCACTCCATCCTGTAAGGTGTATTCTATAATTTTGGATTTGAAGCACCAAACATCTTTGCTGTTATTTCCCCGTAATAAAAGCAATCCCTTTCCTATGGTGCATGTACTAAAATTATTATGCTGAAAGCATTTAATTGGATAGCTAGTAACATAACAAATAGCTAACATCATGAACAGCTGATTTCCAAGTTTCTATTGTGTGTCCATCATGCTACAATGTACACGGTAACTCACTGTTTTGTAGTCATTTAATGACTCTACACAGTGTGTAGAGCTCCGAAATAAAGGTAAACAGCAGGGTATGCTAATGAAACCATAATCACCTGATTAGTTGTTAATGAACCAATCCAATATGGTGGAGTCATCCAGGAACCTATAAAGTAACCATGCAGAGATGGTTGTCGCCCTTTGCCATCAACACCAAAACCTACTGGAATACAGCCACCATCACACTTAGAAAAAAAGCAATGTTAGGGCCTGCTGCTACTCTCTTGCATAATTATGTGCAACAGACTCAGATCTATGCTGCTGTCCAAGGAGGCTACCTAGTCCTAGGAGGAAAAAAGCTGGTCAAACCCTGTTTAACATATGGACTGCATGATACTGAAATAGTAGAGTGATACACGGTTAATAGGGAAACTCTTTAGGAACTCTACAACCTTTAACTCCTCCAACTCAGACTCAGGTGGAATCAAGGAGAACCTATACCATGGTAGCATTAAAGATATTAGAAAATGGTACATTCCAGAGACACATAGAGTATATACTGGAACTGTCACAGATCTCAGCTTCAAGAATATTTCAACAACATCTAAATGTTATGCCTCAACATGCAAGGGAGTACATCTATTTCCACGCACACCAGAGGAGACAGCAAAAACAATACAGGAATTCTATGCTGCAGCACATGTCCATGAAGGCTTGGGGGTCATAGAATGCAATCACATAGAAATAAAAGCTCCACCTGGTGAACAGGGAAGGATTTACATTAACAGTAAGGGGTTCAATTCAATCAAGTGCTAGGTTGTTAATGCCTGAGGTATCATTCTCAATGTATGTGCAGGCAAACCAGGGAACTATCATGACTCACACATATGGCACACCTCATGGCTTTACACAAGGTTTACTAGGGGTGATTTTCCACAAGTTTATCTAGTGGGTAATGCAGGGTTTGCACTTGAACCATGGTTCATGATACCCATCAAAAATGCACACACACAGACAAAAAGGATACAATGATGCTCACTCTCAAACTAGAAATATCACATAGCGTGTTTGCCAAGCTGAAGTCACAGTTCTGCTGTCTAGACACATCAGGGGTGCCCTGCAGTATGACACATGCAACTGTGTAGAAATCTTCACAGTTTGTGCCATGTTGCACACTATCATCTTGTGGAAACATCTGCAACAGGACAGCAAGGGCTAGAACAAAATATTCCTGGACCACAGGCAGGGTCAGCACCTACTGCACATACAGGTGAGGAATCTGAGGAGGAACCTCCAGCTATATTGTTAGCCAGCAGATGTAGGTGTACACAATATGCTCTTACCCTGACTAAGAAATAAAGGATAGCATGCACACTCACCACCTAAAACTCAAAGGTCAGGGCACACACCCAACAACTAAGAGGTAAATGATAGCACATACTCACTCACTAGCAAAGGAAGACTGATAAAAACCTAAACACATATGAATATTAAAAGTGATGCCATCTAATGTCCACAAATTCTACCTACCCATGTAGTGTTTGTGCATGGATAACATTAGCGACATCCCCAAACCACACAATGTCTAACTGTAGTGATGTCAAGGTAAGTGTGTAACCTGTAGTAGATGAACAAATGTCTAAGAAGATGATAAACTACCTACATACTGTCAGTTTTGAACCTATCCACTCTGTGCATTACACATATATCCAACCCTAAGTCCAACATAAATTAACAAAAGCCATAACATACTGATCATCATTCCCAAAGTGTGTGTGTGTGTGTGTGTGTGTGTGTGTGTGTGTGTGTGTGTGTGTGTGTGTGTGTGTGTGTGTGGTGGTGCAGTAGTCCAAGGGTGACACCAAAGATATGTGGCTGCCGGCCCTCCCCAAGCAGTTTTAACATCACAGACACTGCCTGATCCAGTGTATCACTCATCCTATCCAGTGAGTCACCCACATGGTTGAGGCAGTCATGCAACAGTAAATGATGACACAATATCATGGACTAACCATAAAAACACTGAACTTCCATATGTACAGTATAACAGCAGTGAAATTTTAAAATTGCATACATCACAAAAATTTTCTTTCCATTGCATATTGAATTACATTCAAAATATGAACATGTAAGCAGTATGTGTAGAGGACAACCAATATTTATAAAATAGTGCAATGATTTGTAGAACAATCTCCTACAAGTAACCAGCAACAGTGCTCTGTCTGTATCCAGTCATTTTCTCCTCCCTCCACTTCCATAGCTACACCATTACGTTTCTGTTGTGTAGATTCAGCCCTCTAAGCACTGTGAAGATGCAAATTAGGTGTGAAACCATTAATATTCTTGAGTACTAAAAAATCACTTAGTTTAGGGGATGTAAACATGATGTAGGTAGCTACACAACTGCAGGCATACAACCTGAGACTGCAGGGAGAATGGATTACAGTTATTACCTGTTAATGGCTTGCAGCTGTTTCTGATTGCTCTGACTACAACAAGCAGTACTGAAGTGACTGTCATCTCTGAAGTGTTTTTATCATGCACAGTAGACTTAAAATAAAAAGGTGTAAGTACCTTGAGAAATATGAGAACAACCTTAACAACATTGCCATTCTTATAGTAACAGCACACTGTCCATCCTCTGTTTAAAATCTGTCTCAAATGCTGATCAGCTATATTACACATTGAAACAAAGATGTAAATAAATGGCCATAACATTGCATTTATGTAGTTAAGCTGAGAGAAGTGGAAGAAGTTCATAAAATAAAGAGAAGAAGTAGCTAACAGTGTTAGCAACTTGACATTAAAATGGTGTGGGCCATAATTACTGTCAAGTATTGGTCAATATGATATTGATCTAGACATGTTCAAGCAAATGAGAAAGTAACATTTTCTAGTCCTGTGTTGGTGACAAAGAGGGATAGGAAACACAAGTGAGTGTGTGTTGTTATTGCACTGAGACGAATGATCAGTTCCAGATAGTGTGCGGTCTGACAGAGTTAATGCATATTTTCTGAGCATACGATCAGGTTGTACTATACACAGATCTAAGAATTTCACAGAACCTGCCTTTTCATATTTATTACCTTATATCTGTTACTACTGACAATTGTCTATTACTTTTTTTTCTTTTTTGTGTTCCTTATATGCATGCGTTTTGGCAGAGCACACAGTTGACTGGCAGTGCTCTGAGGCAGTGAATGAGAGTCCATTGCCCAAGGTACAAACTGAGAAATGTAACTGTTCTTACCATCAGTATTGCATTTCACATTCACATAGGTGTGGTTTCCTACACACTCTGAACAGCAGTAAGATGAAATTGTAGTGTGGAATAAAAAATGTTACGTAAGTGCCCTTGTAATGTCAGTACTGCTTAGCAGAGCATAACTAGGACTCCCATTTGAAGGAAACTGAACAATTACATTTCTGTAATCTTCATTAGCACAGTTTTGTCACCACCCGGCCTTATTACTAATGAGTGAGTGTGTATACCTGATTCTGTGGAAGAAGCTATAAATGCAATGACTTTAGCCCCTTCACACCGTTTCTTTAGGATTCATATCCATACAGTGTTAAGGGATTGCAGAAATTATTACTCCAGATGTAGGAATCACTGTCATAACTTTATACGCTTTTTACTGTTTCTTGCCTTGTACACTTGCTTGCTGCTGAGTGGAAAGCAATGACGCTTACCTGCTTAAGGGAAAACATGAAAAATGTTATTTGGGAAGCCTTCTGTAGTGCAAACAGGTTAAGTGATGATACATGGCCAGCAGCACTCTGGACGGTACTTAGTGGAGAAAATCCACCTATCAATGTCACTTTTTCTGTGGCACAGGGTGTGAGTACAGTTCCTTTAGAAATATTACACTGATGATCCAGGTTTTGAAATCAGATAGTGCTTCCTTTTACACATGGTGTAGGAATGCCATTTCTAACAGCACTTTTATTAGGAAGGTAACACTACATGGCTATCATACTTATGTTTATTGCAAGAAATGTCAAATTAATGCTTCGATAGATAAACTTTTCAAAATAGCATAATGATTTATTTATGAAAGCCTTTTGAATGCGTGTGTAATAATTTAACAGGATAATTATGATAACGAATTAAAATGCACTTGCATATCTATGATGGCTAGAATTCTGATGTTAAAATCAGCTTCTCTCCTTACATAGCCCAACTTTGTGTTTAGGACAGTATGTCTAGTGACATATGTATGTATCATACCCCAACCTATATTAGTCAGTTTACGAAAGTCTATTCATATGACATACATTAAACAAACAGTAATAATGCCTCTTTCATGGGAGTGCATTTCACGGGACTTCTTAAAGTCACACACGTACAAGTCTATCTGAAATATATCTCCATTCATACTGAATGTAGTTTGTCTGTAAGCAACAACAATGAACAAAAGTTATCCTGTGGTACTGGCAAATTATCACCTTGTTTACAATTTATGCATTACTTTTTTCTCAGGTTGATTCCCACATTGGTCAACTAACTTTTTAGAGTGTGTAATTCCAGAATGTAATATGCCCTCCAAATTTCCAAGGATAACAAGCCAAGCCACTGAGGCTGTCAGTGCTGACCATCTAGAAAAGTGTGAATATGTTCAGCATCACACATTGCAAATCTCACTGCCATGTCTCACACATTTGTTGCTGTTTGATAAAATGCCTTCCACCTTGCTTACAAGTGCCTCTTTGTGCTTACCATCTCATAAATGCAGGTGGCATGGTTGTTCTTGTTTGTGCACTAGCTGTTAAATGTGAGATTGGATTTTGGCACCAACTCATACTTAAAGTTGCTGCTTGACTTCTGCAGACATGGCTGGTGAGGGAGATGATGGTGCTAAATTTAGAGCACTGAGGTAGGGTATGGGGGAGTCCAGGATTTTTGCGGCACTCCTTGTGAAGCACTACAGCCATAGACTACTGCAGGGTGATTACACTGGGTCGAAGTTTAAGACTGAGGCTTGAAACAGAGTAGCCAAGGCTATCTCCAGTGCAACTGGCATTGTCGCCACCACTATAGTGACCTGAAGTGGTGCAAGAAGGACTTCCTTAGGTGATGGGAGGATGAGTTTAGGACTGCTGACATCCCACAGTTGTGTAAGTGTACTGTTCTATCTGTATTAAATTATATAGAATATAATACACAGTCAGCACTATTATTCCATATGCTTTCATGCCTCTTGTTTTCTTCTGTTTTGTCAAGTTGATGAAAGCATTGCAGTGAACCATGAGACATACCAATAAGGTTAACTCACCTCCGAGAGGCATGAGGTACACATGCATTAGGTCTTAAAGTAAGCATACTAACTATTATAATTATATGCAGTATGGCAATACTGTAATAAATAATGGTATTTATGACATCATAGCAGTGCATCATAGCAGATTAAGACCTTCCCATCATACCTAGATGTGGCAAAGGTGCACAGACTGGATAATCATAACTGTTCATATTTTGAAATTATATGGTCATGTTATTTGCCATGGATCTAATTCTCTCTGTATTTTCTCTGTCTCACCCCACCCCTTCTCTTTCATTTTTTTTTGTTATGGTGGAATATGTCTAAAAATGTTCTGTTGTCATACATGTCTGATTACAAAGCCTGACATGCAGCACAGAGAGGTAGACTGACCATTGTGGACTGGTCTGCCATCCCTCCACAGGTTGCAGTATGATACTTACCATTTCCAAGCTGTCAGTGCTCCCTCCACAACCCCTGGCCTACCTGTTCCATCCACATCAGGTAGCTCTGTCCCAGTGGCTGGTGCACTGGTAACCTCTGGGTGTAGTATTAGTGGAGGTAGTGATTTTGTCACTGGCCAAGGCCTTGGAAAGAGGCCTTGGTGCCTGAATTGGCCATGTCAAAAAAGTGCTTTGTCACATTACCAAGAAGATGCCATATTGAGCAATGACACAGCAATGACACAGGAAACTGAGGCAGGAGACAGTGACGACAGTTCTGAAGGTGAGGACTACATTTTCAATGTTCTCTGGCTTGATGTGGGTGTGCCTCCAATGCCACAGTCATGGTGTCCCTCAACCATTGTGTCTTATATGTCTGCATCTGCTTCCTCATCTAACCGCCTTCCTACCTGACCCTCACATTCCTAAGCACCTTACCCAATATTCCTCTTGTTGAAAGAAAAAAAGTAAAAACTGGGCACTTGTCCCACAAAAAAAAAAAAAAAAAAAAAAAAAAACTCATATATAGCTCTCCACTTCATCTATGTAGCTTCTTGACACACTTGAGTTGGTACGTTTGGCTGTACAACATTATTCTGTTGTGGCCACCTAACCCTGATGTAGTGGCAGTCCAAAATCTGCAAATTCTGTCTACACTTCTACATTTATGTTGTGAAGAAAGGAATAACTATGGTTTTCTCCCACTAAATTCCTACAAATTCCTTAATTTTTCTCTTGTGTTCTCTGCCTCTGCTTGCCCCCCCCCCCCACATTTCATTACTTTCCTATCATCCCCTTTTTCACACATTTAATCTAGTTAAAAATGGAATCACACACAGCCCATAAGAAAGCCTTTAGTTATTTTTTTCTTGGCATTGGCTCTGAAGTTGGCGTCATGTACTAATGCCAAGTGACAGGGAATGGCTGTTTATGTGCTATGTCAAAACCTAGTTAGTCATTGGCATCAACTATAATTGCCTGCTTATCCTTGTGCAAAGTTGCATAAACATGCTGCACTATTGGAATACATAGTAAAGGTAGAATAAGGACAACACTTTGAAAGAGTTACTCTAATGTTTCTTTGACTACAACATGCAACTTCCTCTGTGGAGTGTTGATATAAATCACTTGTCTGAAGATTGCATCACAGCATCAAGGGTTGAAGTATAGATATATGTCACATTATTTCTTAATGTGAAGTTATACTGCTATGCTATGTTTAATGAGATACATCTTAAAAACTCCATCTTCCAATGGCTAGATAGGCTATCACTGACCCCTCAAATGTGTGACTTTGACATGTTTAAAGTAGGGTTTCTGTGGTGGGATCTAGAGATAATGGTCACGTCTGTAGACATAATTTTTGTTCTTGACAATAGTTTGTATCCAGCACTAGGTGAAATTCATACTGCCTGTTTTTATAAGTGTCTTTCCTTTGAACAAATTGCATGTGTATCTCTCTAAGCTCCTTCTTTTTTATCAGATGTAGTACTTTGCAGTTGTGCGATGTCTGACAACAAACAACTGTAGTATGCCATGCTAAATAGCACGTAAGGTGTTATTGCATAATGTGGTGAGTGTTTCCTTACACCTCATTGCACACCATGTTAAGCTGTGATTTCCCTTGAAGTAAAGCTCGTGTAGTAGACATAAAAATATTTCAGTAGGTATTACATGTACAATTTTACCAAGCAACATATTTATAATAGTTATATTTAGGTATTCTTAAATTCATGATAAAAAGTTAATATAATAATCACATTCAGAATATCTTTGTAAATTGGCAAAAAAAAAAAAAGAAAAAAGAGAAGTAGTGTCACCAAACGCAGAGCACATCAAAATATAAAACTCCAAAAACAAATGGTTCTGCCACCAATTCCACTTAAAAACACTTAAAACTTGAAAAAGTTAATAAAATATACGATGATAAGATAAAATAAAATAAACATACTGGCTCATAAACCGGATAAGCGCTTTCGGTATACTATCTTTTTCAAATCCTAAATGTTTGCCAGTGAAACTTCTTAAATACCTTCATTTCCTAGTGTTCACTCACTTAGATGCATTTAGTAACCATAGCAGCATACACATCCTTCTAATTATGTCATTTTGAGTGCTGAAGAGCTTTCCCTTTTAGTGCAGGTTTTAAAGGAACAAATGCATTCGGGCCTGGTGACTGATCTGATTGCAAATTCATTATCCACTTCATCTCTTCGATTTCTGTTCGGTTTACTAAATCTCCACCTCTTGGTGTTTCATGAAGCCTAACTAGTGTCATGAACTTGAAAGAATGACTGTCATTTATACTAATATGCATATAAAGTGCATTGCTGCTAACTTTTTTTCTTATGTCAGATAAGTGCTTTAGGATACATTCCTTGAGCATTTGATTAGTTTTCCCTATGTAATATGCCTTGCAGTGACTGCAGGTTGCCACATAAATAATGTTTTTACTCTGACAGTTTGCAAATCCTTCAAACTTATAGTTTATTTTAGTCAGGGGATGTGTAAAAGTATTTGAGATGTTTATATGAGAACATGCCTTGCAACTTCCACATCTGAATGTTTCAACTCTCCTGTTCATCTGAAAACTCCTGTCTTCAGAAATAGCTTCAGTTTCTGTTTTATAACATAATAGTCTTTTTAAGTTTTTCCTGTTCTTAAAAGAAAAGCTGGGTAGATGCCATCATTTCCTCTTGCCTTCTTCCTGTCTGACCCAAATCTTCCTCACCAGATTGTCTTATGCTTTTCTGAACATGTGCCTGAACTACCATAGTCTGTTCTCTTTGACTTTCTCTGTAATTCGAGCTACTTTGCCTTCTGGTCTGATTCTTCATCTGTACTGTCATTTGCATCCTACCACCCATCTTAGGCACTTCATTTCCATCACCTCTAGCTTCCCCAACTGCTCTGCCTTTACTGTTCAGGTTTCAGTACCATACAGTAGTACTGGTTACACCACTGTTTTGTACACCTCTTACCATATACATATTCTACATTTTGAATTGTAAATATATATATATATATATATATATATATATATATATATATATATATATATGGGTCTACTTTACTTATCCGAACAGTCACATTACTGATTTTCACTTTGCTAAGACGACAGGATCGACAAACCAGAAGATCGAGATCCGGAACACCGACTTTCCACTCAAGGTAAGTAACTGCTTGGCCATCCTGTTGAACTTTGCCCCTTATCCCCACAGTATTGCAATCTTGGGGTTGGTATATTTAGTTAGGGAGGTGTGGGGGTGAAAGAAAGTCTCTCACATATTTGTGAAGTAGTTAATTCACACAATTGTGCAGGAGTAGATGTAAAGATCTGCGAAGGCAAGAATTCTTCTTTTCCTTTTGGAGTTTTCCATTGGGGGGGTCGCCAAAGTGGAACAACTGTCCACAGAATGATTGGCAGTGGAGTTTTATGGTGTCAAGTTTCCAGCTCAGTGCTGAACTTTCCACAGAAGGGACACACAGGCACACACTCGTACCTAGGGCCAATTTAGAGTGTCCAATCCACCGAAGGCAAGAATTCTGAGCTTCATTAATCAGTTTTCACATTCATGTACTACAGCATACTAAGCTGATGAATCAGAATTTAACATACATTTACTCTGTAAATACTAAAATATAAAGTCTGATATTTTAATTAATATTTTTGGGTGATATGCTGATTTATTTATAATGCTTGACAACATTAGTAAGAATTTATCCATTATGTTAAACTAGATATTGGAATGTAGATGATAAAAAAAGATGTACCAAGGATAGCCAGATGAGAAGAAAAAGTTATACTTTCTATCCAGATGTCTTGCAGATTCAGTGATGAAATGTATGTCTCTCAAGTTCAGTGGTACTTGACTGAATTTGATAGAACTATTGGCCATTTCTGCTGGTCATCATACATTTTCTTTTCCATATGTGAGTTGTTTGCTGACCCTAATTGTGAAGGCTGTTGGTTTGCTTAATTGGAGTACTACTTGGAGGCCCTAATAGTTGGTTTTAAGTATGACCTTGAGCTATTATTTATACACCACCCATTTGTTTCTTGACATTTAGAAATCCAGGCCTCCTTGAAATATGGAATATTGGGAACTGAAACCCTGAAGAAAAACACTCACTTGGCCAGTGTACAAAAGAATAATACAATATCAAACAAGTAATACATCAAAATAGATGGACACGTTTCATTAATGATTCCAAAAGGAAACTTATTTAAGTGTTTTCATCATAAAAGACTGAATCAGAACTGATTTCAAATCACAGATACAGAATCTTAAATGCAAAAAAAAAAAAAAAAAAAAAAAGCAGATCATGTGTCCATAAAGACTGTCCCCCGGATTTACTATTCTTCCATACAGGACTAGCTTAGTCCTGCATGGAAGCAGCCATTTAGGAGCAGGACGGCAGCATGCTGCCTGAGCTCCTAATCTTACACAGAGCATTTAAGAGTGCATGGGGCGTGTCTGAGAGCAGAGCTCTCAGAATATACATGCCCCCACAATTAAGAACAGCAGAAAGGCCAAAGAAATGAGTGAAACCACTCATAGGTGTCCGCATATCCTGAGCAATATTCCTCCATGTGTACAACAGCAAGTAAATACAAATAAAATGAACAAACCCTTTTTTAATTAAAAATCCAATTAAAGCTAATCGTAGGTGCACGGGTGTGCCCATCGCTTAGCTACTGTTAATGCAGCTTAAATGGCTGAAGAGGATAACATGGAAGATATATGCAAATTAAGCAGTATAGCAATAGTGTAGTTGGCAGAGCATTCGCCTTACGAGCAGGCATTCCCACATCGAGTCCCACTGCAGCACATTCCATTTTCCATGGCAAATCACGTTATGACCAATATTTTTGTTGCATAACCCACTAAATATCATATATTTGTAAATTGGAGTACTGCATTAAATGCACATGTGAGGTGTCAGTGTCATAATGTTGCAAAGTCCCCAGAAACGCACATGTGCCCCATACAGTATATGTACACAGGAATCATGGATACAAATGGAAGGTAAAATGTGTAATGAATCACAACTCCATACAGCTTCCAAATCCCCCACCATCCCAAGAACCATTACATATGACTGTCTAAATCAGTGCAATTGTAAGCGGGAGTAAGCACTACTAAGCAAGTATAAGCACCAATAAGCATTATTAAGCATATGTAAGCACTAGTAAGTGAGTTTAAGCCCGTTTGAGCAGGGGTAAGCAATGTGCACACAGGTTAAGCAAGTTTGAAGCTGACTCCCTGTAAGCATATTTAACCAGAGGTTAGCATTGCTTACCCTTGCACAAACCTATGCAAACCCACTTACAACCACTCAAATGTGCCTTAATCATTCTGTATCCAATGGCCCTTGTTCTGCCCAGCAATAAAATAAATAGCCTTGCAGGTCTTGAACCCAGGACCCTAAACACTATAGTTAACCACCAAGCCATCACAGCAATACAGAGGATTGAGGTATCAGCAAACAAGTCCTCACTATAGTAAAATCAAACTGAACCTGTGAAAGGAATCAATATACAGTCATATGTTCTATAACCCATTACATAACATAAATATGTAAGCTGGAGTACAGCAGTAAGCCCAGATGTGAGGTGTAACTGTAATAGAGTGTTGAAATCTCCAATAAAACACAAGGACACCAGACAGTGTACGTACACATGAATCATGGATACCAGGCATATATATAAGATGTAATGAATAAGAAATCAATGCCAAAAATAAAATATAATGCAAAGTCTAATGTAAGCAACACTAAGCATTGGACAGGCCAGCTTAGGAGGTGTAAGCAATGTGTAGGCCAGCTAACTCAATGTGCCAGTGTTATACCCCTTTAAACAATGCCGACCTTAGGTAAGCAGGTTTGCCCATAGCCTAGCCTGTTCAAAACCAGCCAATCATGGAAAAGTGTGGGAAATTGGCCCTACTTAAACCCAGCAGGTGGGAATACATCTCATAACTGGTTGTAGCTTCCCCTTGCAGGCACTATGGCAGAAAGGGGAGAAGGTGTGCACTTCTGGGAGCAGCGTTGGTGCATCCAGTAGTCCAGAGTCATGGCAGGATTCTTTGTCAAAGACCATGAGCAAAGACTGCTGCAGGGCCAGTACCAGAGTTCCCAATACAAGGCAAAAGCCTAGGACCGTCTCATCCGTGACCTCACCAGTGCTACTGGCATACCTCAAACTGGTGAGCAGGTCATGGAATCACTATGCCGACCTGAAGCAGCATAAGGGGGACCTCTTGGAGCAGTGGATCCAAGAGGCTAGAATGTCAGGGAGATGTCCCAGCTGTGTGTGAGTATCACTCCACTATGTGTGTAAAAATTGCCAGCTCATGTATATCATGGATAGCTATGGCTAAATATTCCTCTTATGTCCTCCACAGCTGCAAGTGAATGGGCCGCGAACCAGGAGGTCCATGGAAGACTCCTGGAGAGGTTGCAGTGTGAAGCAGGTCAGTAAAACTCTTGCATGTACTGTCATAGGAAATAAATCTAAAATTATTAGTAAATGAATGGCCTGTATAAAACCTGTATTGTGAAAGGCAAGTACTGCATACACTGGCAGGAAGAGTATCATATAGTTTGTATGTAAATAAAAGTGTAATAGCCTGACAATAAAATCTAACTGCTGGACTGCATGTGTATACTCTGGTATCATATGGTAATGTAGATTTGCAATCACGTAATAGTACTGTTGTATTAAGCACTGCTAACCACACTGTGCACCATAAATAGAATGTGTAGGAATGCCTGTATATGACTGGTGTAATCCCCAGAGGCCATTTAGTACAAGTGAGAGGCACATAGACAGAAAATAGTGAAAAGTCAGACAACAAAATCTGAATAGCACAAGCAACTGAGAAGTGAACTGCTGTATTTTTAGCACACACAGCCATGGTTCAAATCCTGGCAGTGGTAGTAGTCTGCATACAGAATCATACCCCACAACTGTACAGATATGTCCAGAATGTCCAGTAAAGTGGTCCATATCTGCTGCCTGTCAACCTGCTCCCCTGGGAAATCAGTGGGATGATCCCAGATGTATAGGCAGCAAACAGGAAATATAACCGATTGACACACATCTATGAGAACAAAGCTGGCACACTAGCAACTCCCCAAAACCTTATGAGAGTAAGAAGCCATGTATGTCCCATTTACACCCCCATGTTGTCAAGCTGTGGACAGAGTGTGTACAGTAATAGAGTGAGATGTATGTGCATAATAGTAATGTGGAATCTGGTACTGTGTGTGGCAACATTCAGATAGTGCTAACAAACATTTCTCCCACAGGTCTGTCAGATACCAACACTGTGCCAAGAAATACATGACTGATACTCTTTACTGGTACTGTTTACTTTGGAATTGTATAGTATTGTGACTGATGCAGTTGCAAATACATATATGATGCATATCTATATAGTGTGCTTTTGCTGTGCAAACACTCTTTAGTGGAAACATGAAGGTAATACACAGTAGCAATGCTATCCATTGAAATGTGCAGTGTCACAGTTGTCAATTAACTCTATAGCTACCTCTGTGTTTCATCAAACCTTCAGTAGCCTGTGATGTTAACTATATAGTTCAAATCTCAATGTTACTGCTTACAGTTACTGTGCATGTTGTTAATAGTGTTGTCACTCACATGTGCTATGTTTGGGTGTTGATGTTGTTTCCTGACACAAGACGTTATTCTAAATTTCCTTTGGAAAGGCTGTATTTAAGACTGATGCTGTCATTTGAATAGATTGTCATTTCATCACAGTTGTAGTGAAACACCTTTTCAAGATTTGAGGACATGAGATGATGTAATATATGTTATTGCCTAAGTAAGGCATGTGTTCCATACAGGATTATTTCCACATTGTACAGAATTGCTGTTCTACCATCACAGTGGCAATAGCAGGGGGGCACAGATGTGCTTGGGTATACCTAACATCAAGCAACATTGTCTGACATACAGCAAGATTCCTTCTAAGTAACTACAGGAACATATATTCCTTGATTCATGCACATGATGTAATATTTTCACATAATCACACATATGACATTGTCACTGCACTTATACCATGAAACATTCATTGACCCCATTATGCTGTTGATTTCCTCAATGTTCAGGCAAGTGTTCCAAACCAGCAATGGGTGACTGTAAGCATTTGCGTCCTTAACTGTTCTGCAGGAAAGACATCTCCCCCAGTTATACTTTATACATATAGAGTGACAGAGGCCTCCCCCATCAGTTTTAGCAGATACAAATCATGGGCTAATAAAGTACAGCTGAATGAATGAATTCACATAGGTGGAGTTCAACAGCTGTGACAACTGTTCCACTGTGACAAATGTGATTAATAGCTGTCTTGTTATTTGGAGGAGTTGTACAGCTTCATGCTCAATTGCAGCATAGGAATTAATTTTGGGTGAATGTACCGATGTCACACAGCAACCATTACATCACATCAGTCTTATCTCTTGATATTTTACACAGATACATGTGAACTTAGCTTTGGATTTTCTGAAAGTGCACATTTGTTCTGCCAATGTAATGGTGAGACTGCTACCTTGGCACATGCACTGAGTACTGTGGGGTACATGTATGTGCTCCAGTTTTTGGGCGATATATGTACAGACATGTAAAGAGCAACAAAGAGCAACCAGCAAAAGTCAAAAGTATTAAAATAAAGGAAAATGATGGCTAGGCAGAGTAGTACAAACACTTTTTTAATAAAAATATATAAAACAAAAGACTGCTAAAACAGGATAAGCACTTTCATACACAAAGTACTTCATCAGATCCAATCAGTCTTTTGTCTTATATATTTTTATGAAAAAGTGTTTGTACTATTCTGCCTAGTCAGCCTTTTCTTTTATTTTAATATTTATGTGAACAGGCATACAGAGAAGCCATCCTTGACCATGGTACATTGATATAGGGCTGATCACATCTGTGTGCACATGAACATACTTGTTTAATTGCCATCAGTCTGACATGCTGATATGATATTCATTCTTGGGGAGCCTTTCTTAATTCACACATTAATTTAATTTGTTTGTCACAATACCCATTACTACCTCCTGTGGCAGATGCTGACAATAGACAGCTCTGGGGGATACATTGCATTATGGTGTGGGGTTTGCATCTGCTCTTATCTGTCAGCATAATAACTGTGTCATGCAGGACTGCCTTACGCAAGGGTATTATGTGTGTCACCCTCTGCTCCCACATTTATAACACCACACACACCTACATATGGGATGCATAACCATTAGAATATTGAAATGCATAATTCCCTTCAAGGGTGATCCTTCTTGTACATGTGTTAGTCTTATTTCTGTTGCATACACAGTTAATACACAGATCAGTGCTGATACTGATTGCATGCATTTGATTCTTGCAAAAGGAAATTGTGGCTTCTGATCCATACCTATGTTATATGGACATAATGCATGTTGTGCAAATATCACATAATGCATATACTGTCCTTGCTAGCTGTCATCTCAAGTCACCATGTCAATGACATTCACTTATGTAATTCCCGTCTGGTACAGTGTGAATTTGTGTAACTATTACATGCTATAATATCATTTCTGCTTTTATTTACCTACATTTGCTCAACAACTGTGACAGCCAGTAATTATTCTGACATATGTATAGCAAAATTTTAATATTACAAAATTTTCTTTGTGACATAAGCACCTTCACATCAATTATTTGACTTGAATTAGGATATTTACCCTGCCCTTCTTGTATCTTTCTGTATCTTTGTGATTTCTGCGCACACAGCCCTCAGTATATTTGTATATTTTCCTGTCTGGTACCCCACATACTGTAGTTCCACTTGCTGTTTCTCATAACCTGTTACTTATTGCTGTACTCATATTTTATTTATGTGCACACTCAATAGGCTTTCCATGCATGTGTACAGCATGCATTATTTGTCTTATGTAGCTCTTTGTGCTGTCCACACGAGCACGCTTAACAGGTTTGCTCATAGACAAGCCTATTTGTTTACTGTGTGTGCTTGTTCTGCACAACATGGTTTCCTTAGCCACCAACTCTGTTGCTGGCCATGGAAATGTGCTTGTATTTGTGTTAGCATATCGAGAAGCATGCATGTTCAGTTAGTGCTCCTGCTCATAGTGCTAATACGTAAACATCATGTAGGCTTCATGCAAAGTCCACAAGACTGTTCGTGAATCTCAAGGAACAAGTATACATTATCCTGAACATAGTTATCTTCTTTGATATATCAGTCATACTTTTATTTCATTGATCTATTTCAACATAGGACAATTGGTGCTCTTTTGCTGGATATAATTCTGTCCCTTTAAAAAATGAATTTGTATGCCACAAATCCTTTGTGCATGTCTCTTCACAGTACAGTCATAGTGTACCCCTCCTAAATACCTTGCTCGTATGTGCTATCCCCAAACCTACCCCTGCCTCTAGCCCCATCCATGCACATAGGTTCATAGGTGTTTACTAGGCTAACAACCACAAGGGCCTTTTTAAGCCTAGCCATGCATCCCAAATCTCTGACAAATTCTGATACCCTTGATAAGTGTAAGCAGGGTCTTGGGAGAATAAAAATTTACAAGCTAGGACCTGGATATGAACCATTTACACCATCATCATCATCATCATCATCATCAACTTCTTTTATTCCATTTTCTACATAGGTTTGGAGTGTTGTGTCAACTGTCACCATCTCTCAATTTAACGCCTCTCTCCTACCTTCTTCAATAGCAGTCATGCCTGTCTATCACAGGTCTTCTCTCACATACACAGTCTATCCTTTTCTTTACTGGATGCCATCATTTCCTCTTGCCTTCTTCCTGTCTGACCCAAATCTTCCTCACCAGATTGTCTTCTCCTTTTCTGAACATGTGCCTGAACTACCATAGTCTGTTCTCTTTGACTTTCTCTGTAATTCGAGCTACTTTGCCTTCTGGTCTGATTCTTCATCTGTACTTTCATTTGCATCCTACCACCCATCTTAGGCACTTCATTTCCATCACCTCTAGCTTCCCCAACTGCTCTGCCTTTACTGTTCAGGTTTCAGTACCATACAGTAGTACTGGTTACACCACTGTTTTGTACACCTCTTACCATATACATATTCTACATTTTGAATTGTAAATATATATATATATATATATATATATATATATATATATATATATATATATATATATATGGGTCTACTTTACTTATCCGAACAGTCACATTACTGATTTTCACTTTGCTAAGACGACAGGATCGACAAACCAGAAGATCGAGATCCGGGACACCGACTTTCCACTCAAGGTAAGTAACTGCTTGGCCATCCTGTTGAACTTTGCCCCTTATCCCCACAGTATTGCAATCTTGGGGTTGGTATATTTAGTTAGGGAGGTGTGGGGGGTGAAAGAAAGTCTCTCACATATTTGTGAAGTAGTTAATTCACACAATTGTGCAGGAGTAGATGTAAAGATCTGCGAAGGCAAGAATTCTTCTTTTCCTTTTGGAGTTTTCCATTGGGGGGGTCGCCACAGTGGAACAACTGTCCACAGAATGATTGGCAGTGGAGTTTTATGGTGTCAAGTTTCCAGCTCAGTGCTGAACTTTCCACAGAAGGGACACACAGGCACACACTCGTACCTAGGGCCAATTTAGAGTGTCCAATCCACCGAAGGCAAGAATTCTGAGCTTCATTAATCAGTTTTCACATTCATGTACTACAGCATACTAAGCTGATGAATCAGAATTTAACATACATTTACTCTGTAAATACTAAAATATAAAGTCTGATATTTTAATTAATATTTTTGGGTGATATGCTGATTTATTTATAATGCTTGACAACATTAGTAAGAATTTATCCATTATGTTAAACTAGATATTGGAATGCAGATGATAAAAAAGATATACCAAGGATAGCCAGATGAGAAGAAAAAGTTATACTTTCTATCCAGATGTCTTGCAGATTCAGTGATGAAATGTATGTCTCTCAAGTTCAGTGGTACTTGACTGAATTTGATAGAACTATTGGCCATTTCTGCTGGTCATCATACATTTTCTTTTCCATATGTGAGTTGTTTGCTGACCCTAATTGTGAAGGCTGTTGGTTTGCTTAATTGGAGTACTACTTGGAGGCCCTAATAGTTGGTTTTAAGTATGACCTTGAGCTATTATTTATACACCACCCATTTGTTTCTTGACATTTAGAAATCCAGGCCTCCTTGAAATATGGAATATTGGGAACTGAAACCCTGAAGAAAAACACTCACTTGGCCAGTGTACAAAAGAATAATACAATATCAAACAAGTAATACATCAAAATAGATGGACATGTTTCATTAATGATTCCAATAGGAAACTTATTTAAGTGTTTTCATCATAAAAGACTGAATCAGAACTGATTTCAAATCACAGATACAGAATCTTAAATGCAAAAAAAAAAAAAAAAAAAAAAAAAGCAGATCATGTGTCCATAAAGACTGTCCCCCGGATTTACTATTCTTCCATACAGGACTAGCTTAGTCCTGCATGGAAGCAGCCATTTAGGAGCAGGACGCCAGCATGCTGCCTGAGCTCCTAATCTTACACAGAGCATTTAAGAGTGCATGGGGCGTGTCTGAGAGCAGAGCTCTCAGAATATACATGCCCCCACAATTAAGAACAGCAGAAAGACCAAAGAAATGAGTGAAACCACTCATAGGTGTCCGCATATCCTGAGCAATATTCCTCCATGTGTACAACAGCAAGTAAATACAAATAAAATGAACAAACCCTTTTTTAATTAAAAATCCAATTAAAGCTAATCATAGGTGCACGGGTGTGCCCATCGCTTAGCTACTGTTAATGCAGCTTAAATGGCTGAAGAGGATAACAAGGAAGATATATGCAAATTAAGCAGTATAGCAATAGTGTAGTTGGCAGAGCATTCGCCTTACGAGCAGGCATTCCCACATCGAGTCCCACTGCAGCACATTCCATTTTCCATGGCAAATCACGTTATGACCAATATTTTTGTTGCATAACCCACTAAATATCATATATTTGTAAATTGGAGTACTGCATTAAATGCACATGTGAGGTGTCAGTGTCATAATGTTGCAAAGTCCCCAGAAACGCACATGTGCCCCATACAGTATATGTACACAGGAATCATGGATACAAATGGAAGGTAAAATGTGTAATGAATCACAACTCCATACAGCTTCCAAATCCCCCACCATCCCAAGAACCATTACATATGACTGTCTAAATCAGTGCAATTGTAAGCGGGAGTAAGCACTACTAAGCAAGTATAAGCACCAATAAGCATTATTAAGCATATGTAAGCACTAGTAAGTGAGTTTAAGCCCGTTTGAGCAGGGGTAAGCAATGTGCACACAGGTTAAGCAAGTTTGAAGCTGACTCCCTGTAAGCATATTTAACCAGAGGTTAGCATTGCTTACCCTTGCACAAACCTATGCAAACCCACTTACAACCACTCAAATGTGCCTTAATCATTCTGTATCCAATGGCCCTTGTTCTGCCCAGCAATAAAATAAATAGCCTTGCAGGTCTTGAACCCAGGACCCTAAACACTATAGTTAACCACCAAGCCATCACAGCAATACAGAGGATTGAGGTATCAGCAAACAAGTCCTCACTATAGTAAAATCAAACTGAACCTGTGAAAGGAATCAATATACAGTCATATGTTCTATAACCCATTACATAACATAAATATGTAAGCTGGAGTACAGCAGTAAGCCCAGATGTGAGGTGTAACTGTAATAGAGTGTTGAAGTCTCCAATAAAACACAAGGACACCAGACAGTGTACGTACACATGAATCATGGATACCAGGCATATATATAAGATGTAATGAATAAGAAATCAATGCCAAAAATAAAATATAATGCAAAGTCTAATGTAAGCAACACTAAGCATTGGACAGGCCAGCTTAGGAGGTGTAAGCAATGTGTAGGCCAGCTAACTCAATGTGCCAGTGTTATACCCCTTTAAACAATGCCGACCTTAGGTAAGCAGGTTTGCCCATAGCCTAGCCTGTTCAAAACCAGCCAATCATGGAAAAGTGTGGGAAATTGGCCCTACTTAAACCCAGCAGGTGGGAATACATCTCATAACTGGTTGTAGCTTCCCCTTGCAGGCACTATGGCAGAAAGGGGAGAAGGTGTGCACTTCTGGGAGCAGCGTTGGTGCATCCAGTAGTCCAGAGTCATGGCAGGATTCTTTGTCAAAGACCATGAGCAAAGACTGCTGCAGGGCCAGTACCAGAGTTCCCAATACAAGGCAAAAGCCTAGGACCATCTCATCCGTGACCTCACCAGTGCTACTGGCATACCCCAAACTGGTGAGCAGGTCATGGAATCACTATGCCGACCTGAAGCAGCATAAGGGGGACCTCTTGGAGCAGTGGATCCAAGAGGCTAGAATGTCAGGGAGATGTCCCAGCTGTGTGTGAGTATCACTCCACTATGTGTGTAAAAATTGCCAGCTCATGTATATCATGGATAGCTATGGCTAAATATTCCTCTTATGTCCTCCACAGCTGCAAGTGAATGGGCCGCGAACCAGGAGGTCCATGGAAGACTCCTGGAGAGGTTGCAATGTGAAGCAGGTCAGTAAAACTCTTGCATGTACTGTCATAGGAAATAAATCTAAAATTATTAGTAAATGAATGGCCTGTATAAAACCTGTATTGTGAAAGGCAAGTACTGCATACACTGGCAGGAAGAGTATCATATAGTTTGTATGTAAATAAAAGTGTAATAGCCTGACAATAAAATCTAACTGCTGGACTGCATGTGTATACTCTGGTATCATATGGTAATGTAGATTTGCAATCACGTAATAGTACTGTTGTATTAAGCACTGCTACCCACACTGTGCACCATAAATAGAATGTGTAGGAATGCATGTATATGACTGGTGTAATCCCCAGAGGCCATTTAGTACAACTGAGAGGCACATAGACAGAAAATAGTGAAAAGTCAGACAACAAAATCTGAATAGCACAAGCAACTGAGAAGTGAACTGCTGTATTTTTAGCACACACAGCCATGGTTCAAATCCTGGCAGTGGTAGTAGTCTGCATACAGAATCATACCCCACAACTGTACAGATATGTCCAGAATGTCCAGTAAAGTGGTCCATATCTGCTGCCTGTCAACCTGCTCCCCTGGGAAATCAGTGGGATGATCCCAGATGTATAGGCAGCAAACAGGAAATATAACCGATTGACACACATCTATGAGAACAAAGCTGGCACACTAGCAACTCCCCAAAACCTTATGAGAGTAAGAAGCCATGTATGTCCCATTTACACCCCCATGTTGTCAAGCTGTGGACAGAGTGTGTACAGTAATAGAGTGAGATGTATGTGCATAATAGTAATGTGGAATCTGGTACTGTGTGTGGCAACATTCAGGTAGTGCTAACAAACATTTCTCCCACAGGTCTGTCAGATACCAACACTGTGCCAAGAAATACATGACTGATACCCTGTACTGGTACTGTTTACTTTGGAATTGTATAGTATTGTGACTGATGCAGTTGCAAATACATATATGATGCATATCTATATAGTGTGCTTTTGCTGTGCAAACACTCTTTAGTGGAAACATGAAGGTAATACACAGTAGCAATGTTATCCATTGAAATGTGCAGTGTCACAGTTGTCAATTAACTCTATAGCTGCCTCTGTGTTTCATCAAACCTTCAGTAGCCTGTGATGTTAACTATATAGTTCAAATCTCAATGTTACTGCTTACAGTTACTGTGCATGTTGTTAATAGTGTTGTCACTCACATGTGCTATGTTTGGGTGTTGATGTTGTTTCCTGACACAAGACGTTATTCTAAATTTCCTTTGGAAAGGCTGTATTTAAGACTGATGCTGTCATTTGAATAGATTGTCATTTCTTCACAGTTGTAGTGAAACACCTTTTCAAGATTTGAGGACATGAGATGATGTAATATATGTTATTGCCTAAGTAAGGCATGTGTTCCATACAGGATTATTTCCACAGTGTACAGAATTGCTGTTCTACCATCATAGTGGCAATAGCAGGGGGGCACAGATGTGCTTGGGTATACCTAACATCAGGCAACATTGTCTGACATACACAAGATTCCTTCTAAGTAACTACAGGAACATATATTCCTTGATTCATGCACATGATGTAATATTTTCACATAATCACACATA
Organism: Protopterus annectens; assembly: GCF_019279795.1. NCBI lineage: Eukaryota > Metazoa > Chordata > Ceratodontiformes > Protopteridae > Protopterus > Protopterus annectens. The sequence continues at coordinate 402,892,978 of NC_056729.1, read as the reverse complement.
TGACATTGTCACTGCACTTATACCATGAAACATTCATTGACCCCATTATGCTGTTGATTTCCTCAATGTTCAGGCAAGTGTTCCAAACCAGCAATGGGTGACTGTAAGCATTTGCGTCCTTAACTGTTCTGCAGGAAAGACATCTCCCCCAGTTATACTTTATACATATAGAGTGACAGAGGCCTCCCCCATCAGTTTTAGCAGATACAAATCATGGGCTAATAAAGTACAGCTGAATGAATGAATTCACATAGGTGGAGTTCAACAGCTGTGACAACTGTTCCACTGTGACAAATGTGATTAATAGCTGTCTTGTTATTTGGAGGAGTTGTACAGCTTCATGCTCAATTGCAGCATAGGAATTAATTTTGGGTGAATGTACCGATGTCACACAGCAACCATTACATCACATCAGTCTTATCTCTTGATATTTTACACAGATACATGTGAACTTAGCTTTGGATTTTCTGAAAGTGCACATTTGTTCTGCCAATGTAATGGTGAGACTGCTACCTTGGCACATGCACTGAGTACTGTGGGGTACATGTATGTGCTCCAGTTTTTGGGCGATATATGTACAGACATGTAAAGAGCAAAAAAGAGCAACCAGCAAAAGTCAAAAGTATTAAAATAAAGGAAAATGATGGCTAGGCAGAGTAGTACAAACACTTTTTTAATAAAAATATATAAAACAAAAGACTGCTAAAACAGGATAAGCACTTTCATACACAAAGTACTTCATCAGATCCAATCAGTCTTTTGTCTTATATATTTTTATGAAAAAGTGTTTGTACTATTCTGCCTAGTCAGCTTTTTCTTTTATTTTAATATTTATGTGAACAGGCATACAGAGAAGCCATCCTTGACCATGGTACATTGATATAGGGCTGATCACATCTGTGTGCACATGAACATACTCGTTTAATTGCCATCAGTCTGACATGCTGATATGATATTCATTCTTGGGGAGCCTTTCTTAATTCACACATTAATTTAATTTGTTTGTCACAATACCCACTACTACCTCCTGTGGCAGATGCTGACAATAGACAGCTCTGGGGGATACATTGCATTATGGTGTGGGGTTTGCATCTGCTCTTATCTGTCAGCATAATAACTGTGTCATGCAGGACTGCCTTACGCAAGGGTATTATGTGTGTCACCCTCTGCTCCCACATTTATAACACCACACACACCTACATATGGGATGCATAACCATTAGAATATTGAAATGCATAATTCCCTTCAAGGGTGATCCTTCTTGTACATGTGTTAGTCTTATTTCTGTTGCATACACAGTTAATACACAGATCAGTGCTGATACTGATTGCATGCATTTGATTCTTGCAAAAGGAAATTGTGGCTTCTGATCCATACCTATGTTATATGGACATAATGCATGTTGTGCAAATATCACATAATGCATATACTGTCCTTGCTAGCTGTCATCTCAAGTCACCATGTCAATGACATTCACTTATGTAATTCCCGTCTGGTACAGTGTGAATTTGTGTAACTATTACATGCTATAATATCATTTCTGCTTTTATTTACCTACATTTGCTCAACAACTGTGACAGCCAGTAATTATTCTGACATATGTATAGCAAAATTTTAATATTACAAAATTTTCTTTGTGACATAAGCACCTTCACATCAATTATTTGACTTGAATTAGGATATTTACCCTGCCCTTCTTGTATCTTTCTGTATTTTTGTGATTTCTGCGCACACAGCCCTCAGTATATTTGTATGTTTTCTTGTCTGGTACCCCACATACTGTAGTTCCACTTGCTGTTTCTCATAACCTGTTACTTATTGCTGTACTCATATTTTATTTATGTGCACACTCAATAGGCTTTCCATGCATGTGTACAGCATGCATTATTTGTCTTATGTAGGTCTTTGTGCTGTCCACACGAGTACGCTTAACAGGTTTGCTCATAGACAAGCCTGTTTGTTTACTGTGTGTGCTTGTTCTGCACAACATGGTTTCCTTAGCCACCAACTCTGTTGCTGGCCATGGAAATGTGCTTGTATTTGTGTTAGCATATCGAGAAGCATGCATGTTCAGTTAGTGCTCCTGCTCATTGTGCTAATACGTAAACATCATGTAGGCTTCATGCGAAGTCCACAAGACTGTTCGTGAATCTCAAGGAACAAGTATACATTATCCTGAACATAGTTATCTTCTTTGATATATCAGTCATACTTTTATTTCTTTGATCTATTTCAACATAGGACAATTGGTGCTCTTTTGCTGGATATAATTCTGTCCCTTTAAAAAATGAATTTGTATGCCACAAATCCTTTGTGCATGTCTCTTCACAGTACAGTCATAGTGTACCCCTCCTAAATACCTTGCTCGTATGTACTATCCCCAAACCTACCCCTGCCTCTAGCCCCATCCATGCACATAGGTTCATAGGTGTTTACTAGGCTAACGACCTCAAGGGCCTTTTTAAGCCTAGCCATGCATCCCAAATCTCTGACAAATTCTGATACCCTTGATAAGTGTAAGCAGGGTCTTGGGAGAATAAAAATTTACAAGCTAGGACCTGGAGATGAACCATTTACACCATCATCATCATCATCATCATCATCATCATCAACTTCTTTTATTCCATTTTCTACATAGGTTTGGAGTGTTGTGTCAACTGTCACCATCTCTCAATTTAACTCCTCTCTCCTACCTTCTTCAATAGCAGTCATGCCTGTCTATCACAGGTCTTCTCTCACATACACAGTCTATCCTTTTCTATACTGGATGCCATCATTTCCTCTTGCCTTCTTCCTGTCAAACCCAAATCTTCCTCACCAGATTGTCTTCTGCTTTTCTGAACATGTGCCTGAACTACCATAGTCTGTTCTCTTTGACTTTCTCTGTAATTCAAGCTACTTTGCCTTCTGGTCTGATTCTTCATCTGTACTTTCATTTGCATCCTACCACCCATCTTAGGCACTTCATTTCCATCACCTCTAGCTTCCCCAACTGCTCTGCCTTTACTGTTCAGGTTTCAGTACCATACAGTAGTACTGGTTACACCACTGTTTTGTACACCTCTTACCATATACATATTCTACATTTTGAATTGTAAATATATATATATATATATATATATATATATATATATATGGGTCTACTTTACTTATCCGAACAGTCACATTACTGATTTTCACTTTGCTAAGACGACAGGATCGACAAACCAGAAGATCGAGATCCGGAACACTGACTTTCCACTCAAGGTAAGTAACTGCTTGGCCATCCTGTTGAACTTTGCCCCTTACCCCCACAGTATTGCAATCTTGGGGTTGGTATATTTAGTTAGGGAGGTGTGGGGGGTGAAAGAAAGTCTCTCACATATTTGTGAAGTAGTTAATTCACACAATTGTGCAGGAGTAGATGTAAAGATCTGCGAAGGCAAGAATTCTTCTTTTCCTTTTGGAGTTTTCCATTGGGGGGGATCGCCACAGTGGAACAACTGTCCACAGAACGATTGGCAGTGGAGTTTTATGGTGTCAAGTTTCCAGCTCAGTGCTGAACTTTCCACAGAAGGGGCACACAGGCACACACTCGTACCTAGGGCCAATTTAGAGTGTCCAATCCACCGAAGGCAAGAATTCTGAGCTTCATTAATCAGTTTTCACATTCATGTACTACAGCATACTAAGCTGATGAATCAGAATTTAACATACATTTACTCTGTAAATACTAAAATATAAAGTCTGATATTTTAATTAATATTTTTGGATGATATGCTGATTTATTTATAATGTTTGACAACATTATTAAGAATTTATCCATTATGTTAAACTAGATATTGGAATGCAGATGATAAAAAAGATATACCAAGGATAGCCAGATGAGAAGAAAAAGTTCTACTTTCTATCCAGATGTCTTTCAGATTCAGTGATGAAATGTATGTCTCTCAAGTTCAGTGGTACTTGACTGAATTTGATAGAACTATTGGCCATTTCTGCTGGTCATCATACATTTTCTTTTCCATATGTGAGTTGTTTGCTCACCCTAATTGTGAAGGCTGTTGGTTTGCTTAATTGGAGTACTACTTGGAGGCCCTAATAGTTGGTTTTAAATATGACCTTGAGCTATTATTTATACACCACCCATTTGTTTCTTGACATTTAGAAATCCAGGCCTCCTTGAAATATGGAATATTGGGAACTGAAACCCTGAAGAAAAACACTCCCTTGGCCAGTGTACAAAAGAATAATACAATATCAGACAAGTAATACATCAAAATAGATGGACACGTTTCATTAATGATTCCAATAGGAAACTTATTTAAGTGTTTTCATCATAAAAGACTGAATCAGAACTGATTTCAAATCACAGATACAGAATCTTAAATGCAAAAAAAAAAAAAAAAAAAAAGCAGATCATGTGTCCATAAAGACTGTCCCCCGGATTTACTATTCTTCCATGCAGGACTAGCTTAGTCCTGCATGGAAGCAGCCATTTAGGAGCAGGACGGCAGCATGCTGCCTGAGCTCCTAATCTTACACAGAGCATTTAAGAGTGCATGGGGCGTGTCTGAGAGCAGAGCTCTCAGAATATACATGCCCCCACAATTAAGAACAGCAGAAAGACCAAAGAAATGAGTGAAACCACTCATAGGTGTCCGCATATCCTGAGCAATATTCCTCCATGTGTACAACAGCAAGTAAATACAAATAAAATGAACAAACCCTTTTTTTAATTAAAAATCCAATTAAAGCTAATCGTAGGTGCACGGGTGTGCCCATCGCTTAGCTACTGTTAATGCAGCTTAAATGGCTGAAGAGGATAACAAGGAAGATATATGCAAATTAAGCAGTATAGCAATAGTGTAGTTGGCAGAGCATTCGCCTTACGAGCAGGCATTCCCACATCGAGTCCCACTGCAGCACATTCCATTTTCCATGGCAAATCACGTTATGACCAATATTTTTGTTGCATAACCCACTAAATATCATATATTTGTAAATTGGAGTACTGCATTAAATGCACATGTGAGGTGTCAGTGTCATAATGTTTCAAAGTCCCCAGAAACGCATATGTGCCCCATACAGTATATGTACACAGGAATCATGGATACAAATGGAAGGTAAAATGTGTAATGAATCACAACTCCATACAGCTTCCAAATCCTCCACCATCCCAAGAACCATTACATATGACTGTCTAAATCAGTGCAATTGTAAGCGGGAGTAAGCACTACTAAGCAAGTATAAGCACCAATAAGCATTATTAAGCATATGTAAGCACTAGTAAGTGAGTTTAAGCCTGTTTGAGCAGGGGTAAGCAATGTGGACACAGGTTAAGCAAGTTTGAAGCTGACTCCCTGTAAGCATATTTAACCAGAGGTTAGCATTGCTTACCCTCGCACAAACCTATGCAAACCCACTTACAACCACTCAAATGTGCCTTAATCACTCTGTATCTAATGGCCCTTGTTCTGCCCAGCAATAAAATAAATAGCCTTGCAGGTCTTGAACCCAGGACCCTAAACACTATAGTTAACCACCAAGCCATCACAGCAATACAGAGGATTGAGGTATCAGCAAACAAGTCCTCACTATAGTAAAATCAAACTGAACCTGTGAAAGGAATCAGTATACAGTCATATGTTCTATAACCCATTACATAACATAAATATGTAAGCTGGAGTACAGCAGTAAGCCCAGATGTGAGGTGTAACTGTAATAGAGTGTTGAAGTCTCCAATAAAACACAAGGACACCAGACAGTGTACGTACACATGAATCATGGATACCAGGCATATATATAAGATGTAATGAATAAGAAATCAATGTCAAAAATAAAATATAATGCAAAGTCTAATGTAAGCAACACTAAGCATTGGACAGGCCAGCTTAGGAGGTGTAAGCAATGTGTAGGCCAGCTAACTCAATGTGCCAGTGTTATACCCCTTTAAACAATGCCGACCTTAGGTAAGCAGGTTTGCCCATAGCCTAGCCTGTTCAAAACCAGCCAATCATGGAAATGTGTGGGAAATTGGCCCTACTTAAACCCAGTAGGTGGGAATACATCTCATAACTGGTTGTAGCTTCCCCTTGCAGGCACTATGGCAGAAAGGGGAGAAGGTGTGCACTTCTGGGAGCAGCGTTGGTGCTTCCAGGAGTCCAGAGTCATGGCAGGATTCTTTGTCAAAGACCATGAGCAAAGACTGCTGCAGGCCCAGTACCAGAGTTCCTAATACGAGGCAAAAGCCTAGGACCGTCTCATCCATGACCTCACCAGTGCTACTGGCATACCCCAAACTGGTGAGCAGGTCGTGGAATCACTATGCTGACCTGAAGCAGCATAAGGGGGACCTCTTGGAGCAGTGGATCCAAGAGGCTAGAATGTCAGGGAGATGTCCCAGCTGTGTGTGAGTATCACTCCACTATGTGTGTAAAAATTGCCAGCTCATGTATTCCTCTTATGTCCTCCACAGCTGCAAGTGAATGGGCCGCGAACCAGGAGGTCCATGGAAGACTCCTGGAGAGGTTGCAATGTGAAGCAGGTCAGTAAAACTCTTGCATGTACTGTCATAGGAAATTAATCTAAAATTATTAGTAAATGAATGGCCTGTATAAAACCTGTATTGTGAAAGGCAAGTACTGCATACACTGGCAGGAAGAGTATCATATAGTTTGTATGTAAATAAAAGTGTAATAGCCTGACAATAAAATCTAACTGCTGGACTGCATGTGTATACTCTGGTATCATATGGTAATGTAGATTTGCAATCACGTAATAGTACTGTTGTATTAAGCACTGTTACCCACACTGTGCACCATAAATAGTATGTGTAAGAATGCCTGTATATGACTGGTGTAATCCCCAGAGACCATTTAGTACAACTGAGAGGCACATAGACAGAAAATAGTGAAAAGTCAGACAACAAAATCTGAATAGCACAAGCAACTGAGAAGTGAACTGCTGTATTTTTAGCACACACAGCCATGGTTCAAATGCTGGCAGTGGTAGTAGTCTGCATACAGAATCATACCCCACAACTGTACAGATATGTCCAGAATGTCCAGTAAAGTGGCCCATATATGCTGCCTGTCACCTGCTCCCCTGGGAAATCAGTGGGATGATCCCAGACGTATAGGCAGCAAACAGGAAATATAACCGATTGACACACATCTATGAGAACAAAGCTGGCACACTAGCAACTCCCAAAACCTTATGAGAGTAAGAAGCCACATATGTCCCATTTACACCCCCATGTTGTCAAGCTGTGGACAGAGTGTGTACAGTAATAGAGTGAGATGTATGTGCATAATAGTAATGTGGAATCTGGTACTGTGTGTGGCAACATTCAGGTAGTGCTAACAAACATTTCTCCCACAGGTCTGTCAGATACCAACACTGTGCCAAGAAATACATGACTGATACCCTGTACTGGTACTGTTTACTTTGGAATTGTATAGTATTGTGACTGATGCAGTTGCTCTGAATAATAAGGTGTCACTCATCACTGTCGCCCACACTGTCCTACAAAATATAACTGTCTAGGAAATCCTATATAACAGTGTTGTAATACAAGGTCAGAATGCAAAGCCACAGGAGAATTATAAGACAGAAAGCAGCTAGGAGATTTACAGCAATATCTATATAGCACAAGCAACTCTGATGGACAATGTTTAAGATGTACTAGACACAGCCATGGCCTGAATCCTGGGAGTGGAAGTAGGCTGCATACAGTCATAACCCACAACTGTACAGATAAGACCAGAATGTCCAGTATATGGGCCCATATCTGCTGCCTGTCACCCTGTCCCCCTGGGAAGTATGTGGGATGAGCCCAGATGTCTAGGCAGCAAATAGGGAATACAACTCATTGTCACACATCTATGAGAAAAAACCTGTCACTCTAGCAACTCACGAAACTGTTATGAGAGTATTAAGCCAAGTATGTCCTATCTACACCCCCATGTTGTCAGGCTGTGACCAGAGTGTGTACAGTAACAGAGTGAGATGTATGTGCATAATACTAATGTGTAATCAGGATTATTTGTGTGGCAACATTCAGGTAGTGCTAACAAACATTGCTCCCACAGGTACGTCGGATACGAACACTGTGCCGAGAAAAAAAAGCTTGATACACTGTACTGGTACTGTTTACTCTGATCATCATCTTCTTTCAGCTGTTCCCGTTAGGGGTTGCCACAGCGGATCATCTGTTTCCATTTCTTCCTGTCCTCTGCATCTTGCTCTGTCACACCAACCACCTGCATGTCCTCTCTCACCACATCCATAAACCTTATCTTAGGCCTTCCTCTTTTCCTGTTACTGGTAGCTTCATCCTTAGCATCTTTTTCCCAATATACTCAGCATCCCTCCTCAGCACATATCCAAACCAATGTAATCTTGCCTCTCTGGCTTTATCTCCAAACCTTCCAACCTGGGCTAACCCTATAATATACTTATTCCTAATCCTGTCCACCCTCATCACACCCAGTGCAAATCTTAACATCTTTAACTCTGCCACATCTAGCTCTAACTCCTGCCTTTTTGTCAATGCCACTGTCTCCAACCCATATAACATAGCTGGTCTCACTACCCTCTTGTAGACCTTCTCTGTCACTCTTTCTCGTACTCATCTGTCACAAATCACTCCTGACACTCTTCCCCACCCACTCCGTCCTGCCTGTACTCTCTTCTTCACCTCTCTTCCACACTCACCATTACTCTGAACTAGTGATCCCAAGTATTCAAACTCATCCACCTTCACCACCTCTACTCCTTGCATTCTCACCATTCCTCTATCCTCCGTCTCATTCACACACATATATTCTGTCTTAGTCCTGCTGACCTTCATTCCTCTTCTCTCTAGAGCATATCTCCATCTCTCCAGGGTCTCCTCCACCTGTTCCCTACTCTCACTACAGTTCACAATGTCATCTGCAAAAATCATAGTTCACGGGGACTCCTGTCTGATCTCGTCTGTCAACCTGTCCATCACCATTGCAAATAAGAAAGAGCTCAGAGCTGATCCTTGATGTAATCCCACCTCCACCTTAAATGCATCCATCACTCCAACCACAGATGTCACCACTATCACACTACCCTCATACATATCCTGTACCACTCTTACATACTTCTCTGACACTCCCGACTTCCTCATACAATATCACAACTCCTCTCTAGGAACCCTGTCATATGCTTTCTCTAAGTCTACAAAAACAAAATGCAACTCCTTCTGACCTTCTCTGTACTTCTCCATCAACACTCTCAGAGCAAACATCGCATCTTTAGTGCTCTTTCCCTGCATGAAACCATACTGCTGATCACTAATCATCATGTCCCTTCTTAACCTAGCTTCCACTACTCTTTCCCATAACTTCATGCTGTGACTGATCAATTTAATCCCTCTGTAGTTACTACAGCTCTGCACATCATCCTTATTCTTAAAATTTGGTACCAAAACACTTTTTCTCCATTCCTCAGGTATCCTCTCACTTTCCAAGATTTCATTAAACAATCTGGTTAGAAACGCCACTGCCATTTCACCTAAACACCTCCATGCTTCCACAGGTATGTCATCTGGACCAACAGCCTTTCCATTCTTCATCCTCTTCATAGCTATCCTTACTTTCTCCTTGCTAATCCATTACACTTCATGATTCACTAACCACACAACATCCAGCCTTCTCTCACTCTCATTCTCTTCATTCATCAACCCCTCAAAGTACTCTTTCCATCTGCTCAACACACTCTCCTTGCTTGTGAGTATGTTTCCCTCATTATCCTTTATCACCTTTACCTGCTGCACATATTTACTAGCTCAGTCCCTCTGTCTAGCCAATCGGTATAGGTCCTTTTCTCCCGCCTTAGTGTCCAACCTTTCATACAACTCTTCATATGTCTTATCCTTAGCCTTCACCACCACTATCTTTGCCATGCACCTCATATCCTTATACTCCTGTCTACTTTCTTCATCTCTCTCTGACAATCCCACTTCTTCTTTGCCAACCTCTTTCTCTGTATACTCTCCTGTGCTTCCTCATTCCACCACCATGTCTCCTTGTCATCCTTCCTCTGTCCAGATGTCATACCAAGTACCTTTCTAGCTGTCCCCTTACTAGCTCTGCTGTAGTTACCCAGCTATTTGGTAACTCTTCACTGCCACCCAGTACCTGTCTTAACTCTTCCCTGAACTCCACCTCACAATTACCCTTTTTCAATTTCCACCATTTGATCCTTGGTGCTGCCCTTACACTCCTCCTCCTCTTCTTGATCACCAACGTCATCCTACAAACCACCATCCTATGCTGCCTAACTACACTTTCCCCGGTCACCACTTTACAGTCTCCAGTCTCCTTCAAACTTGCCCTCCTACATAATATATAATCCACCTGTGTGCATCTTCCTCCACTTTTGTATGTCACCCTATACTCCTCCCTCTTGTTAAAATACGTATTCACCACAGCCATGTCCATCCTTTTCGCAAAATCCACTACCATCTGACCTTAAGCATTCCTTTGCTTAACACCATACCTACCCATCTCTTCTGATCCCCTCTGTTCCCTTCACCAACATGCCCATTGAAATCTGCTCCAATCACCACTCTCTCACCCTTGGGTACAGTCATCACCACTTCATCCAACTCACTCCAAAATTTGTCTTTCTCATCCATCATGCACCCAACTTGTGGAGCATATAGACTAACAACATTCATCATTACACCATCGATTTCCAGCTTCATAAACATCACTTTATCCAACACTCTTTTCACCTCCAAGACACTCTTAGCATACTGTTCCTTCAGGATAACTCCTATGCCATTTCTCCTCCCATCCACACCATGATAAAACAATTTGAACCCACCTCCGATACACCTAGCCTTACTCTCCTTCCATCTGGTCTCTTGCACACATATTATACCAACTTTCCTTCTGTCCATCATATCGGCTAGCTCTCTCCCTATACCAGTCATACTGCCAACATTCAAAGTTCCGACCCTCACTACAACAGTCCTAGCCTTTCTCCTCTCTTCCTGCCTTTGACCATGCCTTCCCCCTCTTCTCCTCCTTCGGACAACAGTAGCTCAATT
>NC_056729.1:402659410-402876910 GCF_019279795.1 Protopterus annectens | reverse complement strand
GAAGTAATGTCATTATGATGGACATGTGGGATCCACAGCCCACCCATTGCAGGATACTCAGGTTAATCTGTAATGTAGCATGCAGGAATGCCATAGGTGTGTAATAGGCTCACCTGCAATCTGGTCCTACATATACCCCCTAATGTCAGACTGTGTCCATATGTGATAACTGTCTGTGTTGTAGCAAGGCAGAACAGTGCAGCTGTGCAGGAAGGTGTTGTGAGACTGTGGACCTGATGTCTGAATGTACTTCACATATAGGTATGCATATGTGTACATATGTACACATATATATGTAATATATAAACATATATATATATATATATATATATATATATATATATATATATATATATATATATATATATATATATATATATATATATATATATATATATATATATATATATATATATATATATATATATATATATATATATATATCTACCTGTATGCCCACACATATACAGATACCCATTTGTAGACATATATATGAGGACATATATACATCACATATATCTACACATATGTAGATATATACCTATATGCACATCTACATATATACAAACACACACACAAACATATATGTATCTAAATACATGTCCCCCATATTACTACCACAGTGCTGTATGCTATGTGCGAGGAAACGGCACACATAGGCATACACACAAATATCTACAGCTGGCAGTGTGTGCGACATGGACGGGTATGTCACATGTTAACACCTTGTTGGGACCTCATTGCCCTCGTCTGTGAAGTATGGAATGGGAATATGGGGAAGCATGGCAGGTATAGTTGTGGCAGTAGTCAGGGTTGGTAGATATAGCGGACAATCTACAGGGGTGGTATGTGACACATGTGGTGGGTAAACACCCTGGATGGTGTGTGTGGTCTGTGATGTGGATGCCCCATAGGCCCCAATATGGACACAATGGGAACAAGCCTCCCACCCACTGCTACTCACAACAGCAGTCCATGTCCTGTAGGTGCCTGGTCTGGAGGCTGAGCAGGAGGAGTATGTCCGCCCTGTGAATGTGTACTGGGTGCCTCAGAGTGATGTAGCACATCCCACATGTGTCTGTGGAGCCCATTATGGAACAGACCCTGGACCTGATCTCAGGGGACAGGAATATGTCTGTGTGTGCCCCTGGGGGGGGGGAGACAACATCCCCTGGTTTGGTTCCACCTGACGGTATTGCTGTACCAGTACAGGAGGAGGCCCCAGGGTGGGACACACATGTGATGTGGCCAGGTAAATGGGCAGATGGGTTTGGAATGGTGGTTCTGCTGGGCAATAGTACATATACATGGTATTGTATCACTGTAATAGAACATATGTTGGTAGTAATAGTTTACACAATCCCGGGACATGTCCAACAGCATGCATAGATATCCCCAATAACACAGAATGTCAGATGTGCAGCAATTACAAAGCAGCCATACGACAGGCATATATGTAACTATAGTGACCCTGACAATGGCATGCAGGTGAATAGTCTGTAAAAGGCAAGCAATGATATTGTCCACACAGGGAACATGGCTACAAACACGTAGCGGAAAGTGTGGTATAATACAATATCTGTCCCACTGGTAGGTAATCTGTAGCTATACCTAATGAGTTGTGTGTACAGTTTGTTGTCACTGATATGGTGGGAAGTGACAGAGAAGTGTATTAAGAACTTTGGTAACCTTGCTGTATGAGTTGCTCAGACCTGTTTCCATCTTTATGTCTTTCAGCCAAGATGTCACATGCACGTGTGCCAACATATTCAGCTGCTGAAAATGAAGTGCTGATCACGTATTTAATCCAGCACTACCCTGTGCTGTTTGGCTGAACCGGCTATGACCAGCAGGAGCAGACCGCCCTGTGGAATGACCTAGTCCACAGGGTCAATGACGGACTGCACAACTGCAGTTATGAGCAGGTCCAGCATCATTGTACTGACCTGCTTTGGAATGCTCGTCAGTGTGCTGCTGCAGTCCAGGGGAATCACCTCGCCACAGGGGGGGCCATGCCATCCATCCTCCCCTGACACATGTGGAGAAGCTCCTGGCCAGTCTCGTGGCACCTGCCCATCTGGCCAGCCACCAACCACCGGACACTTTTGTGGAGGTAGGTGCCACCCAAACACCGGCTGAGGAGCATTCAGGTAAGGCCACACAGCACATCAGTAGACCACTGTTGTGTATACATCCACATCGGTACAGGTAGAGCATGCATATCTGACATGTCATAGGTATATTGTGGTGCAGCATAGTAGTGATAAACAGATGTCCATATGTGGTAATATTGTGGAAACGTGCCATTGATGTATTGTAATACTGAACCCACCCTGTAGCACTGCCACAGAAGTGGCCACTGACATTACATCTCTCCGGGATACCACTAAGGCAGCAGCCTGTAGCTAGTGAGTATGCTTTATGTAGATGCTTGCCAACACACCGGGCATGTAATGGTGATGGTATATTCCATGCACACATCTAACACACCTACCCAGAATGCATGCTGTACATGTGCATGTATTTTTGCTGTGAAATGTACGGCATCACAGGGGTGACCATGATGGGGTATTGGAAGGGTATGTCAGACACCTGCATGATAACTAACATCCTATCATTGTGGAATGTGTCCGCAGGGAGTAACATAATGGTAGGAGACATGGCCTACAGAAGGGGCATGTTTGGAACAACACCCATATGCAGTGCAACACCAGTGTATATATCTGTAGGACAATGGCAACTGCTGCAGAGATACACTATGGCATAAGGCATTATAGTAGTCCACATTATCAGCTGGGACTAGGCTGTATCATGTGGTGTTCTGTGTATGGGACACTGCAAAATGACACACATGTGTAGGGCTTACTTGTCATGCATCTGCAAAAAGGCTAAAGGGGGGGTGTCAGCATGCCACACCAGTGCAGTGCAGCAGGGATCCTAAGGATGCTAAGAATGGCAGTATCTGCACATAGTCAGGTTCAGGACCTTTGGCAGATGTAACCCTACCCCCACAGCAATAGTGATGGCAATGTGTGAACTCCAAGGGATGTGCACACGAGTAGACCTTGCAATCATGCAGAGTAGGGGGACATTTGTAGGGCAGACTGAACATACACTGGCAATTGCAGATGGCCCACACTGGTATACCCCCACCAGGAGTAGTGACTGCTGTAGTACACACAACAAGAGGTGCGTCAAACCGTCATAGCACACATATGCCCACACGGAGTGCATGCATTGCGGTCAGCATCCACACACCTAACACATTCCGTAGACACTGCATGTGAAAGTACAGGATGTACGTCACATATCAGGCACATGTACTGTTAAAATATGCAGTGATGTGGTCCAATGCTGATCACGGATGGGTGCATCATATCAGGAAGGGTGTGTACACCCCCAATAGCTACTGTATGCTCTGATGGTTGTTAGTGTAAGAGTAATGGATTGGTCATACATGGTCCACTGATGTTGAGAGCTGTACATCAGGCATCAGGCAATCACAAATGACATCTGTCACCGTATCATCCCAGTTAGGTTTTTCTGGAAAACATAGGGGCTGTGAGCATTAAAGCTGACATAACCGACACAGTAGTACACATTCAGCAATGGTCCATACACCTGTGAGGTGTGGTGAACAGTACATGGCAGGGTGCAGAACAGGTGCACAGAAATACCATGTTCATGGCTGCAGTTGTATCCAGGGGGAGGGGCTTCATCTAGTGACACAGCACATGCATCACACACATGTATACTGTTGCCAGCATGGATTGACTATAGCTGCATTGCATGCTGTCGGGTACCATATGTTATGCATGTTGACAGAGGGGTAATATGAGGACTGTGTGCACTTTCATTGTGCAACCTCACCTGTATGTGTGTGTGCATCCTGGTGGGTAGTCAGTTTGTCTGTAGGGTCACTCTGGTAAAGTGGAGGGAGGTTGATGCATGTAGGATGCTTGTGTGCATGTGTGTGTGTTTGTGTGGCTGGCCATGTAAGCACATGTGTGATTGTGGGGTGTTCATACAGCAGTACCTCCCTCTGGGATCATGTAGTACATGTACATGGACTGCCACATTACACACCAGGAATACTTGTCATGTGTGTAATCACAGGACAGCTGATAGTATAATATGGTCTGTAGCATGGAAGAGGCATCAAGAGGGAAGGTAGACACCAGGTATACCCTTAATATCACATTCAGCAGAGAGGTCACCTACAACCCACGTATGCAGCACCACAGATGCATTGGGGAAGTACTAGTCAACACCAGGGACTGTATCCAAATATTACAGTTGTCACATGATAGGCTGAAGGAGCAGCATATCTGACATGTACTGAGCATTACATACACATGACACACCAGTGCGTGTTATTATGGTTAGAACATAGTAGCCCACACATGTAGGGGCCATGCTCATGATGTCCAGACATACAGAGGGTGCATACTGAATGACAGCAGTGAGGCCATGTAAAACCACTACACACAGGTCAGGCAGGTAAAGTAGTAATAGGTCTTGTGTTGTGACCGCTTATGTAGACATTTAGAGGACTGATATCTTAATGAGTGGCATCAATGTCTGTATATTTCCACACTCCCAAAAATAACCATGAAGAACAAAAAAACAGGTAGAAACCTGCCAAACTTCAACCAATAAACAGACAAAGCAATTCCTGTGGAAATAGTAGGAAAAAAGTGTCGCAGTAACCCCCAAAGTAGATAAAAAGTTGATTTATTACAATAATCCAAGCCAGTAGTCTAGACCACTTGAATGAACAGGGTGCTCCAATAAAAAAATTAAATTATAATTAGTTTTAAATACAAACACAGGTTCTTTACCTATAAAATCCATAAGGTCATCCATACCATTAATCATGACCCAATTCCTTCTCACTATCTGTTTAATTTCCTTTCTCAGCTCACCAATTCATTCATCATTTGAGAAAGTTGGCTTCCTGTATACTCTGGATGTGAAACCTTTTTTGTCCCTGTCCAAAGCAACAGTTACATCCAAGTAATTAATGGAATCCTTACTAAGAGTACTAATAAATTTAAAATAAGTACATACTCCATTAATATAATCAAAAAATTCCATAATTTCCCCATCTTCCTTCAAGAAAATAAATATGTCATCCAGGAAGCAGAGGTAGGTCCACCATTGATCTGGGAATTTACTATTAGAAATATGTTCTTTTTCCCATCTGTACATTACTAAGTTTGCAAAAAGGGGAGCACAACTAATACCCATGGTCACCCCTTTAGTCTGTCTAAAAAATTCACCCTCAAATGTGAAGAAATTATTTTTTAAAATAATGTCCATGAGGACCATAACGAAATTTAGAAGGTTATTACTTAAGTCACATACTTCCAAGAGGGTCTCGGGTATTAGTTGTGCCGTACTCTTATTAAGGATTCCTCTTTACAGAAAGAGGCTACCCGACACAAATGTTATACCGCATATGTGAGTGAGTTATGAATGAATGGGAAAAAAGATTTAAACCTTTATTAGGAACAACAACTAAACCTATAGGGAACCCTGAGGTCCAGAACAGGGACAAAAATTACATTTAAGCATTGGTATTAACATTTGGTGAGCTGAGTAAGGAAATTAAACAGATAGTGAGAAGGAATTGGGTCATGTTTAAAAGTACGGACGACCTTATGGATTTTATAGGTAAAGAATCTGTGTTTGTATTTAAAACTAATTATAATTAAATTTTTTTATTGGAGCACCCTATTCATTCAAGTGGTCTAGAATACTGGTTTGTATTATTGTAATAAATCAAATTTTTATCTACTTTGGAGGTTACTGCGATACTTTTTTCCTACTATTTCCACAGGAATTGCTTTTTCTGTTTAATGTCTGTATGTTAACAAGTGTGATGCAGGATGGGGTACCACATGGACATATACGTGGGACTGTCTGTAAAGCCATGGACAGGTAGGTATTACTGAGATGTGTGTGTGTGCGTGCGTGCGTGTGTGCGTGTGTGTGTGTGTGTGTGTGTGTGTGTGTGTGTGTGTGTGTGTGTGTGTGTGTGCACTGTTAGGCAATGCTGTAAAGGTTTTAAAGTGCATTTATTGTTCTCCCCCACAGGTGGTGAGGTGGGTCAGGGTCCCTCTTGCATGCAGTCTGATGTTGGTGTCCATACAGACACCGAAGATGATGATAGTACTGTTGAGGCACAGGTGGGGTTGTCAGGGGCTGACACTGTGCCAACATTTGACATCCCCCTTTTAGCCACCCCAACCCCGCACACAGTTTCAGTGCATATACACACCCCATCACCAGTGGCCATAGCAGAGGGACAGCTGGCATTTGGTGGCAGTGCACAGGAAAGTGTGCTATCCATGCCTACTGTGTCCAGTCGCAGCAGGCATAGCCAGATGTCTGGCAATCACCACATATGCAGATGTCCCAGGGTGCTTATGGTAGGGCCGCTGCACATCATGCCCCTGGAAGAGGCGACATAGCTGATACCAGCAGGTGCATGTTTCAGGCTGTCATGGTGGCGCAGGCATGTATAGAATGTTACACCAGACAGGGCCTGAGACTGCAGAGGGCTGCTCTCACATCTGCAAATTACAACACCCATGAACTGGCTAGATGGTCTGGTGAGATGATGGCCCTCATCAACCATGGTCTGTTCATGGTTGATCATGTGGTGGGAGTGCAGCGACAGCTGTGTAGACGTAGCTGGTAGTCAATGTGGACATGCTAGGACACCAAGGGGCTCCCGTAATGACAGTACCAGTCCCAGCGCTGTGTGGGGGGGGGTGCTGTCCACACCACACCACAGCAGGCCACTAGCATGTGATCCTGGCCAGTCCCAGGAGGGACCTGGTACCAGCAGACATATGTCATCATCAGGTGAGAGTAGTACATCGAGACCTGTACCTGGGTGTGCCCATGGAACCCCTGGCAGGCACAGTCCATGTGTCCGTGGCTGGAGGCAGTGAACTGCACACCCTGCCAGGTATGGTCTGCAGCTGTCCAAAATCACCTGTATAGGGCAGCCACATGGCAGAACTGTATGCATGTATACCCACACACTATGCAAACACACCTAGGGCAACCCCATACCTACACACACCACAGCACCACACCCAGCACACCACATTATACCCCTCACCCACACACATGGTGTCAAATGTATGGCCCACCCTTGGCCCCTAGCAAACCAACGTCACACCCTGTGCATATCATGATACTTGTGCCACATCCCTGTCCTCCATACCATCAATGCAGGGTCAGGCTAGTATGGTTCTGATGCACACGGTGACTGTACTACAGTGTACCACAGTACTGCAGTGTAACATGTTGTAGGGAGTAAAGTGTAATGCATATATGGTAGGTAGTGTAGCCATCCAGCAATGATGCCTTATAGCTGTTAGTAGCACTGTTTGATTGTCGTCTCTATAATGTTATCCATTTGTGTTGTGGGTGTACATGTGTCAGCACAAGGATGCCCTGTGCATATGATTATACCTGTGCCACATCCCTGTCATCCATACTATCAATGCAGGCACAGGCTAATATTTTTTATTATTTTATTTTACATTTGTTTACCGGGCTTGTCCAGCTGGATATAAGTCCATTTTCAGCAGAGGCCCGGGGAGAAAAGCTCCAAATACAGACATTAAAATCAGTCTTTACAAATTTAGTAGTTAAATTGAGAAAAACAAAATAAAATAAGTATTGTATTATCATTGGCATGTTCTTACAGAAGCAACAATTAGAAATTAAATACAGACTAGGGGAATACAAATTATGCATGAGAATAGAAAAGATTTAGTGTAAGATTTGTTTGAAGGAGAACAGAGAGTAATAGTCGGACACTGAAAACTAGTCAGGGTTAGTACATGGGCAGAGACAGTGAGTTTTGAGGTGAGTTCTGAGTTGGGATTTGAAACGGGGAAAAGAAGAGCTGGCAGTGAGGGTGTCAGGAAGAGAGTTCCAGGCTTTCCCTATTGTGTTTGAGAACAAGGATTTGCCTGCCAAATTGTTGGATTTGCAAGTAGATATAAGACGTTTGTTAAAAGAATGTAGGCTTTTAAGGTTGCAGTAAGGTGTGATAAGGGAGGTGAGTATAGGGGTGTTGGTAGGTTTGTAGAGAATTTTATGGGCTAAGGAGAGCTGGTGATATTAAGATCAGATTTTGCAGCTGAAGCCATCCGAAATGCTTTAAATTTATGCAGTGGTGGGTTCTGAAAGTAGAGCCAGAGGCAAATCTGGCAATACTGTTATAGGCAACAGCCAGTTTGCAGAGGTTAGATTTGGACAGATATGTGTAAATAGGGGAGGCATAAAGGAGGGAAGAAATCAGATGGGTATGGGCAATGGAAGTTCTGGTAAGTGGTGTGAGTAATGTTTTAATTCTGTAAAGGGAGCCTAGTTTTCTGTTAACTAATTTTATGATGTTGCTGATGTGATAGTCAAAGCATAGGTTATTGTCTATCTCTACTCCAAGAAGCCTGGTAGTGGGGTCAGGTGATATGATAGTGCCATTACTAGACAAGACAGAGAAGTTGAGAGTGGAGGATTTCGGGGTGGGGGAGAACAGTAACAGTTTGATTTTCTTGGGGTTTAGGATTAAGCATTGTTTTAAGAACCAGGTTTCAACAGTTTGGAAAGTCTGTTGGGTGATAGAGTGCAGTTCAGAAGGGGAAGAAGCAGAACAAATCAAAGTAAAATCATCGGCATATTGTATACAGGTTTCAGAGGAAATACTGGTATGAAGATCATTAATAAAAATAGAAAACAGAAGGAGGCCAATTATAGAACCTTGTGGTACTCTGAGGGTGATGGGCAGGTGGTTGGATAGGTTACTGTGCCAGAGCACTGCCTGTTGTCTGTTATGAAGATAGGAGTGGAACCACATAATAGCTTTTGAGTCTAGTGAGAATGTTTTAAGTAAATTTAAGAGTATCTGGTGATTGACCATATCGAAGGCTTTGGATAGGTGAATAAAGAGAGCAGAGGTAAGGATATTATTATTTTGATTTTTGTTGATACAGTTAGTAAAGGAAAGGAGGGCTGAAGTAGTGCTGTGGAAAGGTCAGAAGCCATGTTGACAGTCAGCAAGTAGGTTGTTATTCAACAGGTGTTTAAGAAGTTGTTTTTGTATGCATTTTTCCATGAATTTAGCCAGGGGGGAGAGTAGGGCTATGGGTCGGTAGCTTGAGAGTTCTGTTAACTTTTCACCTTTATGCAGGGGAATGTCATGTGAAATTTTCCAGATAGAAGGAATATAGCCTTCGACAATGGTTCTATTTATCAGAATCGAAATGGGATAGGCTAGTGGTTTGGCTGAAGTTTTTAGATACTGAGCAGGCAGAAGGTCAGCAGATGGAGAGGAGGCTTTACGTTTGTGGAGAAGAGTATAGATGAATGATGTAGGTACTGGTTGCAGTTTAAATGTG
Organism: Protopterus annectens; assembly: GCF_019279795.1. Taxonomy (NCBI): domain Eukaryota; kingdom Metazoa; phylum Chordata; order Ceratodontiformes; family Protopteridae; genus Protopterus; species Protopterus annectens. The sequence continues at coordinate 402,867,485 of NC_056729.1, read as the reverse complement.
GGAATAGGAGTGTTAGGGGTGGTGGACTGAGAGGTGATATCGGGGGATAATTGATTAGCAAGAGACTGGACAGTTTCAGTAAAGAATGTATTGAAGGCATCAACGGTTTGTTTAGGGTTATTTTGGGAAGTGTCTATGGGGCTAGGGGTTTCAGAGTGGCCAGGTTTTAAGAGATTATTTATTCCTGCCCAGAACCTTTGTGGATTATGTTGGTTAGTTTGTTGTAAATGGCAGTAGTAGTTTCTTTTATCTAGAAGTACTGCTTTTTTGGTGGAGTTTCTGATTTGTCTAAAGTTTAGTTGGTCAGTGGGATCTTTAATCTTACGGTACTTGGTCCAGAGTTTGTTTTTAAGGATAATTTTATGCCGTGTATCTTTTGAGAGCCAAGGAGCAGGTTTTGATCTTATTCTAATAGATCTTAAGGGAGCATGAGAGTCTAGAATAGAAAGGAACTTGGAGATGAAGTAAGCTACAGCATCATCAAGAGACAGTAGTTTAAGAGGGGACCAGTTGCAAGCATTGAGTTCTGCTAGGAACCTATCAGGGTTAAAGTTTTTATTTGTTCTGACCATTTTGTATTTAGTTAGGTTAGGGGTAGCAGTTTTATGTCTGATTAGGTAAGTAAGAGCATGGTCACTTAAATCATCTGGTAATGTACCTACTGTGTAAGTATGTTGGTGACTATTTATCAGAATCCAATCCAATATGCTTTCTTTATTGTTAGATTTGTTAGTTCTAGTTGGATCCTGAATGGTTTGAGAAAAACCGTGAAGATTTAGGAGGGAGGAGGGGTTTAGAATGGTGCAGGTTTTCCAGTCTATGTTGATATCACCCAGGACTATGGTTTCTTGTGGGAATTGAATAGCGAGCCAGCTAAGGATCTCTTCTAGTGTACTAATGTTATTTACAGGGGGAGGTAGGCGCAGATTATATAGATGGATTTGTGGGAGTTAAGCTGGAGTTTAGAGATAAGGATTTCGGCATTACTTACAAAGTGAGGTTTTTCATGGATGATAGTAACTTGCAATCCTGTTTTATAAAGTATTGCAATTCTGTCACCCTTTTTGGCTTTGCGATCTAGTCTGAAGATGTTATAGCCTGGGGGGGGGGGTGATCTCCCTGTTTTGGGTTGTTGGTTTGAGCCAGGTTTCAGACAGACAAAGAGTGTATGTCTAGCAGTGCATGGAGGTGGGCAATTTTATTATTAATGCTACGGATGTTAAGGTGAGCTATAGAGAGGGAGTTTGGGGGGGGTTGGAGGATAGGTTTGAGTATGATGGTGTAGGATAGAGGGAGTTTACAGTAGCAGTTTATTTGGGCCAGGGTTTGGGTGAATGTCACCTGCTAGAAGGGCGAGAAGTAATCTTATTTTTAGGTTGAAGGGTTTGGTGAAGATGTGTAAAGATTGATTACTGTAAGAAATGTGGAATTTCCTATGAAATTTTGGAAGAAGGTAGTTGGGAGAAGAAATTATGTTTGAGAATGGATGGAATGTGTTTTTGGAAGGTGAGTAAGTATTGTGAGTGAGAAGGTATGGTTCTTTGAGTCTAATTTGTTCATATGAGGTAAGAAGGTAGAGTAACATAAGGTAAAGAAAAAGTAAGAAAAAGAGGATATGTTTTAAATAATTTGAGGTAAGAGGTGGAGGCATAGTGATAGGATTGTATATGGAAGAAAAATTGGGAAGTAGAAGATTAAAAGTTGATATGAAAAGTAGAAAGAATTAGTGTGTGATTTAAAGATATAGGTAGAAGGGGATTGGTTGAGCTAGAGGGGAGGGAGTAAATTGTGATAGGTGAACCAAAATGGGGGAGTGGTTAGGGAAGTGTAAGTTTAGGACCACTGGGGGTGGGTGAGAATTGGGGGTAGGGTAGGGTAGGGGAGCGGAGTGAGACTGCAGGGCAAACAGAGCGGGTTAGAGCAAGTAAAGGATGAGAATCACAGAGACAATCAGCAGCAAGAGATAGTAGTGGAGCTCTAGGAATTCCAGGTGAGTGGGGAAACTACTACAATAGTTAGGTTACAGGGGATAGTGGTGAGGGGAGAGGGGAAAGTAGCTAATAGAGGGGTAAGTACAAGACAGCCAGATACAGATAGGAGGGGGAAAGGGGAAAATAAAATTAAACAGTAGAGAGGGTTTTGATACTGGAGTGGGGAGTAAGGGATATAACACAAGCAAGTGAAGGGTGTCACCTAGAGGTCAGAAGGTGGATTTAAGTGAGCTGGTAGGGTAGAGAAGGGCAAGAAGAGATAGCTCAGTTCTTAGTTACAAAGGAAGAGAGGAGTTACTACATAGGGGAGAGCAGGGTCTGGCTGCTGGGTTCCTGGTTCAGGATAGAGTCTTATACAGACACTAGAGAATTCAGACTAATATTAGAACAATACAGTAAACAGTTTGGATGTTGGGTCAAAACGTACTTCCTTGAATCCTTTGGCAGGAAGGACTTTGAGTTTAGGATGAAAGTATCCTAGGGATGCAGTTGAGATAGCAGGATTACTTGGAAGGGGGTCCTTATTGACCAGGCAGGTAGGTTCTCAGTCATAATGCAGGAGGGAATTTAAAAGCTAAGTGGGTTAGAGAAAGATAATACAGTTAAGGTAGCAACACAGAAACTACCATGGTATAAAGCACTTTTAACAAATACAGTTACTAAACAGATGACTTTGTACTCAGGAATACTACAGAAGCTAAGTCCAAAAAGACGCATACACCTACTAAAATGATAACATGTACTTAGGAATACTATAGTTGCTATGCTAAAAAATTATACAGGTTCAGGCTATATGTTAAATACATCTACACATTTCTAGACAGAGAATGCAAACTGATTTGCTAAGCAGTAACAGGTAAATGAAATACTCAAAACATTGCTAAACATTGCAAGTAGCCATTTAAAAACAAATCATGCAGGGCAGTTCAAAGGACTGCTAGTAGGATACAGGTATATCTAGCATAATGCAGTAATGACAAAAAGTAGTGAAATACCAGAGAGTCCTAGAAAAATATAGGCCTTAAGCCATCCAGTAAAGCAGCCAACGCACCCAATATATTGGATTGTAATGGGGAAGGCAAGATACAGTTGAACCCTAAGGACCAGGTGTAGTTTACTCCTCCATTTCTGAAGAAGTTACAGTGTCAATACAGAGCAGCCTATATTCCAGTCATGTAGGTACTGATAATGTAGTTATGAGGATAATGGCCATAAAAAATAGAGTGGAATCTTTCCACAGTATCAATGAATGGAAAGTATTCTGCTTTTTCGCGCTAAGCAAGGACCTAGCTTAGTTCTCAAGATGCCCCTCTAGTAAATTAAAAAGTGTAGGCACAACCATATTATAATGCTTCGTTCCAGAGTAGCAGGAGAAAAAATGCTCTTCAGCAAGGGGAAGAGTAATTAAGGTAACAGTTGACCAAAATACAAGAGCACAATATGGTTCTGATATACACAGTAACTGTACTACAGTGTACCGCAGTACTGCAGTGTAACATGTTGTAGGGAGTAAAGTGTAATGCAAATATGGCAGGTAGTGTAGCCATCCAGCAATGATGCCTTATAGCTGTTAGTTACACTGTTTGGTTGTGGTCTCTATAATGTTATCCATTTGTGTTGTAGGTGTACATGTGTCAGCACAAGGATGCCCTGTGCATATGATGATACCTATGCCACATCCCTGTCATCTATACCATCAATGCTGGGAAAGGCTAATATGGTTCTGATGCACACAGTGACTGCACTACAGTATACCACAGTACTGCAGTGTAACATGTTGTAAGGAGTAAAGTGTAATGCATATATGGCAGGTAGTGTAGCTGTCCAGCAATGATGCATTATAGCTGTTAATAGCACTGGTTGATTGTGGTCCCTATAATGTTATCCATTTGTGTTGTAGGTGTACATGTGTCAGCATGAGGATGGGCTGCAGTCATATTCCACAACAGGTTATGGCACTCTGGTGACACCATGGCTGTAACATATCTGGGGTACAATTGAACACGTCACAGGTTACTAAAACGGTTATTGCCTGTGCCACATGAACAGGTGACCCACTGAGGTGTATATAACCTGCAACCTGATGTAGACCCATCCACATACATGCACATTTTTACTTGGCAACACTGGGACTAGACCCCCACCTAGCTATGTAGTGATACTGAAATGTGTGGCTTAAATGAACACACCGCACAGCATTTAGGTTGAGGTGTGTCCCAGGTCACATGTTACATGCATAACATCCCCAGACATGTACAGTATGCTAATGGGGGATGTAATGGGTGTATATGGACAATACATAGTGTGACATACCATCATATACACATTAAGAGGCACATAACAGCCAGACACACATCTGAGATACCAGGGCCTATCGCTGCTAACTAACTTGACTGTGTGTACAATATGTTACATGTAGGCTGCTCACAACACATGCATAACTAGCTTAGATTGTGGTATCAGTTACCTGTATGGTTGATGGTGACAGTGGTAACCATAACGTGGTACAAGGGACATATACCAGGTGTAGCGTGGTGTAATGACAGTGTACCTCAGTGGATATTGTACTCCCTGAAACCCATGTTGACACTCTGCCATACCCACCATCACACATTGGCCGCAACTGTGATACAACCCATAGTATACCCCAACAGTGGTACTACAGGGATATGCATCTAATGCACATGCCACATGCGCAGTAGGGTGTTGCATCATCATGCCTCACCTATGGGCAGCAACAACACTATCTGTACTACTGTGTGGTGATGGGTATTGTAATATGAACATGTGGCCTCAGAATGCTGTACTCTACCGATATATGGACATGCACAACTACACACACATGCCAGAACACAATGGGTATCCCATGCCTATCAACCCATTTGTAAAACACTGTTGTGCTGGTACTGCAAGGCTCATGTAGCTGATAAGGATGGGGCTTAACAGGGTACATGTAATGTCCTATACAGCAGCAGCCACAACTGACTATGGCAATGCGTGCTGTGTTGGTTGTGAAGGCCCTCATGGAATTCCCAAGTACAGGTGTGCTAACAGACAGACACTGCTGTACTCAGTCATGCACATGTACACTTTTGTCACTATAGGGGTGCATTGCTGCAGGTGGTCATAGCTGTGTACCTAGCTATTGTCCAAGGGGAGATGGTTTGTGTAGGGGTTGTGTGTACAGTGGTATCATGCCACCAGCCAGGTGGCAGTGGGCAATCTATCAACAGACACTACTGTGGTGAGCCTTAGGGTGAGAATGACATGCATCAGCCAATCCTCCAGGTGCCCCCTGCACATGGCCACTGAGGTGATAATGTTGACATGTATGCAACATGCATTACAACACATGGTTAATGTCTGTGATGGAGAGCATGTTCTGTTGGCTATGGTAGTGTAGTGTAGTGGAGGTACCCGTAGAATGTGGTGCATACAGGGTGACATCTCCTATATGTGCCAGTTCTTACACAGCTGGGCAGATATGTCAGTGTCAGTCAAGTTTAAGTTGCCTGTAAATATCCCAGCTGGATACCTGCCATCTGCACATCTGTACAGGGACTGACAGTCATCTGTTTGGCAAGCAGCTATACAGTGGCATGAGTGTGTTGACAGATAAATGTCTGATAACAATATCTATGCCATAACTACATGCCAGAAGCGCACAATAACATATGGTGTACAGACGGTAGTCTACAGTTACATTCCACATGATGGATTATTACCCAATAAGAGGTATATACTGTGACACAGCTCACACACCTGGGATACAACAGGAAGGCCTCAGTATCCACCTATGCCCACAGGTGTGCCTGTTGTCAGTACTACATTTAGCACTCTGCTCTTGCCTGGGTAAGCACTGTCAACAGTAGTACTGCCATGATACACTACATGCCAGTATGACAGCACATGTCCTGGGCTACTACACCTGCATGTAACACATTCACATGGATAACAGTGGTGTACAGGCCTCATATACATCTGTGTTCCACACATGACACTCACACCCCTTGCTACTGTAATGACAGGGCATAGGTGCATGTATTGTACATGGCATTACATACACTTATTACAGATTATCAGACTGGGTGGTGTGATCTGATTACCAGGGCTAAGCCATGCTTAGCAAGCATCAACATTGCTGCAATATAACAGCTGGGCTGATCTGCACACTCGTAAGCGAAGCCTACACTGTGTAAGTGCCCATACGTTTACCCATAGCTTAGCACCATTTAGCTTCATGCAAACCCACGCAAAAGCACTTAAAGCTGCTTAAAACTGCCTTAACTACTCTGTATCTGACATCCCTTGTTCCACCCAGCAACAAACACCCTTTGCAGGTCTTGAACACAGGACCCTGTACACTAAAGTCACAACACTTAACCATTAAGCCAGGACCACTGTGAAGACAACTGTTGTTTTACCAATATAGTTGTCAATACACATATTGAGTAGTATTGAACAATTGCCTTTAGTTCCTAAATTGTGTAGTCCTTGTTATTAATATTACTGTTGCATCACATAAGTTGTTTTACCATAATGTACACATAGCAGATACATACGAAGAGATACATCTGGGAGGGTATACTCAACTGTGAGGTGTACACATGACAGGAATATGGTTTTATATATATATGTATATATATATGTATATATATATATATATATATATATATATAGATAGATAGATAGATAGATATTTTATTTTATTTTACAGTTGTTGACTGGCTAGTCTAACTGGATATATGTCCATTTTCAGTAGAGGCCTGGGAAGAAAATCTCCACATAAAACAGATAAACACACAGAGCATTAAGAATTCAGTTACAGAACATTAAACTTCAGATGCAGATAGGTTGCTAGATAAAAACAGGTGTTTAAGGTAATTTAGCAAACAATGATGGAACAGAAGAATAGAACAAAAATAAGATAAAATAATCCTTTGTTTGTTTTTTTTTGTGAACACTGTGGGAAGAAAGTCTTTAGAATGATATGGGAGATTCCCATCTCAAAGTTATAAGTAAGGAATAGAAGAATCGGGTAGTTAAAACAGGATTGGGAGAGTAAGTGGAGGGGGAGAAACTCATCAAGAGACAGAAATAGGTAAATTACATCTTCCTTAGGTGCAATAAGAGCAACTAGAGCAATTACAAGGTAGAGGCCTTAAAGTGGCAATAAAGTGAGTAAGAAACCGGGGAAGACTGATTATGATGAAAATAGACAGAGACAGTCTTAGTTAGGGTTTGAACAGGGATATAGCCAATGGTTTATAAGGTATTGTTTTACTTTCTTTTTGAAGAGTGTAGTTGAAGACAGAGATGTAAGTTCACTGGGAAGTAGGTTCCAACTTGTCCCCACAGTATTAGAGAAAAGGGAATCTCCTGCTTTATTGTTGGGTTTATGTATGGATACCAGAAGTTTATTGGCTGAGCATAGGTTTGTTAGATTTTTATATGGGCAGATTAGACTTGTGAGAATTGATATGTTTTCTGGGTGATAAAGGGTTTTATGGGCAATAATCAGTTGATGAAATAAAATTTGATTGTGCAATTCAAGCCAACCAAGCTGCTTCAGATTTAGGCAGTGATGGGTTCTAAAAGGGGAGCTGGTAGCAAATCTGGCAATATTATTGTAGGAGACTGCCAGCTTGTGGAGGTTGATTTTGGATAGATTTGTATATATAGGAGAGGCATAAAAGAGAGTAGAGATAAGGTGGGTTTGGGCAATAGTAGTTCTAGCTATGAGAGTAAGGAAGGGCTTTATTTTGTAGAGGGAGCCTAGTTTTTGGTTTACTGATTTGATTGTGATGTTGATGTGAGTGTCATAGTTAAGGCTTTGGTGAATAGTTACTCCTAAGAGTTTGGTAGTAGTGTCAGTAGATATGACTGTACCAGTTTTAGATTTGATAGAGAAGTTAAGTGGGGTGGAATTTTGTGTAGGAGTAAACAGCAAGAGTTTAGTCTTTTTGGGGTTAAGGAGGAGACACCGCTGTAGAAACCATTCTTCTACAAGCTCAAAGGTATTCTTGGTGAGGGACTGCAATTCAGAAGGCCCTGTGACTGAGGATATTAATGTGGAGTTGTCTGCATATTGTATAGTTACAGCTTGGGGGATATTAATATATAGATTGTTTATAAAGATAGAGAACAGAAGAGGGCCCAGTATGGATCCTTGTGTTACACCAAGGGTGACAGGTAGGTGGGAGGAAAGAGTGTTTTCCCATAGCACTGCCTGTTGCCTGTTGTCTAGGTAGGACTTGAACCACTGTAATGCTTGAGTATCAAATGAGAGGGACTTGAGAAGATTCAGCAGTAGCTGATGGTTAACCATGTCAAATGCTTTTGAAAGATCAATAAAGATAGCAGAGGACAGGGTATTATTGTTGCGATTTTTGTTGATGTGGACAGAGAAGGAAAGGAGGGCAGTAGTGGTGCTATGGTAAGGTCAAAAGCCATGCTGGGAGCTGGCTAATAGGCTATTTTGAAGAAGGTGGTCTAAAAGTTGACGGTGGATGCATTTTTCCATGATTTTAGCTATGGGAGAGAGGAGGGCAATTGGATGGAAGTTATAAAGTTCTGTTGAGTTGCTACCTTTTTGTAGTGGGTTGATATGTGAAACTTTCCAGATGGATGGGATAATACATTCAGTAATGGTTCTATTTATAAGGATAGAGATTGAGTAGGCAATAACTTTAGCTGCAATTTGAAGATATTTAGAAGGTAAGAGGTCTGCTGAGGGGGTAGAGGGTTTGAGTTTTTGAAGGAGGGTACAGAAGAGGGATGTGGGGACAGGGTGGAGTTGGAAAGTGGGCGGTGAGGTATGTGAGGAGGAGGGCAGATTAGAGGATACATGAGGTAGAGAGTTAGCAAGTGACTGGATGGCTTCAGTAAAGAAGTTATTGAAGGAGTCAGCAATTTGTTTGGGAGTGTCAAGGGTAATTCCAGATGGGGTTGGTGTTTTAGAATTGCCTGGGTGAATGAGTCTATTGATACCTCACCAGAATTTCTGTTTTTGATGGTTGGTATGTTGAAGATGGAAGAAGTTTTTTTGTCTGATACTATAGATGCTTTAGTAGAGTTTCTGAGTTGTTTAAATTTTAAGTGATCAGATGGGTTTTTAGAGGTACGCCATTTGTCCCAGAATTTGTTTCTTAGCAATTTTTTTTCTTAGTTTCCTTAGTAAGCCATGGTGCTGTTTTGGTGGTGTTCTTAAGAGTACAGGATGGGGCATGGTAATCTAGGATTTCAAGGAACTTGGAATTGAAGTATGCCACAGCTTCCTCAAGATGGAGGTATTTTAATGGTGTCCAGTTGCATACACTCAGTTCATTTAGGAAGTGTTCTGGGTTGAAATGTTTATTTGAGAGAGTAGTTCTAAAAGTTGTAGGGCAGGGTATATTAAGCTTTTTCTAAATAATATAGGTTAGGGAGTGATCACTAAGGTCATCTGGCAGGATACCTATGTTATAGGTTATGGACTGGGTATTTATGAGGATCCAATCTAGGGTGGTTTCTTTGTTGGTGGGTTTATGGGTGCGAGTAGGTGAAGTGATAATTTGGGAGAAGCCATGTAGATTTATGTGATTAGTTGAGTTATCAGAATTACAGGTATTCCAGTCTATATTAAAGTCACCTAGCACAATGGTTTCTTGTGGATAGTTAATGGACAGCCGGCAAAGGATATTTTCTAGGGAGTTAATGTTATTACCTGGAGGAAGATATGAGCATAAAATGTAGATGGATTTACAAGTATTTAGCTGTAGCTTAGTGATACGAATTTCAGAGCTGGTATTGGATGGTGGGTGAGCATCTAGTAGTGAAAGTTGGAGCCCTGCTTTGTATATTAAGGCCACACCCCCACCCTTATTGTTAAGGTGATCCACTCTTAAAATGTTGTATCCAGGAGGGGTCCTGGGTTGATGGTTTTAACCATGTTTCATAGGTTCATAGGTTCATACTAGGCTATCTGCCCTAGGGCATTTATAAGCCTAGCCAGAGTGTGTTTGGCTTTCGCCACCCATTTTAAATGAATTTTGCTATGCCCTTTTTCGAGGTTAGTATACTGTGCGTCTGTCTAACAGTGACACAGAAGTGATACCCGGGGTAAACCTACTATCTCCCATCCACTCATCAAGATTCCTCTTGAAGAGAGTCAATGAGGGACTCTGCCTAACCTGGACTGGGATTTTATTCCAGAGTGAAGGGAGCCTCTGGGTTATGAATCTGTCCCTCCAGCATGTCCTATTTATTTCAGTGCTGAGGTTCAAGTCTCTCAAGCTCGTAGCTCAATGGGATTTGGATTTTCTGAGGTGCAGCATGTCCATTAATTCCGGATTGGACATGGCTTTATACGTCAGGCACAGATCGCCTCTGAGCAGGCGGTATGCCACTGAGTAGAGCTGGAGTTTCTTTAACCGGGCAGCATATGGCATCTCTTTGAGCCCTTTGATCCTCTTGGTGAGGTACTTTTGGGGTCTTTCCAGTTGCTGCAGGTGTCTGGTAAGGTACATCCCAAAAGGGGCATTGTACTCAATTATGGGCCTGATGAGGGATGAGTAAAGAGGCACAATGACCTCCCCTGATCTAGATGTGAATCCCTTCATGATTAGGTGGGCTATATAAAATGTTTTTTCTAACCACTTTGGACACGTGGTTGGCAAATGAGAGATTGCTATCAACTTGGGTCCCCAGGTCCCTAATTACTTCTTCTGTACTTAATGGATTACCACCTATGTGGTAATTTGTGGGCACTTTCTTTTTGCCAAAGGAGATGACTATACACTTTTTGGCATTTAGCTTGAGGCCATGGCTCTGGCACCAGTTGTCTGTTTCTATGAGACCCTTTTGTAGGATGCTTGTGTTGGCTGGAGAGTCTATTATGGCACCCAGTTTGCAGTCATCTGCGAACTTGGTGAGCCACAGTCCTTTCATGTTCACCTATACCTCCGAGAAATATATACCGAACAAGAGAGGTCCCAGGACTGAGCCTTGTGGGATGCCACTTGTAACTGGTTTGGAGTCTGACATGGCTCTAGCAATTCTAACCATGTGGGTTCTGTCCTTGAGCCAGTTTGCAACCCATCTAGTGACATAGGGGTTTATATTTACGCTAGTGAGCTTATCTATCATGGCCGAGTGGGGTATTGTATCGAAGGCTTTTGCGAGGTCCAGGTAGGCTGTGTGGACCACCTTCCCTTCGTCAATGGCCTTGGTGACGGTTTCAAAGAAATTGACCAGGTTTAAGAGGCAGGATCTACCCTTAACAAAGCCGAACTGGGTAGGATCCTGTGTCTGTAGGTCCCCAATATCTTTATTTATGAGGTCCATGATGATCCTTTCCATAGCTTTGCAGACCAAGCTAGTCAAGCTTATGGGGCGATAGTTTCCAGGATCCGTTGAGGCACCACCTTTGTGGAGAGGGACCACTGTTGCTGTACGTCACTCTTTGGGTACATTTCCTGCAGTAAGGCTGAGATTGAACAGTAGTTTTATGTTTGGGTTTAGTTCTTCTTGGAGTTCATGTAGGACGCAGCCTGGGACATCGTCTGGTCTCATTGATGCTGTGTTTTTTGCTCTTACCTGAGCATCTGAGATGTCAGGGGGGCAGCACTCTACTGGGATAGATATTTGCCCTTTTGGTGGGGAAGGGGGGGAGAAGTTTGCGCTGAACCTGTCAGCTAGGATGTTGGCAATGTCTGTGGGTTTGGTGTATTTTTTGTCATTTTGGACTAATTCTGAGCATATCTGGAAATTCCCACCCAGGTTCCTAACATAACTAAAGAAAGCCCTGTGATTATCCTTAGTGTCCTGTGCAATTTTTCTCTCAAAGCTGGCCTTAGACGATTTTATGAATGCCCGTAGTTTTTGCTAATACTGATCAGAGATGCCTTCTCTTTTTGGGATTTTGCTCTATCATGTAGTAGTTTCCTCCTTCTATTGTATAGTTTGTTTATGGCTGGGGTCCACCAGACAGGACATCTAACTTTGGAGGATTGTGTCTTGGTTTTATTTGGGATTGCATGATCCATGCATTCCTGAAGGTGTTCATAGAATATGTTTATAAAGGATTCTGCGGTCTGGGCTGTATTTTCCACAGGCCCGGGGGCTTTGAAGGATTCCACCTCGGTTTTGAGGAGTGTGAAATTTGCTTTAGAGAAGATTTTCACTGTGGTTTTCTGGGCAGGGGCTGGGGTCAGGATGTGAATATCTAGTGAGATTAGTTTATGGTCTGATCTTACCAGTGAGGGATACACTTCTGGTCTGGAGCATAGAGTCCCCATATTGGTGATGATCAGGTCCAGTATGTTTTCCCCTCTTGTGGGAGTGGCAACAAGTTGTTCCATAGCATTTGAGTTTATAAATTCTAGGAACCTTTGGGCTAGGGTGTTGGAGCTAGAGTAATGCTCCCAGTCTATGTTAGGGTAGTTGAAGTCGTCCAATATAATGGTGTTTGGAGAGACCTTCATATTTTCCAGTGTTCTCAGGAAGGCCGAGTGGAGTTCCTGGGTTTGGGAGGGTGGTCTGTAGCAGGCTATAAACTGGAAGGCAGTTTTACCCACTGTTAGTTGCACATGGATAGTTTAAGCAAAGGATGTCAAAGTCATGTACATCCAGTAGGGCATGAAGGTGAGTAACTTTATTGTTCACACTTCGTATATTTAAGTTAGCTAAGAAGAGGGTGTTATGAGACCTTGAAGGGGTGTGAGGGGGAGAGGTAGAAGGTCTACTTGGGAGAGCAGGGCTAATATTTGTAGGGCCAGGATTGGGATGTATATCACCATCTAGTAGAAGGTGTAGGTGTAGTCTATATGTGTGGATTAGAGAAGGATTCAGTATATTATGTCCTCTCTTGATAAGGTGGCGTTTATAGCTAATATGGGTGACTCTGTGATTCTTTGGGAGGAAATAGTTGGTAGAAGATGTTATGTTTATGTGTTTAAGGCTGGCTGGTTAAGCAGGAGGGGATGCTTGTCTTTTGGGCTGGTGGAAGCTAGAGTAACTGAGATGTTCATAGGCAGTTAGGGTATAGGGAATGCAAAGGAAAGGAAGAATTGAAAATAGAAGTAGTGGTTTGAGGTAAGTTGATAAGGATGGAATAGGCACTGTGCTGCTAAAGGAGAGGGTGGAGAGTGGAAGGGTGAAGTGTGTGTTAAAATAGGAGCAGTGTCTTAGATGATGGATAGCTTTAACGAGTTATGGGATAGGATAATGGTGTAAGTGGAAGTGGTTAGAGAGGTACAAGTTCAGATGCAGTGGGGGTGGGTGAGATTTGGGGGTAGGATAGGATAGCGAAGTGAGCCCGCAGGATGAACGGAGCGGGTAGAGCTAAGTAAAGGAAGAATACCTGAGTAAAACAATCAATGGAATGCTGACTACTAGAGGTAAGTTAGGAGGAGGTAGCTGAAGGAGGTAATAGAGGTAATGGTAGTTTGAGTAGGTTGGGTAGATAAGAGAATTATGGTGAATGTAAAAGGGAAAAGTGGGACAGAATGAAACAAGTAACGTAAAACTAGTTACCTAAGAGATTCTATTTAGAAGCTGAAGGCTAGGTGTACAAGGAAAAGGGTGCCCTCTAGTGGGTAAACACTGTACTGCTACAGTAGCTCATGGGGGGGTGGATTTAGGAGTAAGGGGGAAGTGGATTTAGGAGTAAGGGTGGGAAAAGTGAAGTCAAGTGCAGGAGCAACAAGAGGGAAGGGATGGAGGTGGAGGAGTACAGAGGAGTAAGGCTGCTTGCTATCCTGGCCTGGAAGGGAAAGTTTGCTACCAACTTAGTTTAGAAAAAATGTATTTTACATACAGTAACAAACATACTTTCTGGCTTCCTTGAATAGATGAGTTCAGGGAGAAGATAGCCTATTTTCCTTGATATTAGGAAGAGGCAGCAGGTCCTATTTAAAGTAAGGAATCATGGTCTTCAGGTAGGGCAGGTTATCAACCCTAAAGCAGGACAGGCAGCTTGGCAGGCTGGGTAGACAAAGGAAGAAGGAAGAGAAAGTAGTGAAGAAAAAAGAAAAAAAATTAAGTTAGCAGTTGAGCCAAGTAAAAAATGGTCTTAGTCAGTTAGACAGTATAATAGAATACACTGTAAAGCAATTTAGCTGTGTAAGAGGGGTGTGCAAAGAAAATAAACCTTTAGGTTATATCAGTCAGTTTCAACAATGGTACAATGAGAGCTATTAACCCGTAAGCAAATACAAACACATTAGAATCACTATAGCAAATATAGGTAGAGTATTAGGAGTTCAATACATTGTATGCATGACTATAATGCAGATTAAATTCCATTCTTATTAACCAGTAAGCAAATACAAACAATTAGAATCACTACAGCAAATATAGGTAGAGTATTGGCAGTTTAATACAGTGGATGCATGACTATCATGCAGATTAAATTCCATTCCATAAGATGTTCTGGTTTAGGGACTGACACACTGAGAATGAAACAGTACAAGATAGTAAGCAACTATTCACTTTAACCCGATATGCTAGTTTCTTACCAGAATGAACATGCTAACTATGTCAGTAACAATTTAGTTAGATTCTATGTTAATAATTAGGAAACCTAGGTAAATTATAAGCTTAATACCAAAAAGCCCACTACTATATAGTCAATATATTACATAATACATAGGGAGTAGTGAGGCTCCTCCATTAAGTTAACCAATCTAACAGAAAAAATCACAACATTTTATTCGCTGGGCTGATGTGGAATAACTGTTAAATGAGGAGATAGTGAGACACTGTACAACTCATAAGTGACAACACAGTTTAACTAGTTTAATGTGAATTAACCCACTGTCAAAATCACTATAAAATACGGCGTTATGACTGGAGTGATAATGCTTATTCATAGGGAAATTTAAACTAAAACACTAGTCTAACTTGTCGTTTTCAGTAAACAGGCAAGCCAAATATGTTACAAAGTGGCTTTATTCCTAGGGAATCGTAAAATTAAAACGCTAGTATAACTTGGCATTTTCTGTGAACCGGCAAGCCAAAATATGCTAGAAAGTGGCTATTGGACTTCCTACAGGTAGGTAGGGCAGCGTTCCTCAGTTCCACATGTACCACGCATAATCTAAAGGTTTTTATGGCGAGAAGTTAGACCCGCACTTTCAAGTTAAGTAATAGAGCAAATATGGCTGTAGACTACTATAAAAGTGGCAAATAAAGCCAAAAATGCTAGATACACCTAGCGCTATCTGTGTATATTAATATCAGACCCAGAAAACATAACATTGGAACCTTTAGTTACGCCAATATAAACCAGTTCAACAGAAAAGCACATAAGCAAATAGCTGTTTACGGCAATGACTACACCAGCACAGTCACGGTAACACTTTACAGAAATAGCAGTTAGATAATAACCTTGTCTTCATGTTGAAAGGTGAAATCCATCTAAATAATCAGCAGTGATACAGTGATACAGTGCAAGTACTTACAATAGGTAGGTCGCTAGAGCCCAGGACGCACAGCAGCCAAGAGTTAGTCAAGGAGTTAGAGATGGTGCCTTGGAAGACAGGGTATATTTAATTGGTCAGAAAGGGTGTGAGGTAGTGAGGAGAGGAGAGCGATAGGCATGGGGAGGTACAGACCAGAAAAGGCAAGGGCCAGGTATATCTAATAGGTCAGAAGGATGTAAGGTAGAACAGGAGGAGGGAGATAGACAGGGGGAGGTACAGACCAGTCAAGGCTAAACAATAGAAAGTAATTCAGCAAAAGGCAATGGAGGCGGGAAGAGAATAAGACATATTCTAGTCAGGTAGGTGAAGTAAGGAAAGGGAAAGAGTAGTGATAGGGAAGAAAAGACGGGAAATGAGATATAGATAGGTAGGAGGTAATGAAGAAGAGAGGGGTAGAGCTAAGTAAAGGAAGATGACCTGAGGAAAACAATCAGTGGAATGCTAACTACTAGAGGTAAGTTAGGAGGTGGTAGCTGAAGGAGGTAATAGAGGTAATGATAGTTTGAGTAGGTTGGGTAGATAAGAGAATTATGGTGAATGTAAAAGGGAAAAGTGGGACAGAATGAAACAAGTAAGGTAAAACTAGTTACCTAAGAGATTCTATTTAGAAGCTGAAGGCTAGGTGTACAAGGAAAAGGGTGCCCTCTAGTGGGCACTTTACTGTACTGCTACAATACTGTACCCAACACTGTACTGCTACAATAGCTTATGGGCGGAAAAGTGGATTTAGGAGTAAGGGTGGGAAAAGTGAAGTCAAGTGCAGGAGCAACAAGAGGGAAGGGATGGAGGTAGAGGAGTACAGAGGAGTAAGGCTGCTGGCTATCCTGGCAGGGAAGGGAAAGTTTGCTACCAACTTAGTTTAGAAAAAATATCTTTTACATACAGTAACAAACATACTTTCTGGCTTCCTTGAAGGGATGAGTTCAGGGAGAAGATAGCCTCTTTTCCTTGATATTAGAAAGAGACAGCAGGTCCTATTTAAAGTAAGGAATCAGGGTCTTCAGGTAGGGCAGGTTATCAACCCTAAAGCAGGACAGGCAGCTTGGCAGGAATAGGTAGGTCGCTAGAGCCCAGGACGCACAGCAGCCAAGAGTTAGTCAATATATATAATAGGTCTATATATATATATATATAATAGGTCTATATATGTCTACATGTACATACACATGTATACACATACATATGTCTGTATACACATCTGTATATGCAACATATATATGGCCATGTGTACATCTCTTCGTGTGTAGATATATATATATATATATATATATATATATATATATATATATATATATATAAAATACACATATATATCTATATATATATATATATATATATATATATATATATATATATATATATAGATAGATATACGTATATGTATATATATCGATATATGTCTATATAGCTATATATGCATGCACATCCTATGTGTACAGATATGCCTAGTTATGTTGGTATATATGTAGATATCTTTAACTGTATGTGCATACAAATCTATTCTGCTATACCTACTACTGTCAATATATATGTAGATATCCATACGTATATGTGCATATGTATGTCTATCTGTATATGCGTAGACATATATTGCTCTGTATATGTATATATCTGAGTGTTTATATGTGTATCTATGAACATATACATATCCATCTATGTATGTCGATATGTATATGTGTATATATCTGTATAGATATCTGGATAATTATATATACATAAATGCTCACCATATGTATTGAACATGGAGTGGAGCCCTACCTCTGCCCCTATAGTCCCAACTTCGTAGTACAAAGGAATGTCAGGTATGTATTGCATGTATATTTGTAGACTATTGCTACTGTAATAGGGATTGTTTTTACAGACATGGTGTGTGTGTGTGTGTGTGTGTGTGTGTGTGTGTGTGTGTGTGTGTGTGTGTGTGTGTGTGTGTGTGTGGGAGGTCACATCTGCTTTTAACATGTGTGCCATTGGCTACTGGCAGACATCCTAAGGGCATCATAGTACAGTACCACTGCTAGCACAGTAATGCTCCTGTGGACTACAGCAGAGATACTGGCCAATACATGTGGATAGTCTGGCACACTCTGGATAGTCCAGAGGTATACACAGAGCACCTTAGTGCAAGACATGTGGACCAAGCCTGACAATGTGGATGTTAACAGCCATGTAGATGGGTATAACACGTACCCACTGGTATACATTTGCCCCCATAGGTTATGCATTCACACAACCCTGTTTGTCTTGACACATAATAATTGCTGGTACAGAGGTGCCATGGCCACATACTACCCACTAGTTAGTGACATACATCTGTACTGCATCCCACTGCTTTCTCTGACATACATGAGTGTTATGGTGGCCCAGCAACAGTACATCTGGCAAGTATCTGGGCATGACATCTCACTGGGTAAGTACAGTAAGCTGCTAGACATGTAACAAAGCACTGTGCAGGCTACAGGCAGACTGCCACAACACTGGCCTACATTTCCTATGCGGGAATACACATGTACCTGCATATATAGCAGGGTCTACAGGCATGTCACAGCACAGAGTAACAGACACCTGTGTGAAAGTGTATAACCACAACCAATGTGAACACAGCCATAGCCACATATGGTAAGCTAGTGTAATATTACAGTATATGGAATAGCTGTTCAACACCATCCTCATATGTGCCACTCACACACCAACCCTACATATACTGGCCAGCTACACAGTGTGGTCCGATGCCTGTCTGTGGTATGGGACATGTGTGTGTTTGGCCCTACAAACATGTAAGCCAATAGAGTAACATACAGTGGAGCAGCATGTAACATCAGATAGACCAGGACCAAGAACAAAGTCATCTACCACAGTCTGTACACAGGTCAAGGTACATATTAACAATACACACACTGTTGACAATCACCATAAGTACACAGTCCTCAGTACTGTACACACAACCACAGAATGTCCAGGTTATGTCATGAAATATAACCCCTACTATACATAACATGTGTAGCAGTCTAATATCTCACTGGCTTTTTATCAGATATGATGTCACTTATTATGGTGTACAGCACATATGCACCTCTTACTGCATGACATATGTACAAAGGTTGACAGAGTTGTGGCTTGAGGCACATACACAGGGCCAATATTGACATGTTGTTGTGATAACCTCATACATTTACTGTTGTAACAGGGTTTGTTGCAACATATGTCCTATGAGGGATATAAAGTCAGTAACTCTCACGGCTGTCACCATCTACAGACTGCAATCCTCACACTACCTTCTGCAGTTCACAGATAGGTGCTCTGTGGGTAACACATAAAACAAAAGGCACCACACACTGCCCAGTCTGCAGATGACCCTTCAGATGGGGGTTTCCTCATAAACATAGCACTGACATGGCAGGTATTAAAACATGTAGGACAGCCATATCCACATACACCCTGTTAAACCAACATTACTCCAAATGCAGTATAGCCACACTTACAGACTGTAGTCAGGTCAGGCACATCTCCCTCCTGTGTGTTGGCCTGTTTACACAGTGTATGTTGTTAGAGGTAATTCCCCAATCCATCTGAGAGGCTGTTTGCCAAACAGCAGATCGAGTTCCTGCTCACAGTGAATGAAAAGGCTCAACACCAACATGATGTTCCTAGATATTGGAGTGGGTTTCTATACAATTGGCTATGGGAATGTTACCACAACTGTTCTGCAAGCAATCAGCTAGAGGAGGGCTGCAATTCGTGCAGAGGCCATCAGCTCATCATGAGCATCACTTAAAATACACATGCTGCTGCCTAAGCAAAGCAGGTGTAAGTCTCCACATCTACCAAAGAGGGAGTGAGAGAGGCAGACAGAGGCAAAGAAAAGTCAGGGAGGGGTGGGAGAGTAAAACTTATTTATTTTATTTATTTATTTATTTTTTTTTTTTATTTTACATTTGTTAACCGGGCTAGTCTAGCTGGATACATGTCCATTTTCAGTAGAGGCCCGAGGAGAAAAGCTCCAATCAAACAATCAAACAGACAAAAAATTTATACATGTTAGAAAATAGACACCAATATAGTGATACAAAATATTGATTAATGTACATGCTGTAATTTACGCATGGAATAAGTTTCCTTTGGGGTGTACATAGACAAGATAAGGGTAAATAATTTTAATTGTGATTTGAGGTGAGAGGTTGTAGAGTTCTAAATAGAAGAACATGCTAGGATGAAGTAAGGCTAGTAGGGTATGAGCTATGAAGTTAGTCCGGTGGGCGACAAGGACATAACCATTGTCATGCTTAAGCATGTTTGTGTCACACACCTACCAGTACAAGGTATCAAGCCCCTGATGACTATGTAGCGCTATCACATGTCTATACAGTTATTGGATGCACCACATAGGTTACATGTTGAGGAGCCCTCAAAATGTATATGTGATAGTGAGTGACATCTGCAACAGGGATATGGTAGCTATACGGTAGGTGTAGTACACGTGTCTGTCCATATGAACAGGTGTCAGCATCAACACAGCCACACTCTCACAGGGACGCACACACACTGACACACTTGGCAGGGCCAGGAATACAACTCATCACTAGTGAGATTGCTACAACACAGTACTGTGCAGATATCACATGCACTACAGGGGTCATAGAGAGTTTATATGGGCAAAGGGTATGTGGAGGTGTCTGACATCAGACAGCATGCTTCAGTATGCCAATGGGGGTTGTAGTGAGTGTGAATGTGGTCATACACATCATACAACACACACACAGACACAGGGTGCCAGTACTGACATGCATGGGTGCATTGCTTCATGGATGTGTCGTGGTCGACTGTGCCAGACAGCTATACAAGGCTAGGTGATGGGTGTACCTTGGCATCAAGCCACATGACAATGGTCTGCATTGTGGCTCAGGAATGTAGTGTCTGGATTTGTCCACAGAGGTGGGTATTGTATTCACCATCCAGTCATGTGGGTGACTATTGCATGTGGCCAATGCTGTGCATTGCTTGCCATGTATGTGTTCCTTAGTCCATGACATGGACGGTGTCTGGGATGTGCATACCTCCCACATGCATGTACAGTGACATGTGGAACTGTACCTCGGGTGTCTGGCCCATGTTGTGTACACAGATTGTTATCATCAGATGTGCCAGTCTTGGCCTCATGAGGCAGGAACTGTTAATGGACAGCAGGTTGACCCTGCACCTACATTGATAGCATGATACCGGTATTCCGTGGTGTCAGTTGCATCTGTCCATACAGGGCATGTATTTCAGGCATGGTATTTCCTTTGTGGGTCACATTTGATGGCACCGCAGATGTTGCAGGCATCCAGTGGGGAACATGGGGGAGGTGCATTGTCAGTCTGTATGTGCCTATTGGACTGATGGACAGGATGCCTTGCCCTCTGTAGCCCACTGCAATCACACCATGGTTAGTATCAGTGGGCGATATGCAGGGTACTACCAACACAGCGGCTGTTGCCTAGGCAAGTGTGTGTGTAGATGATATATGGGTTGAGATTGTTCTCTGGGTAATACATGGGTTGCTAACATTGTTCAGCTGGCCTTGATGTCATATGTAGGAGTATGGATTTGCACCCCAGCCTCTCAGCTATTTCACATCTGTTATCCTGTACAGTGGACATTGTGATATATATACTAGGGCCACCATATAAGAATTTTGCAAAACCCGCACCACATTAAGTTCAGTTGTTACACATTCACACCCACGGGATACGAATGACAAACACAGACACACACACACACACACACACACACACACACACACACACACACACACACACACACACACACACACACACACACACACACACACACACACACACACACCTGTCATGTCTGGGATTAGAACTCCTACCTAACTAGTATATTACACTACAGCACTACGCAGTTATAGGATGCATCATGGAGATCACTGCAGTACTCCTTCCCCAAAGGTATATCTCACAGTGAATGACATCAGCAGGATTGCCAAAGTAGGACATTTGAATTGTAGTGAGTGTGACTAGCCTAAAATGCATTGCTCCCTACACAGACATAGAAACACACACAAAACATCCAAAACTGCCACATGTGGGAATAGAATCCCTACCAGAGTTCTATAGCACACTTCACCATGAAGCTGTTATAGGATGCACCACGGGGATTACAGCAGTACTCCTTCCCCAAAGGTGTATTTCACAGTGAATGACATCAGTAGGATTGCCAAAGTAGGGCATTTGAATTGTAATGAGTGTGACTAGCCTAAAATGCATTGATCCCTACACAGACATAAAAACACACACAACTGCCATGTGGGGGAATAGAACCCCTGCCAGAGTTCTATATCACACTACAGCATGAAGTTGTTATAGGATGCACCACGGGGATTACTGGAGTGCTCCTTCCCCAGAGATGTATTTCACAGGGAATGACATCAGCAGCCTTGCCAAAGTGGTGCATTTGAATTGTAGTGAGTGTGACTAGCCTAAAAAGCATTGTTCTCGACACACACACACACACACACACACACACACACACACACACACACACACACACACACACACACACAGTTGCCATGTCTGGGATTAGAACTCCTACCTAACTATTTTATCACACTACAGCAGTACACAGTTATAGAACACGCCACAGAGATTGCTTGTCTACAGCTGTCCAAAAGGTGCATTTCACATTGATTGACATCAGCAGCCTTGCCAAAGTAGGGCATTTGAATTGTACTGAGTGTGACTAGCGTAAAATGATTTGTTCTCTACTTAGACACAGGCACACACAGTAGCCACATCTTGGATTAGAACTCCCACCTAGCTAATTTATCACACTACCGCAGTATGCAGTTATAGGATGTGCCACGGAGATTACTGGGCTACAGCTGTCTGGACGTTGTATTTCACAGTGAATGACATCAGCAGTCTTGCCAAAGTAGGGCATTTGAATTGTAATGAGTGTGACTAGCCTAAAAAGCATTGCTCTCGACACAGACAGAGACACACACACAGACATGTGCGCTCACACACACACACACACGTGCACACACACACACACACACACACACACACACACACACACACACACACACACACACACACTCACACACACACACACTTGCCATGTGTGTGATTATAACTCCTACCTAACTATTATATCACACTACAGAAGTATGCAGTTATAGGACATGCCACAGAGGTTATTGGGCTACAACTTTCAAAAGGTGTATTTCACAGTGAATGACATCAGCAGCCATGCCAAAGTAGGGAATTTGAATTGTACTGAGTGTGACTAGACTAAAAAGCACTGCTCTCTACACAGACAGAGACACACACACAGTTGCCATGTCTGGGATTTGAACTCCTCCCTAACTAGTTTATCACACTACAGTAGTACACAGTTATAGCATGCACCACAGAGATTACTCGGCTAGAGTTTTCTGAAAGGTGTATTTCACAGTGAATGACATCAGCAGCCTTGCCAAAGTAGGGGGTTTGATTTGTCGTGAGTGTAACTAACCTAAAAAGCATTGCTCTCTACACACACACACACACACACACACACACACACACACACACACACACACACACACACACACACACACACACACACACACACACACACACACACACACACACACACACACACACACACACACGCACACACTTTCCATGTTAGAACTCCTACCTAATTATTTTGTCATACTACAGCAGTATGCAGTTATAGGATGCGTCACAGAGATTACTGGGCAACAGCTTTCCAAAAGGTGTATTCCACAGTGAATGCCATCAGCATCATTGCCAATGTAGGGCATTTGATTTGTAGTGAGTGTGACTAGCCTAAAAAGCATTGCTCTCTCTACACACACACACACACACACACACACACACACACACACACACACACACACACACACACACACACACACACACACTCTTGCCATGTGTGGGATTAGAACTCCTACCTAACTATTATATCACACTACAGAAGTATGCAGTTATAGGACATGCCACAGAGGTTATTGGGCTACAGCTTTCAAAAGGTGTATTTCACAGTGAATGACATCAGCAGCCATGCCAAAGTAGGGAATTTGAATTGTACTGAGTCTGACTAGACTAAAAAGCACTGCTCTCTACACAGACAGAGACACACACACAGTTGCCATGTCTGGGATTTGAACTCCTCCCTAACTAGTTTATCACATTACAGCAGTACGCAGTTATAGCATGCACCACAGAGATTACTCGGCTAGAGTTTTCTGAAAGGTGTATTTCACAGTGAATGACAAGCATTGCCCTCTGCGCACACACACACACACACACACACACACACACACACACACACACACACACACACACACACACACACAGTTCCATGTTAGTACTCCTACCTAATTATTTTGTCATACTACAGCAGTATGCAGTTATAGGATGCGCCACAGAGATTACTGGGCAACAGCTTTACAAAAGGTGTATTCCACAGTGAATGCCAACAGCAGCATTGCCAATGTAGGGCATTTGATTTGTAGTGAGTGTGACTAGCCTAAAAAGCATTGCTCTCTACACACACACACACACACACACACACACACACACACAGTTGTCATGTCTGGGATTAGAACTCCTACCTAACTAGTTTATCACACTACAGCAGTACGCAGTTATAGGATGCACCACGGAGGTTACTGGGCTGCAACTTTCCCAAAAGTGTATTTCAAAGTGGATGACCTCAGCAGGCTTGTCATAGTAGGGCTATGGGGAGGGCAGTGTATGTGCATGGGCCATAACCCATTCATCTAGCGGTTGACACACTACATGTGGGCACACATGGGGTTATATTCCACAGGTACGTGTATACAGCTGCTAGATGACTACTTCCTTGTACAGTCATGTTACACAGCTAGTACTTGCACCACATAGTCCATAATGCTGACAGATACTGGTGGCCAATGTCTACAGTGAGTGACATCTGAACCTCATGTGGTTGTAGCCATTTGGCTGTGTGCTGGCTGGGGCAGATCTCATAATGGATGGCTCCTTGTCACAGTCACTCTCTTCCACACATCTATGTACATCTACTTTTGGCTTATTATAGTGTGTAGTCCTTGGATAAATGCCTGTATTTCTATTCACTGTGTGTGCAAAGCATGAGTGATGCATAACGAGGAGTGTCTGCACTAACACCTGCAACTGCCAGATATGTCTGGTCAACTGTTGTTTGCAGACATGGGCTTCATTTGTTTAAGTCTGTGAGTATGCCCAGTATGACATTTCAGTATGTTGTTGTCTGACATTGCCTTCATTTCTCTAAGTGTGTGAGCATGCCCAGTATGCCCTTCTGTATTGAATATGTGGATTGATTCCAGGTAGTCTGTACTCCAGTGCAGACTTTGTGTTGTACAGCTACAGGTAGCAAACTGTTTCTGCAGAGTATCAGTCGATCATTTGGCAATATGGGGACAAACTGTGCAGGGGATAGTGTGTACTGTAGGTGATTGTGTCTGTGCTGCTTCAGCTGCATGGTACTGCTGTTAGCAGAGATATTCAGACATGTGTACTGTTACACACAGTGATGTTTTCTGTCTTCATGTACTGTCAGGTGGACATTCTTGCTCACAGTGATGTCTTGGGGGACAAGGGTGACTGCAGCTGTGTCCAGTATTGTGGGCAGACGCCTGCATATTCATGGTAAGCTATGCCATTCTGGAGGGGGAGTTGCAGACACTTGCTGCTGGGTCTGTGTATCCGGTTCAGCACCTTGTGCTGGCAGAGGATCTCATACTTGTACACCCATCAACATGACAGTATGGGCTTATCTTGCTGTGGCAATGCCTCAAAGCTGTACAGATTTGCACAGGTTACCCAGAGGCAAGGGCCATGAGTCAGGACATTACCCCTATTGTGATGTATAGGCAGGTGTGTAGCCACCCATTTATGTGTTTGCAGCCAGGGATAGTGTGTGCACACAGCTTGATGTCAGACCCTGCACATTCCATGCTGCCCATGCTCCCACTCACCCCCTCTGTTATTCTAACCTCTTCCATACATTATGTGTACATTCTCTGATACTATCACCCCATCACAGGTGTGTGTTAGTGTTTGTCCACAGTTCATGCAGTGGGACATGGTGGACATGTTACTGTGGTTTGTCCACATGGCCTTGCATATGGCTTATGTGGAGTGTGTTATGTTGTTATTTGGGTGTCCATGACATAACATGCATTGGCAGTACATGTGAGGCAGAGGCCTGTGGGGCATTAGGTGTTGCTGTGGGCCAGATGTGGCAGGCTGTTGCATTCTGTCAGTCCTGCAGTCTCAGAACACCATATAGTATATTCCCCTGGGGTGACACGGTAGGTGTGATAGGTGTTCATGCCAGTACCTTCTATCAGTCTTGATCAGGTGGTGTGGATGCTGGCAGGCTGCTACCTACAGCTAGGGACACACCTGCATGGGATACCTGCACTGCATGCTGCATTCTTCCGCTATTGCCATATACAGGTGGAGTCATACTGTACCCATTCCCCACAGCAAGGATATGACCAGAGAGGTACCTGTAGGTGGTGTTTGCGTGAGCTGGGTGCATGTCTGCTACGGAAACTACTTGCATCTGACACACAGATATACATGGGGCATTCCAGTTATGCTGGCATGTGCAGGTACATCAGCCATTTCCCAATACATCAGTCCTACCTCCTTTGTGATCTGCAAGTGTTTGGGCAAATGTCACCTGTATTCCCTACTACAGGACCAGTTACTGTGATGCATACCTGTATGTACAATTCCAAGGGTGTCTCCATTTCACAGTGACACAATATATACTGTATGGCTGGGGTACTTTCACCTGTGTACTGCTTGTATATCTAGCCCAACAGCCATGCCATGTCTGTCTTTCAGATGGTGACACATATTACCACCATACATTTACAATGGCTTACTGCTAGCATGTGTTATACTGGTGGGGATTGTCTTTGGCACTGCAGTTGTGAGGGCTTGTCCCTGTCATCAGCAGTAGTGGGCAATGGCCACCAGGTCTTATCTCAACATGCATACATAATGACCACTCTCACACAATATGAAGCACACACAATTCTAAAACACACAGACCTGCATATTGTGCAAATGCTACAACCTATCCTGCTACCTTGGCCACCTCTGGGCATCTGTGCTCCACTCGTATTATATCTACTCATACATGTTACTACATTTCTACACAGGATTGGGGGGGGGCACACCTGACTGTTACTACATTTCTACACTGGACTGGGGGAAGGGGCACACCTGACTGTTTCTACATGTCTACATGGAAGTAGGGGGGCACATCTGACTCTTACTACATTTCTACATAGGGTTGTCGGGGGGGACACCTGAATATTTTTACATTTCTACACAGGATTGGGGGGAGGACACACCTGACTGGTACTACATTTCTACACAGGGTTGGGTGGGGCACACTTGACTATTAGTACATTTCTATACAGGATTGGGGGGGGCACACCTGACTGTTTCTACATTTCTACACATGATTGGGGGGCACACCTTACTGTTTCTACATGTCCACCTAGGATGGGGGGGCACACCTGGCACATGTACACATTTGCTATGACTGTACTGGTAGGTCAGGTACTCCATTTCATTCTGTATTCTAACTTATCATGCTTACTAGAGGCATATCAGTGTACTACAGGTCTTAGCTTTGGTTGACCAACGTATTAGTGTCTGACTTCCTACCTTTTAGAATTAACATCCCACTGCCTGACCTGCTGTAGTCTGTCTGTGTTGGCCTGGGCGGGAGGTTACCTATATGAATCATTCAGAGGCCATAACACAGCCTCTGCTTGTGTTTGTCTACACCTGTCCTGCTGGCTGAGACTGTTGTTGGGTATGTGAACCTCCCTGACTGGCATGTGTTTGTCTAACGGACACACGTGTCACCCAACACATTTCCTGCAGTGGATTTTGTTGCCCTGTGTAGTACTGGCTACTGTGGTGACTCCAGTATTTGTTACAGATGTCATGGTGCCACTATGGGTGTCTATTTGCTGGCATACCATTCAGCCAGCCGATTCCCTTCCATGCTGACATCCATACCATAGATACAGGTAACGACACATTCTACTCCATTTGGCAATTGGTAGGTTGATTGACTTACCTTGTGGGTGTTCCAGTATTGAGGACGGTGCTGGAGGGCTGCCTATGTCAGATGCACATAGTACACTCCCTATACATGGTTGAGCACAGGTAGTGTCATGTTTGGTATCCCTTTTACTGTATGTGCGAGTCAGAGAAAGGTGTCATTCCCTAGGTCCCTACAGTGTCATTGTATGTGCTATGCATTGCCTCTTTGCCAAGGCCATGGCATACTGGGCACATCTCCATCTGCCTACTGGGGCAGGCTCAGATTGTTCCTCCTCTGAGTCACTCTGTGCCTGTGCAGGCCTTGGCATTGGTGGGGGGCTGTGTGTCCCTGCCCCGTGCTGTTCCTGCTGCAGCTGTTTCTGCAGGATCATATTGTGTAGAATGGCACATACCATAACAATTTGAGTACATGTAGCTGGTGCGTACTGCAAGGCTCCACAGGATGTGCCCAAGCACCGGAACTGTGATTTGAGAATCCCAAACACATGCTCTATTATAAGTCTGGCCTGTTGGTGTGCCTCATTATGGCTTTCTTGTTCAGGTGTGTGTGCATTTCTGAGGGGTGTCATCAGCCATGGCTCCAGTGTGTAACCAGCATTCCCCACTAGGTGACCATAAGGGATATCCCCATTGGCAAATCTCTGGTACAGCTGCATCAGATGCCAGATCTAGGAATCGTGATAGCTTCCAGGGCAGCCAGCACACACATTCATTATAATGCCCTGGGCATGGCACACGACCTGGCAGTTGATGGAAGGGAGGCTCTTGAGGATGATGTAGACCCTACCCTGATCAGTGGGTGGTGCTTTGATGCATATGTGCGTGCAGTCTATAGCACCCACTACCTCTGGGTATTCTGTTATTTGGTGGAAGAGACACATATTGCTGGCCAACACCTCACGGGTGTTGAGGAAATATATCTGCTCACCGGCATGTGCTGACATGACATCCAGGAACTGGTGGAATATTCTGGATGCTGATGCCTGTGAGATCCCCATGATATCCTCAGTTGAGCTTTGGGAGGTACCTATGGCTAGTATTCCTAGGCCTACACATACCTTGGTATCCACTGGGATGGGTTCCCCTCTGTCAGTTCAGTGTGTCAGGCATGGCCGGCACAGCTCAACAATTTGCTGTAGGAGGTCCCTGTCCACCCTATAGCTCTCCACTATCTCCAGCTCATATAGCCCCTGGTAGGTTACCCTGGGTCTCTACACTCTTCTCCGTCTCCTTACTGTGGGTTGGTCGACAGCATTCACATCCTCACCACCTTCAGCATCTTCCACATGTTGTTGTTGTATGATGCCTGCTGCAGCCCCTATAATTTTCTTGTTTTGTTTGTTAAAAGTTCCCCGCTTGTATACATCGGTGGTGTAGAGTATGGGAAAAAAGAGAGGGGAAGGTATTTTCATAGTTTATAGTTGTGTTCTGGGAAGGGCTGATCTGCTGCCTGTGTTATTGGCTGATTCTGATACATTTCATCTGCCAGCTATGCTAGTTCTCCTAAATTACCTTCCTTCTGCTCTTTTCCCTTCCCATTGCCTTCCTGTTTAAGCCCGGGGGTGTGCCGTGCAAACACAGTACTCAAATGTGCACACAGCTGCTATTTCCTGGTTTACTTTTTTTTTTCTTTAACACTCGGTGCACGGTGTGCACACCCACTTAGGCAATGTAAAGAGTGCTAGGCAGCCTCAGACACAACCCCTTGCCTAGCTATGCTAAGCTAGGAGCAAACCTGAGCCACAAGGCTCCAATCTACTTACAGTATGCCTGACACCCCCCCCCATGATGTCAGCTAACTCCTAGGCTTGCACCAAGCTATTCCTGCTCTTACACTGTTGGGAGCTGACTAGCATGCAGGGGAAATCTGGGATTCACTATCATTCCCCTCATTTGCATAGGATTGCCTGCTAATGCATAGTTACATGTCTTACACTGAGCCTCTCCCCTTAGCAACCACTATTTACTGGTCATGTTGCCTTCTGCCTGCCATTGATTATAATGGCAGAATAGTGATTTTAGTTAGAATGCTTATTTTGGTTTATTTTCTTATTTCCCCCCATCCTGTTTGCGCGCCGCTGGCCAATACTTAAACAGCTGAGATCAGCTAAAAAAAGAAAATAAAAGTTGATTTTTTTTCAACTGTTTTCCATGCCAATGGCTTTATACTTGGCCACTGACATGTTTTCTAAATGATATTTACCCTTTATTTGGAGCTGTCATGGCTCCGTTTTAGAATTGCAGAAATGTACTCCGTTACTGGCGGAGTACATTTCTGCAGATTGCACTAGTCCTGCACAGCCGCTTTCCTGCTTCCTGGATCCCAAATTCACCTCATTTGCATGGATTTCTCCTGCAAATGGGGTAATTTGTATACAGAGGCTGAGTCCATGCAGGACTAGTGCTGGAGCACTCGTGCACGCCCCTACAGGTTACAGACATATTGCCTGCTGGAGCTCCTGCACTACTCCTGCACGCCGTGCAAGGCTTGCAGAATCCGGGGGTGTATGTCAACAAATTTCCTGATGCAAAGTAAACCTGGTATATTAAATATTTTGCAACTAGTGTTAACTTATTTATTTTTACACATATTTATCACTTTAAAATAATTAAAAAATTTAACTTCCATGATGGCAAATAATATGGACATATCCAGAGTGGCTTCTGTGAGCCCTCAAAGTACCTATACATCACATCTCTAAAAAAAGAAGAAATGTGTTGTTTTTTTCCCATGGATTATTTTAAAGATCAAATAAGGTCCACTGGCTCTGAATACTTTATTGTTGGCATAGTGTAAATATAAACTACTTATTTTTGCCAGTAGACAGAAAAATATTCTTTACAACTGAAAAAGAAAATGATTTGATAAGATGCAAGTCTTGTAGGGACAGACTGATGGGTTATTTGCTTGAAAACTGTATCTGTCTATTCTTACTGAAATTGTGTGTGATATTTGATATTGTCTTTTTTTCGGCAATGCCAGCCTGATAAACCTACCGACTTAAATAAACAAGCAAAGAAAAATATGAAGATGTTACTAATCACTGATAGGGGCCTAAATAAGATACTCCACTCCCTCCAAGCCCTTCTCATCCTGGAGGAGATTGATGTCTATGTAGTGACTGAGGCATGATTTAAAATAGTGAAGAACACTTCAGCTGTGCAGGGCTATAATGCCTTCCACACATTTAGACAACCTACTGCACAGGAGGGAAGAAAAGTTGGGCATGTCTCAATCTACATCCAGAACAGATTCACATCAAGGCTGGAAAACAGCATAATGCACTAGAGCTTCTTTATGTTCAAATATCCATCAGAAAAGTCCAGTGCTATATATTACCTAGCTATAGAACTCCCTGCATGACACAAGACAATTATGACACCTATCTACAGGAACTTGAATCACTCAGTATTGAACTGAATACCATTTTCTTAGGTGATCTAAACTATCCAGCTATAGAACGGGAAACCTACACCACCACTAGTGCACAAGCACAAAAATTTCTGGACTTTCTCAGGACAAATGCCCTGAGAGATTCCAAGATGGTGGACACTCAGTAAGCACCCTCTCCATGGAGCTCCTTACAAAAATTAGCTTATCCTGACTAAAACCAAGTATCCAGCAATAAAAGGAGAACAATTTGTTAACAAGAGTAATCTATAGGCTTGTGGATATTATACTGGACTCTACTTATAAAAACCTTGGAGTTAAAAATGATAACCACAAACACTTACGAAAACAGCAACTGTCAGTAAATCACAAACCAACACCAGAACTAGTAATGCGTCTTTATTGCGATCTGGTACCTCGGCCCTTCGCCTTCAAAGGATCACTTAAAAATGATAACCTGCTGACTGCTTATCTACACTGAGCTATACACATGTAATTCCAGGCCTGAATGAAGCACTGCATCCCTAGAATCTGTTCCAGTATCTAGAAAACCTCAAGATGTTGAAAGAGAAAGAAACAGATACAATGGAGACTCAAACCACAAAAACAAAACTTTCTGCCATAGCATCTCCTGAAAAAGAAATAATTTCCAAAAGGCAGAAAACAACTAAACAGCAAGAAACTTTTAAACAGATAGCAAAACAGAAGCCTGAAACCAGCTTCTACATGGATCATCTTAAACAAGCTTTGCTTCCACAACAAACAGCGGTACAAAATTTCTCTGATCAACTTTCCAGCTTTGGCAAGACAATGAACCAAATAGCAGAAGGTATGGACATTATTGAATCCAAAACACAAGACAGAAAATTCTAAATAAGCAAATTGAAAGAGGAAATTGCTGACAAAACAGTACAGTAATGGAAATACAACAGAAACTAGTGGAATTAGAAGCTAGAAACCGACGTAATAATATTCTAAACAGAAGATTACCTGAAAAATATGAACGCAATCAACTACCAGTAATAATTAAGCAAATCTTTGAAAGTATACTCCCAAAAGAAGACAAAACCAGTGGGATAATAATCGAAAGAGTCCATTGCTCACTACGTAAAAAAACAGGACTCAGACACATTGAGACAAATATATGCCAGACTCCTCAATTATCAAGACACACAAAAAATCTTGCTGGCAGCCTAAAAACAAAAATGTGTGGTCTGGAATGGTATCAAGTTAATGCTGTCACAGGATCTTCCTCTTGAGATAAAGAAAAAGTCACAGAGCCTACCTCCCTACTGCACTGATCTAATCAGGCGCAAAATAAAATTTCAGATGCGATACCCTAACACCCTTATTTACTATCATAAGGATGATAAATATATGACAGACTCACCTAAGGAGACAGAAATAGCCTTTTTAAAGAGCTTTGCAATGCTGTAGAGCCTTAAATTCCTGCAGATAGAGCAAACTTTCAGAAACCAAGGCTTCATCTTTAATTTCTCTCTGAATACTCTTCTAAATTGTTACTTGGCCCTAAAGGTTTATTCCAGTTAAATTAAACCCTGGGAAATCTGAAATATGTTCACATGCTGATTAGGGCTATGGAGGAACATAAAATGTGGTAGGTGTTTGACAGAGGGAGATAATTCATGTAACACCCTTACGTTTTATCATCAAACACTTCTCATGTATGCACCTGCCACTTAATGGAGCAGCAACTGCAGTCTCACTCAAATGAGCAGCGTTCAACTAAAACCTCACTTAAATGAAGGCAAAGTGGATCATATCAAACACAGTAAGACTTTTTTTATTAAGCAACTAATGCTAATTAATGAAACTACATCAGGAGCACTTGTATAATGAAGGCAAATGCTCAGACTTATTCATTAATCTGTAAATATTTGAATACAGGTATTTTTCTATGTAGTTAAACCACATGATCAAATAACCTAGCTCGAGAGAAGCCTGGTTGGAGCGTGGGTCTACTGCTAAAATTGGTTGCGGTGTTCCTATGTACCAATTTATATTTCTGCAGTTAAGACTTATCTGGAATGTGCCCTGCAAAACTTTAGATTTGCTTTCTAAAGATGCAGTTCTGCCTGTTATAGACTAAAATAGCACTGAGGCTTTAAGAGTGATGATTGTAACTGCTAGATTTATGAATAACCAAACAAGGGAACAGAATACTAGTAGTTTTGATAGCAATCCTCAGACAGAACTTAAGTCTATTCACATCAATAATACAATGAGTACATCTCTTGAATGGTGCTCTAGTCTCATAATACTGCTTGAATTCTGAGATGATATTGTTGATCTGTAAAATTTGTAAGATTGGAAACTGCTTTTTTTCTGTTATTATATATAATTGCCGTTTTTTTTAGATAGAGTTGAAGTATTAGATTGGAATGCATGATTACTAGAATGCAATTGTCAAACAGCATATAAGGATGTCGTGCCTTACTATAGACTCTATACATAGTTTGGCCAAACATGCTGATGTCAGATATTTTATCTGGTATGTCAAGGCCAGATACTTTATTTTACTGCAGTGTTCTTTTAAGGCTTGGGGCTTTAGACTATGGACATATAAGTGGGTTCATTCGCCTCAAATATGTACAAGGTTTCCACAGATTAGTTAGTCTATGAAAATCAGGGCTTAAATACACAAACCTGAACTTCCTGTTCTGGAACACTGAATAGAAACATGTCTTTATTAAACATATGAAGCACCAAAACAACAAATAAAAACTGAATAAAAATGACCAAGGCAGTGGTAATCTCCAAAAAACAGTTTATGTTAGCGCTTTTATTGAAAAAAGTAATTCAGAAGAAGTTGAATTACTTTTTTCAATGAAAGCGCTAACATAAACTGTTTTTTGGAGATTACCACTGCCTTGGTCATTTTTATTAAATGTATGAGCTACAACAAGATTACTCCTTCTCCTATAGACCCCCTTATATAAGCACTGTTGAGAGAGAGAAAAGCTAAGCTATAAAGCTTTATTTTTTCATTGATGAGCAAACCTATTAGGCGAATACTGACTTGTTAACTAATTCTTACTTCTATTTACAAATAAGGAAAGAATAAAGAAATTCTGCTGACGATTATTACTGAGTCACCAAATATGGAGAACGTGGACGATAAGATATAGTCCCACTTACTTAACTATGCCACCTACTTAATTGGCTAGAATTCGCTTGTGCTGTTTGTGACCTCGATAACTCCTACTCTTAATTGTACCTGAACTGCAAAACTAGCTGCCCTACAGCTAGAATGCAAGTAAGAGCAACATAATTTAAACCACATGCACTAACAAACAACAATATACTACATTTGCTGCTAAGGTTCAAAGGGAGTCGAGTAGTAATATGGTGTTAGATAATGGGTGACCTATCTTGGATAGTTTTTGGAATGTATATTAGTTTGAAATTTGTACAAGAATCCAAACACTTAGGACTATCAAACTTCAAAGGCTACACTCTCATATTAACAGACCGAGTCTCCTACTGATCTACTTTGTAACCTTTCATTTCCAAACTCTTCCAGTTAAGGAGGTTAAGTGGCTAGGCACAGGTTTAGTTCTGGAAGGATTAGATGCTACCAAGTCAGGCTATGATTTTGAAGCTAATAGAGGAAAAAAAATCTGGGAATTTAAATACAACAAATTTTCCATAACAAATATGCTAATATCTAAAGTACATCAAAATACATAAAATGTGGACAATAAACTCATGGAATGTGAGAGGATTGCAAGATAAGAAAAATAAGTTATTGATGCACCTAATATTTAAGTCTAAGACTAATATCTTTTTCATGCAAGAAACCCATATGTTAGAAGATCATTGGAGTGGAGATACAAATAGGAAGTGGATAAAAATCGTCATTTCATCTGGAGACAGTTCAAACTCCAAGGCTGTTGCTATCATAGTTAAAAAATAATTTTAGGACCCTATTTTGAGTTTAAGTCTGATATAAATGGTAGGTGGTGTTACTTTACAGCATCAGATCCGCATTCGCGGATGACCTAAACATTTATTTTGAACTCCCAACTATAGACCTTAAGAAAATTGTGTCATCTATAAATGCTCAGAAGTTTCAAACTACCGAATTAATCAAAGAAAATTGCATATATTTCCCATCAACCCCTTAAATCCCAAAGAAGGCTACTTTCCAGATTCCCCCTTTAAAACAGTCTACTTCATTAAATATCTTGGAATAACTTAAGAACATAACCACTTATCCGTGCTACAAAATAATGTGTTTAAAATATGGAATAATATTACAAAAGATCTAAATAGATGGAATTATTAAAACTATCTATGATGTCAAAAGCAGCAATTGTTAGAATGAATGTCTTACCAAAATTACTATATCACTTTAATGTTGCAATGTCAATGATCCCAAACAACGTTTTTCACAAAATAAATAAGGAACTAGCCAAATTTATTTGGTACTCTAAATCAGTTTGAATTAGCTATGCAAAATTAATATGTCCTAAAGAGAAAGGGGACTGAACTTACCAGACTTTCAGCTCTACTATAAAATTAACAATGAGATCAGACTTACTTTATTCTCAAATTTCTCAAAGCAGAGTGAGCATTGATCTCCAACATGGGTTAAGGTCTGGCATCAACATGTGCTTTGCAGTAAAGTTAACCCCAAAGCCATACCCTACATAACTCCAGTTAATTTTAGGAACCTCAAACTAAATGGTATTTTAATGATCAGTGTCAAGAACTTCCAGGAATGGATGAGAACCCTAAAACTCAACAAGATCCTATCATTTCTTCAACCTATCCACTTAAATCCAAACATCAAAATAAATAACAGGATGTTAGATCTGTCGGAATATCCACAGATCAGGAATGTACAGTTTGGGACATCTATAAACATAAAGACAGAACACCACAAGAACTACAAGAAGTTTTAAAGGTTAATAAAAAGTACAACATCATTTTAAGACAGATTAGGGAGATTCTTACAGCAACTATTAAGGATTCACCTGTAAATGAAAAAGATTTAATGAGGTTATTAGACATTTTGGAAATCCTAGCAAGTAAAAAGAAAGCAATCTCAAATACCTATAAACTTATTAGTTCTATCACATATGCAGACGACTCATTACTTTACTAAACTACTGGGACAACAGAGGAAACACAATTTCAAAAGAACAGAAGAGTAAAGCTGTCAACGTCACTGTCAATTTTTCTCCATTTAAAAAAAACTAATATACATACAACTAATGATTAGCAATAATGTGTACTACACCCTCATGATTCTAAATAAATTTAATTATAAATCCTCGTCATCATGTACATGCTGTTCTTATTCCCAAGTGGATCTCCTACACGTCTTGTGGTTCTCTAAATACTCACTCAATTTGTGGGGCTCTCTTATGATATGATTAGAAAAGATGGGATATCATAAATCAACCCTATGTTGGGAATTAGAAATTCTCCATATTACACACTTGAATCTTACCAAACTGCAAATGCATACTCTAATCACTATATGCTCACTTGTTAAACTGTACATAACCAAAAACTGGTTAGTTTGCACCAAACTTTCATGGAAGTGTTTCAAATCTATGGCCACAGCATATATATTATCTCAAAGATTAATTATAATGAATGTTAAGAAACGTATCTACTACCAGAAACTTTAGAAGATACTCTTTGAAAATATCCTATCCACCTGACAATAGCTCAATTTTAGTTTTGATGCACTTTAACTACTTTGGAATGGTTAATTTAAATAAACCTTCTCTCCAATACAGTTATGAACTTAACAAAGCAAGGTCATCACATCCTAGAATTAAAAATCAGGACTGAATTGTTGGTTCCTTATTTCCTCATGCTTATCTTAGTAGCATTGTTGTAAATAATGTATATAGTTTTAGAATTAGAGTAATGTTATATAGTAGCTTGTATTTGCAATATTTATAAATTTTGTGTAATCAACATTGTATCTCATCTCATCTGTTTTTTGCTCTGTATCTATGCTTGATGTGCAAGCCAATAAAATGTTATTGATAAAAAAAGACAAATGTCTTGGAACAATTAGTCAGAATACGTACTAGGGGATAACATCTTGGACCTTGTCCTTATTAATATGGGAATATATTGTACCATGCCTTACATATCTTCATCCCTTGTTAGGTCTGACCATAAAGCAGTCTCCTTCAAAATAAAACTGAAACCAGAGATCTCTTTTATCCAAGGCACATGTAGAAATTTCTTTAAAACAAACAACTACTCCTAACTGAAATATTGGCAAGCTTCAAATCCTCACCAAACCCAGTGAACTCCATTGAATATGCAGAAACATACACCACTATACTATATAAGCATGTAATCAGCTGCAAAAATGTATCTCTGCCCTCTAGGAACAAGTGTAGAGCAAACTCACATAGTAGAATCATAATACTAATAAGCTTTACAATAAAAGGAAAAAAGTTTTAACCAAAAGTAAGAAGAGTCATTCCCAGAATGTTAGAGCCCTTGTCACTGAAATAAACAACTCAGGAGCTTAGTATAATCCACCAAAGCCAAGTTTGAGGCTGAAATAGCTTCCCGAGCCAAAGACAATCATAAGGCATTCTTTAGTTTTGTTCATAATCTCAAAAGCACAATGCAGCCATGTGTTGAGCCATTTATGAACAATGCTACTTATACTGAGGCAAACCTACTGGTCGATATATTTAGCTCTAACTTTACCCCTTTCTCCCCTCAAGATATACCAGAAACTAACTTGTCTCCCACTATCGCATAAGACAAAGTCATAAAAGTGCTATCAAAAGCTAAAAATAATGGATTGCTGGATCCTGAAAATATTCTTGGATCCATCTTAAAGAGCATGAAGCCCGATTTAGCCACCCCCCTAACAACAGTCTTCAATCTCAGCCTCCATACTGGTTTTGTACCAAGAGAATAGGAACAGCAACATTCATTCCTCTGCATAAAGGAGGACCTTCCACAGATCCAAACAATTGCAGACTCATAAGTCTGACCAGCTTCGTATACAAAGCCATGAAAAGACTTATCATGGAACTAGTCAATCAGGACAAAGGGATCCTTCAAACACTGGACTCATCTTAGTTTGGATTCATCAAGGGCAGGTCATGCTTACTCAACCTGGTGTTTTTTTTTGAAGAGGTCACTAAAGCAATGGATGAAAGTAAAATGGTACACACCACATATCCTGACCTGGCCAAACCTTTTGACACAATTTTCCACTCAGGCATAGTAGTAAAGCTAAATAAAACTAAATAATCTGGGAATAAACCCCTATATCATCCACTGGATTGACAACTAACTCACAGATAGGACACAGGAAATCAAAAATAGGGGAAGTTACCTCCACGATGAGAGCAGCCACCACTGGAGTCCCCAAAGGTTCTGTGTTGGGACCTCTCCTGTTTGGCATCTACTTTTCTCAAGTAAAAGCCAATACCAAAGGGCTCTGGCTGACTAAGTCTGCATATGACTGCAAGCTAGGAGCAGTCTCAAAATGACTTAGCCACCCTGTAGAGTGGCTTATCCCAGATGAATTACTGGTGTCAGAATCAGGGACTGAAATGAAATGTCAAAAAATGCATTATTGTATTCTTTTAGAAGTCATCTACTCCAGGGAATTATGACATTGACAATGCATCCCTAAGAGTTGCCCAGTTGTTCAGGATTTAGGAACTTAAGTGAGCAATGACTTAACTTTTGACCAGCATGTGTCCACTGTTGTAAGAAAGTCCTTCTATATTGCACAGCTTATAAACAAAGGGATTATATCTAGATCTAGGGATGTCATTGCCCCCTCTTTACTCTGTCATCATTAAGCCAATCATTGAATATAATGCCCTGTTTGGCATGCATCTATCCAGATATATGCAACAACTGGAACACTCACAGAGACACCCTACTAAAGGGGCACAATCTAGTCAACATGTCCTGCAGACTGCTAAGAGGTGATCTGTGTCTGGCATACTAGACATCCTCCAATCCAATACTGATGGATTTAATGCATATCAGCAAGTCCAATAGCATCAGAAATATTCAGTCTAGGGATCTAAACCTCTTCTGCAATATCAACAGAATGGTTTGGAAAGACAGGTATATGTCACAGGGGATACTGCTGCTCTGGAACAGACTCCCTAACCCCATAAAACAAAGTTTACCCCTGTCCTTATTTACGTGCAACTTGGATCTATTGATGGGAAACAGAAGATTAACTCCAGAACTACCCCCCCCCCCCGGTATTACTAATAGACACAGGCAGCTTGTAAATGCTTTATCCCATTCATGGTTCCCCTCATTATCTAAAGTATGATCCCAGTTATTCTCATTAGGGGTAATATATAATTATTGATCATGGGATGGGTAAAGCCAATTCTTTATCCAAGTGGGCTAGGTTAATTCAAGCACAAAAAGGAAAACTAGCTAGGCTTAAAATGGCCTGCAAGGGGATCTAGCCTAATATTTACCTATAAACCTATGAATCTATTAATTCAGTTTGTCTTCTCCCATGCTGAATTAATTACGTCCTAGACACTTAGCTGAATCAAGGTCTCTGGTGGCATTTATATTTATGTATGACTGTATATCCAGTTTATAGTCATTCAATGTTTATGTTTTTGGGAGGTGGGTAAAAAGTGAAGTGCCAAGAGAAAACCCACACAGACATGAAAAAAATATACCATCTCCCC
This sequence comes from Protopterus annectens, assembly GCF_019279795.1. Lineage (NCBI taxonomy): Eukaryota > Metazoa > Chordata > Ceratodontiformes > Protopteridae > Protopterus > Protopterus annectens. The sequence goes on along the minus strand of NC_056729.1, from coordinate 402,827,810 downwards.
ACAGATAGTCTGGGGGTGCAGAGGGTCAGTCTGATGCTGAAGGTGTGGCTCCCACATTCCCTGGATAAAAATCCACAAACACTTGAATAAGAGAAATCAACCAATGCTTTGGCAGTCAGAAACGATAAAGGAGAGAGAGAACGGAATCATGGCTGCCCTCAGAAGTACTAGAACAGTTACTAGAACCTCCCAGCTCATCAACAACCATCTTTTCCACCTCATAACAATGGATAGAATCAGAACTCTTACCAGGGGTTGTGAGTTCTGATAAAGAAGAGAGTACTGAGTTATGGCTGCCCTTAAAAACACCAGAACAGTCACTGGAACTTGCTGGCTTGTCAACCACACTAGTTTCCAGCTTAGAACAACAGGTGGAGTCAGAATTTTCAACAGAGGCTGTGAGTACTGTAAATACACAGGCATTTTCTAACATGCCGAATATTATTGTGAATAATAGTGGGGATTTCAACATTTTTAATTACAGTTCTCATGCCTTTAATTCTAATGTGGCTAACTTTTTTGCAAAGGGGTTTACGTTTGTACTAGGAGCAAGAGTAGACATTGCTAATGTTCTGTTAGATTTAAAATTGTTTGTTAGGAAGATGAACTTTAAAATTATGTTGACTAACAATTGTGAACATGGCAGAAATGAACTTTGGGTGCCTAGTGTTTGTAACCCTCCATTACATCCCACCCTTTTGCTGTTTGAAAAATTATGTGAAGTTGATTTAAGGCATGTGACAAGAGGCAGAACAAATGTAGTTAGCAATTTAAGTTATGAAGAAGGGGAATTGCTTAGGGATTTGCGGCAAATGAAAATATGGATTATGCAGCCTGATAAGGGTGGGGGGGGGTTGTAATTATGGACTTACAAGAGTATGTTAATAGGATGTATTCTATTCTTTTTAGTGATGCTTATAACCAAGTTTCCTTAAATGAGCTTAGCATTGCATATGCTCGGATCTCGACACAATTGAGTGATATGCTTTTGGAATCGCATATTTCTTTATCTGATTTTAAATATTTGAAAGTGAATTCTCCAGTTATACTGACTATGTTTGGTTTTCCCAAACTACATAAGGACCTAATGGAACCCCTCCACGTGTCCCATAGTGGATGCTCGCAATTCTATTACTTCTACTTTTGCCAAATTCTTAAAGGACCTCTTGAAAAATGAGCACCATTTATGCATTGACTCATGGGACTTTCTTAGTAAATGTAACTCGGTAGAGTTTGATTCAAGATTTTTCTTTGTAACTATTGATGTCAAGGCTCTGCTTTCATCTATACCCCATGATGTGGGTTTGAATTGGTTTGAAGAATATTCGTTTAGGAAGGGCTTATTACAAAATGGCATCAATTTATATATAGAAATGATGGAATTAGTACTGACTAACAATTACATTTTTTTTTGATGAACAAATATTTCTACAACAAAGAGGTGTATTTGAGATACATGGATGATTTCTTCCTCATTTGGAAGGGTGGGAAAGTGATATTGAATTATTATTGGAATATATTAATAATACTACTGAGTTTTTGAAATTTACACATATATTAAATGAATAATGTTTTAGTTATTTGGATGCAAATTTGGTAAAAGATGTGGGTAATGGTAAATATGTTTCTACCATTTACAGGAAGCCCACATACTCTAATTCATTCTTGCATTTTGATAGTTCACACCCCTTGTCCCAAAGGAAAGCAGTTGTCAATGAACAATTCATCAGGGCTGCCAGTATGTTATCATTATTTGATGATTTTTATGAATGACTGTGCCTTACTGGAATCAATGTTTCTTAAAAGAGGCTACCCTAAATAATTTGTGAGGGAAATTAAAATGGAAGTGATAAATAAGAGGTGGGGTCCATGTTCCTATTTTAATGAGCTTGGAAACCAATGATTTTCACAATTTTACTGAGCATATTAATGTGGGCCATGAAACTGATTTGACTGTACAACAAAATGCTGATGTTAATTTTAGGTTGGCCTTTATTATGAGATTCACTGTGGACTTCAAACAGGTGAGGGATGTTATTTTAAAAAAATGGTCTATGCTTATGGACGACCGTGTGCTTAGGAAAAAAATAGGTTCTAAGCCAGTGGTTGTATATAAGAGGGGTAATAACCTGAAGAATCTTATGGAGAGGTCACTTTGCCCACACAATTTTAAAGACAAAAAACTTTGGCAGATGTCCAAATGTGGGTGTTGGCATTTTTGTCCCTATATTAATACTGGGGAACTCTTCAGTATTAATGGCTACCAGTTAAATATTAAAGGGAAGTACAATTGTAACAGCTTAGAGTAGTATATGGGGCATTGTGTCAATGCTGCCTGGCATTTTATGTTGGGAAGACTGACCGCAAATTAAAAAATCGTATTTATGAACACATTTATGAAACAAATAAGAACAAAATGACCAATGCCCTATTTTGGCACTTATTGGATTTCCCTCAGCATCAATTTAAGTTTGTGGTAATTGAACAAGTTAAACCTAACCTTAGGAGTGAACCATGGCAACTTCTCCTTGAGCAAAGGGAGTTGTACTGGATTTTACGTTTGAGAGCAGTAGGTTGGCTTGGGTTGAATGAGATGGCATCCTTCTTCTTCTTCTTTTTTCAGCTTTTCCCGGTTAGGGATCACCACAGCAGATCACCTGTTCACTCATGATTGGCAGTGGAGTTTTTACAGTGTTGAGTTGCCAGCCTAGCACCCAACCTTCCACAAAAGGCACAACACGTATGCACTCACGCCTAGGGCCAGTTTAGAGTGTCCAATCCACCTACAGCATGTCTTTGGGATGTGGGAAAAAAACGGAGCACCCGGAGGAAACCCACACAACCACAGGGAGGACATGCAGACTCCACATAGAAGAATGAGATGGCATCCATTGGATGTATTTTAAAATTGAAAGCATAATGTAGATAAATTCAACAGTTTTTGTTAGTCATTTACTTTCTTTTTTCTAATTGAATTGTTTATAATAGTTTTTTATGTATGTCACTATATGTATTTTATAGTACTTGTGTATGTTACTCTTTAAATGTGCTACGAAATGCTGATGTCATCTGGCTTCATGGGTATTTAAAGTTTATTTCAGTTTATACTTTTATCTTGTCATTGTCTGAGATGAAAGTGCTAAGAATAAATTTTGGAGAATGAGTCCTTGCTGCTGTGTGGCTTTCCACATCCCCTGTCCATATTTCTGACACAATCAGTATGCCTATGCATACCCATGACATGAAGCCCTCAGAGACAGGACAGATTGAGGGTGACACAGCTGATCAGGGCAGTATGTTTACTCCAGTTGCAGAGCTGGTTGAGTCTTCCTGCAGCAATTTTGTGGGTGAAGTACGATACATGATGTTGGTATAAATACTTAGAGGTGGCCAGCTGTCCATCCTTCTCCTGATGTTTGTGTCTGAGGTGCCATGCAGTGTATGTGTAGGGCCATCATGGAGACACACACATATTCCATCAGGGCCTTGGAAGAGATAGTGTGACTGCTAAATGTTGTGCATTTTGACATGCAAGACTGCCTGAATCATGTGGGTGACTCCTTGAACGGGATGAATGACATATTGGATCTGGCCATGTCTGTAATGGAATGTCTTCTGGGGGAGAGTCAGCATCACCATGCCCAGAGACATGCTAAATCATCAGGTGATAGCTGATGTAACTGTGCAAGATCCCGCTCCCATAGTGCCACTACTTCCACTGCTCTGTCAGTGCATGAGGTACCCACACCCAGACATGGTAGACCATGTAGTCATGGGCCTGGATATTAGTAAAAATAAATACAAACCAAAGAAGAACTCAGGGTGTCACTCAAAAAGTAAAAAAAAAAAAAAACAGTTTTATTGAAGCGCTTTTCGTCCCACTCTATGGTGGGACTCCCTCAGATGAAAGAAAACCAAAATCCACAGTAATTAAATAATCATCAGAATCAATCAGAATAAAGCATGTAACCACAATCACCAATTCAAGCAATTTGTTCATTAAACAAACTAAATATTCATCACAATAAAAATACCTGTTCACATAGTAAAACACAATAGGTGTAACCTAAGTTAAAACACAGAAAACTTTCCACTAGATATGATGTAACACCATTAGGCTAAAAATATTAAACTAGTTAGCCTGCCCTTTTGTTAGAAAACGACTACAAATATATATATTTTATTATGTTGTCTACCCAAAAATAACATAAATGACATAAGAAATCTAATAAAAAATATGAAAAAATAGGAGAAAATATAAACAAAAAAGTATATACTGTTATTCCAAACTTGCCGCTGTTCACTAAGTTTTTTTATATAAATATACTTCAAAGAATATACACTTCAAAGAATATGTAAAGTGTATATCAAATAGATCCTATGACTAAGGAACTAGTTTATCTCATGAGACTCTTTAATTTTGATTGTGTATTTGTTGGTTCTTGAAAATAAATTCATGCTCCCAGTATGCCATTACAAGACTGGCATAGCTTGCCCCACAAGGGGAGCCCATAGCTATGCCAATATTTTGTAAATAGTACTTATTATTGAAGGTGATGAAGTTAGATGACAGAATAATGTCCAACATCTCCTCAACTAAAGAGGTTTCGGCTAAAGGTGCACCTTTGCTAAATAAGATGTAGCTGACCCATTCGATACCTTCCAAATGTGGTATCAAAGAGTACAGGTCCTTGACATCCACTGTCAAGAAATTAAGGTCCTTCCTGTATTTTAAGTTATTAATATGTATAAGGAATGACCACGAGTCTTTACAAATATGTTTGTCTTGGGAAACACATTTTTTGAGAATTTGATCTACCACTTTGGCACAGGGGTAAGTTATGCTATTTCTGGCATTCACCAATGGTCCCATAGGAGGTTCGCTGATATTTTTATGGACTTTGGAGATCCTTAAAAGAATAGAGATCCTGAGTGCTGGCATACTTAAGAAATTAAAGAAGTCCAAGACTATCTTAGCTTCTATGAACATATCATTAAAAAAGGATCTATTCTTATTCAATGCTATGTTAAGTTTATTTTTAGTAATTTCTGCATATGTGTCACTATCCAAGACCTTGTTCATTCTTGTTATGTAATCGTCTATGTTCATAATAGCAAGCCCACCTCCTTTATCTGGTAGCATAATTCTTACTGGTGCCTGTTTTAAAAATTCCAAAAACTGCCTCTCCTCTACACTGACATTGTAAACATGATTTTTAAGCCTTGCTTCAGATGTTAAGCAATCACGTATGTCGAGTTCACAAATTTGCTCAAAGAGGGCCAAGACAGGATGTAATGGTGGATAAAAGGTACTAGCCACATAAAAGATGTTATTACTTGTTGCATTCTGACCAAAAAGAACTGATAGATTTAGCTTCCTTACACATAGCTTCAAATCAATAAGTGTTTTAGCTATGTCAACTCTACAAGAGGGAACAAAGGTGTAACCTTTTGCCAAAAGCTCAACTAGTACAGAATCCATGCATACATTGGAATAATTAAAGATTTAAAAGTCATTGTTAGAATTTAAAATAATTTCACAAGTATTGTAGCCTTCTGTGCCGCAGAAAGTCCTTCCAGTGTCACCTCACCAGCTTCCCAAAATGACAGCATCGGGAATCTTACTTTGCTCATAGAAATGCTATCACAACGTGTGGACAATCTTAATATGAGATTAGATTCAATGGCTAATGGTACTTGTAGTTTGCAAATACCCAGTTTTTCTACAACCCATTCTCCTGCGAGGAATGTACCTATGGGGATTACCATGGAGCCTTCTACCCATTCACTGCCGGAAAATAATCAGCTGCAGAGCACTGGAGCACAAGGTTATACAAATGCACCAGGTTGTCGTAGGCACAATACCATTACCAGCAATGGATCCTCAGGGCTTATTGGGGCTCATAATTTCAATCTTTGGCTCAACGAACCAGTATCTATATCCAGTAATGGAATCCAAGAGGAGCAACCGGTTGGAGGACCAATGGATATTTCATCTTTACTCAAACAGTTAGATCAAAAACTGGTGAAATACAAAAAAACTTCAACTAGAAATAACCTATTTCCAACAATGTATTATTGAAAGTATTGTGTCGAAGGGTATTAGGGTTTAGCAATACCCTACTGGCTTAATAGAAGGCTCAGCATTTCATAAGGACTTATTAACTCTTTTCGATAAGCATGGCTTAGAAATACTGGACCTTATTTGCAAGCACTACTGACTTTCAGCAAATAATCTTATTCAGGAAGTTACTTCATTGGATAATATAATTAAGGCTCATATTGACTTTCACAGTTACGGGTTTGACTATGATAGAACATTTAGTAGCATTGATCAGTACATGAACAAATTAAGGAATACTAAAATAAAAAAAAGCTTCAAAGAGATTGCCACACTTACAGTGTAGGCTGAGCTTATCCAAAACCTCCTCACTTGCAGATGTGTCAGTCTCTCAGTAATGATGAAACGAGAGTCACACATGATAAGAGCTCGGTGGCACCATTACCTGCAGGTAATATTGTGTCTCACGGTTCAACATCAAGTGATACTCGAAGGAATACACGCTTTATTTCCAACAGTCTACCACAAGTTAATGAAAGTAGTTTCCAATTTAACACCAGTGATGACCAGCCTACTACTTCTTCCAATGGAAATTTTCTGAATCATGCCTTGAAATATAATCTGCATTTGAATACGACCAGGACTGGATTCAACAGCAACAGGAACAAACGAAACAAGCAAGGTGGGTAAACAACCTACTCGCAGCTGACTACAATACTTGCAAAATTATTTTAAGCTCTAACAATGACTTTAAAATCTTTAATTATTCCACTGTATGCCTTGATCCTGTACTAGTTGAGCTTTTGGCAAAAGGGTACTCCTTTGTTCCCTGTTGTAGAGCTGACATAGCTAAAACACTTATTGATTTGAAGCTATATGTAAGGAAGTTAAATCTAGCAGTTCTTTTTGGTTAGAATGCAATGAGTAATAACATCTTTCATGTGGCTAGTACCTTTTATCCACCATTACATCCTGTCTTGGCCCTCTTTGAGCAAATTTGTGAACTCGACATACGTGATTGCTTAACATCTGAAGCAAGGCTTAAAAATCATGTTTACAATGTCAGTGTAGAGGAGAGGCAGCTTTTGGAATTTTTAAAACAGGCACCAGTAAGAATTATGCAACCAGATAAAGGGGGTGGGCTTGCTATTATGAACATAGACGATTACATAACAAGAATGAACAAGGTCTTGGATAGTGACACATATGCAGAAATTACTAAAAATAAACTTAACAAGAGCATTGAATAGGATTAGATCCTTTTTAATGGTATGTTCATAGAAGCAAAGATAGACTTGGACTTATTTAATTTCTTAAGTATGCCAGCACTCAGGATCCCTGTTCTTTTTGGGATCTCCAAAGTCCATAAAAATATCAGCGACCCATCTATGAGACCATTGGTGAATGCCAGAAATAGCATAACTTACCCCTGTGTCAAAGTGGTATATCAAATTCTCCAAAAATATGTTTCCCAAGAGAAACATATTTGTGAAGACTCATGGTCATTCCTTTTACATATTAATAACTTAAAATACAGGAAGGACCTTAATTTCTTGACAGTGGATCTCAAGGACCTGTACTCTTCAATACCACATTTGCAAGGTATTGAATGGGTCAGCTACATCTTACGTAGCAAAGGTGCACCTTTAACTGGAACCTCCTTAGTTGAGGAGATGTTGGACATTATTCTGTCGTCTAACTTCATTACCTTCAACAATAAGTATTATTTACAAAAGATTGGCATCGCTATGGGCTCCCCTTGTGGGGCAAGCTACACCAGTCTTGTAATGGCATACTGGGAGCATGAATTTATTTTCAAGAACCAGCAAATACACGATCAGATATGTTTTTATACACGCTACCTAGAGGACATTTTTATGATTTTTGATGGTGATGAAGTCAAAGCTTGTGAATTGATTTCCTACTGTAACTCAAGTGCCCATTTTTTGTCTTTCACATACAGTTTCAGTACTGACAGAATAGCATACTTTAATGTTGACTTAAGTAAAGATCAAACAAATCCATGTTATATAGAAAGGATTTTTAGAAAGGAAATGTATTTGAATGCATTTCTGCACTTCAGTAGTTGCCATCCTTTGTTCCAAAAGAAATCTGTTGCCAAAGGTCAGTTAGTTAGGGCTGCATGTATGGTCTCTAATGACACTGATTTTTTTAGCCGAGTGTGATACACTTAGGGAGATGTTTGCTAAGAGGGGATATCCAGATTCTTTAGAAGGTAAACTTTTGAATGAAGTACAGGATAAGAGGTTGTCTGGTGTGTATAAACCAATCTTGTGCCCCAAGAGCAGTCTTGACCCTGTGTCCCATAATAGTAGTGAGAATTTAAATGCAAACCAATATGGGTGATTAAGTCTGATTACTCCATTTAGCATCAATGGCCATGAGATTTACTGCATTATCAAGAAAAATTGGGGGTTAATCAGCAGAGATCCAATATTGAGAAATAAATTTCAAGAACCACCCCGAGTAGTCTTTAAACACGGTCAGAACTTGAAGAGCCTCCTAGAATCCAACAAACCACCAAACTGTAACAAGAAAGGCATGTTTATATGTTATATGTGCCACTTTTGCCAGTACATGGATACTGGACAAAAGTTTACCATCAGAGGGCACTGTTACACATCTAGGTACAAATTAGATTGTCAATCTAAATTAGTGGTTTATATTGCACAATGTCAACAATGTCCCATGTTTTACATTGGTAAAACTGACCAGAGGTTCAAGGAATGAGTATACGAGCATTTGTACCAGATCAGGAAGCTTAAATAGGAGAGTGCATTGGCTAGACATATAGCTGAGTTTTCTGACCACAAGTTTAAGTTTAGAGCCATTGATTCTATACTACTAGGTGGCCGAGGGGGACCAGATTCACTTTTATTAGAGCACCTTGAATTACACTGGCAATTACGTATGAGTGCATGTTTTTACCCAGGTTTAAATTAAGTTTATTCTGTCTTGTGTATTTTAAAATTAAAGAGTCTCATGAGATAAACTAATTCCTTAGTCATAGGATCTATTTGATATACACTTTACATATTCTTTGAAGTATATTTATATAAAAATCTTAGTGAACAGCTACAAGTTGGGGATAACAATATATACTTTTTTGTTTATATTTTCTCATATTGTTCATATTTTTTAGATTTCATATGTCATTAATGTTATTTTTGGGTAGACAATAAAATATATATATTTGTAGTTTTCTAACAAAAGGGCAGGCTAACTAGTTTAATATTTTTAGCCTAATGGTGTTACGTCATATCTAGTAAAAAGTATTCTGTGTTTTAACTTACTTAGGTTACACTTACTGTGTTTTACTAAGTGAATAGGTATTTTTATTGTGATGAATATTTAGTTTAATTGTTTAATGAATGAATTGCTTGGATTGGTGGTTGTGGTCACATGCTTTATTCTGATTGATTCTGATGATTATTTAATTAGTGTGGATTTTGTTTTTTTTTTTTCATCTGAGGAAGTCGCACCATAGAGTGGGACGAAAAGCGCTTCAATAAAACTGTGGTTTGTGTTTACTTTTTGAGTGACACTCTTGAGTTCTATGGGCCTGGATATTGTCATGATGACAGCTCATCCAGCAGGCATCATTCCTGTTCAGGTAGCCCAATGACTTTTTGCCAGGGCCATGGAACTAACAGTGTAACTTCTAACAAATGTAGTTTCATGGTCAGTGGTGATGATGGTGAACTGACTACTCTACCGTGCATGGTTCAAACCTGTCCAAGATGCAAGGAAGTAGTGCCAGCACAAATGCTTTAATTGTGTTCATGCAGACCCACACAAATTAAAAATGATCTTTCCCATCCCACCTCACACGCACATATTTTATCTAAATAATTAATACTGAATGACAGCAATCTCTTGTTACTGGCCCTGAAAATTGTATTCTTGCTGAAAAACTGGCTTCTTACTCACACACAGTCTCATTTCTTTGGTGTCAGGTTCGACCTCATGTAACCCTTCCCCCTCACCCTGTGCAAGCAATGATGAATGTGCACTGCTCTTTGCACATTTCTTTGTGACTGTGGGTTGCCTATGTCTGATGCACTGAGTACAGCTATTGTTTGCTTGGTGAGATACTTATTTTCATCACATGTATTGCAAAAATTGTTTCATTAATATTTCTTTTTCCTGCTTAGTTCTAAACTATTTATTATGTAGTTGTTGACTGTCATTGAATTGGTTGCATTATTTTTAATAATTTAGTCTTACTAATCATGAATTGTTGCTTGAGCTGAAACATATGCAAATGATGGCCAACACTGACCTGCTCACTGTTGGGTTATTTACATTGGAAAAATGTTATTTGTGATACACAGTATCGGCAAAATCATAGATGTATATTGCATAATACACTCATGACTTACTACTGACATTACTTTGGAGTTGTGACATTTCATCTTATTGACAAATAAGTATTTGCAAATGAAAGTAATACTGATAATTTCTTATATATATTGAACACTTACCTTAGATAATATTGCAGCTAAAAGATGTGTCCTTGAGGGTTGATTCTGTCTGATGCTGACAGAATACAACCATTACATGATTAAGTAAATGGTGAAGACTTTTGCAGGCATCAGTTTTAGTATTTGTTCGTGCTTAGGGTCTTAGTTTTTCAGTTAGGCAGTAATTGGGTGTGCTAACTTTTTCCTGTTAGCCAAAGCTATGGCATATTGTGCATGCCTACATCTGCCAGCACCATCTGTAGCTGGTGGTACTTCCTCATACTCCTCATCTGTGTCAGCTGGAGCTGCTGGTCCTGCCTGTAGTCCTGGGATCTGTGGTCCAGGGCCTTGTTGTCCCTGCTGAAGCTGTCTCCTGAGAATTTTATTGTGAAACATGGCATGGACTGTGAGTATTCTGTCAGAGTTGTCTGGGTAATACTGCAAGGGACCTCCTGATGTGTCTAGACAATGGAAGCTTGACTTGAGCAAGCCAAATACCTATTCTATTATAGTGCTAGTTTGAACATGGACAATGCTGCATCCTTGATCAATGGGGTTGTGTGTTTTTCACATGTATAACCTGCATTTCCCAGTAGATGCCCTTGTGGAAAGTCACCCTAGCAAACCTTGTGTACAGGTCATAGGTGTGTGAGTCATGGAAACTGCCAGGATTACCTGCACACACATTGTAGATGAACCCTTGGGCATTACAGGCAACCTAAAAGTTAATGGAGTTGTATCCTTTTCTGTTGATATATCTCATTCCATGCTCTATGGGTGGGGCTTTTATATCTATGCATGTGCAGTCTATGACCTCCAAAACCTCAGGAAAGTGTGCTAGGGCATAAAACTGTTGCACAGTTGTTGCTCCCTTGTCTGGGGCTCATGACAACCTGATATGATCCCTTTCACATTGTAGCGCTGCATTTAGAAAGTGATGTAAAATTCTAGAAAATGAGGGTGTGACACCCCTAATATATCCCTTGTGGATCTCTAAAAAGTCACTGTAGATAGTATTCATAATGATACACATTCCTTTGTTTCCTCTGGGATGTTTTCCATGATTTCTCTGGGGTCTCAGGTGAGGGCAACAGAGGTTGCGTATTTGCCTGTTGTTTCCGTGTCCACCCTGTACCACTCTCCAATTTCTGTATCATGCAGACAATGGTATGTCAAATGGGGTCTGAACACCCTTCTCCTTCTTAGATGAGGTCTGGCAGCAGCAACAGCTCCTTCAATTAAAAAGCCTGTTGCACGTACAGATTAATGATGGCAGCAGTGACCCCTAACACTTATTTTATAAGTGGCTTTGTGGTTGTATTACAAAAAGGTTTGGATTTCAGGGCTAAAGGGAACACTGAATGTACTGAATCACTTTATACATTCCTAAATAGGTCTGACATGTTAGATTGGTTAATTAGCATGCATTTCAGCTACTTATGCTTTCATTAACATATTGTGCATTTTACCCTTGTTTTGAGGCCATGCACAAAGTTCACAGATGTTTAATGGATACCAAATAGTGAGCTATCAAAGTGTGATGCACACAGTATGGCAGCACTAGGTGTATGAGTTTATGAACCTGGTCCATTGTTAGCAACATAGAGCTAGGCACCAACAAAACCCTATTCTGAGATGCCTGCTGGTGGAGGTGAGGGTCTTGAGTGGAGATGGAAATTTTGAGTTGTACTTTATGTTAATGGAGAAGTAACATGGGATGGGCAACCCTGCTCTCTCACCACAGACTTGCAACTCACTCACTCTTTCTTTCTTTCTTTCTTTCTTTCTTTCTTTCTTTCTTTCTTTCTTTCTTTCTTTCTTTCTTTCTTTCTTTCTATATAGCTCTGTGTCAGAGTAAGAGAGGGAAAGTTGCCGAATTATGAGTTAGTGGGGCTTAGACCTGTGATATTTGTTTTCATAGTCACTTAATAGGGAGGAAGGTTAAGTTAATTTCTAATGTTTGCATAAACATTTAGACTAAATAAAAAGTTCTGCCTTGGTGCCCGGCAGAATTCCAGTGCCCAAGGAGCAGTCCCTTCTGCACTGCCATTTGAATGGTTCTGCATGCTTATATAAGGCCAAGTTCTCTGTCATACCTTCATATTTCACAGTTATTTTGACCTTCAGAGTGTATGACTTCAGTAAAACATTTCTGGCATATCCCATTTTACGTTTGAAAATAATTCTTCCTATGTTTGTGTTAACTCATAGACAAAAAACTCCTATATCTAACTTTGTCTTAAATCCCACACACAACACTTATGAAGATGATTTAACTTTGCTTTTAGCTTGACTACAACTGTACAGTTCCAAATATATTAGGTCACAAGATTCATTCTCTGTGACTGACTCCATTTTGTCCGACTCTTCATTCCTTCCTACTTTCACCATTTTGTACCCAAGGTTTGACAAGATTGCTATCCTGCATCCTCTCTTTTTTACTCACTTCTTCCATTTTCTACTTGTACACCTTGTGATTATGGTCATTTTGTGATATCTTTTATATAATTTTTTTAATAAAATGCATTTCAGGTTTATCAAATATTTTGCCACAGAAAACTTGTTCAAGTACCAAGTATTTCTAAGAAAGCAGTTACTTTTGTATGTTTTCACAGTGCATGCCACATACAAATGTATGTCATAGTGTATGTGGCAGTCCTTGTCCAAACTAGCAGTGCTCTACTAGTCTGCAAAGTACTAGTATTTATTTTACAGTGCTTTCTGGTTTCATTTGTTTTCTTTTATGACAAATAGCATGCTTCGCTGTTAATAAAGTTTTACTGCAGTTGTCAGTTGGAAGTCCTCACACTTTTGTGGAGAGCTTCCATATAGTATAGCTAGTGCCAGTAAAGTGCATAAGAGGCCGCCAGCTCCTTGAAGCAGTGAGATTGGCAATATGTATGACCACATAACCTGGGTTTGATTAGCAAGCAGAGTACAGTTGGAGGTGACCAAGTAGGATGGGACTGAGCAGCTGATGATGGCTCGCCTGTTCTAAGATGAGGGAAAGCTGCTCATCCTATAGTACTGGTGGCTCCTATTAGTGGCCAGGAGAGGGTACCAGGATGTACAGGGGCAGCCCAGGCCAACCATCACAAATGGTGCAATACACTGTAGCCAGAATGATATGATGAAGTGTGTGTGTGTGTGTGTGTGTGTGTGTGTGTGTGTGTGTGTGTGTGTGTGTGGGGGGTATTAGTAAATAAGCACTCCTGAGTCCGGCATCATGATCCTGACTTTGGGGGTGAATAAATGGCAGGGTAGCCACAGGAGTTAGGAAGTTATAGGAGAAGAATATCTTTCATGTTTCCATGGAAACTAACCCCAACACCAGCAGTATTACTGGGAATGTATGGGTCATCAGATTTTACCCCAACATATTGACTGTACTATTTTGGGGGAATGAGTGGATGAGAGAATTGAAAGAACTCAATAGTCAGCGGGTCAGAGGGATGAAAATTGCCTAGAAAGAAATTATGCAACAACATCCTACAGTAACAATTACACCATTTTGTTATTTGTAGCATTAATAATTATGTCATGTAAATAACCTGTTTGATTTATCAGTCGGCCATGGTAACATCAAGAACATTTATTTATTTGTTTCTTTGATTGTTTATTTATTTATTAAACATTTTTATCCATTTACATGAAATGGTCAAACTAACCCTTTTCAGCATCAAAGCAGCCTCATACAATAGCAACTAAGTCAGTCAAACTAACACATACAAAAGATAAAGTAAAAAAAAAATCTCACATTATAGTAAGAAATATCTGAATTAACACGTACATAAAAAGAAACATTCACTGAAACCTCTTAAAATGCATTCTAAAATATCACAGCCTCCAGTACACAAGACAACGCCTACTACTTCTCCTGTCACAAACACTGCAACTCCACACATCTCACTCAAGAGTTATCAGGTAAGCAGGCATAAGCCTATTAGGCTGGCTAAGTTGGATTCCACACAAGGAAATGTTTTAGTCATCGGAGAATCCTGGAACTTAAATAGGTATACAGACACTCCACTCACCAGACTGGAAAAGAACAGCGTCAGTGCGAGCAGCTTGTCCAGTGCCAGGATCTCTGAAATTACAAAGGCCCTAATGTCCCCTAAGCCAGACAATATGACTGTGACCTAGTGACAGCCCACATGGGAGTGAATAATCTGTGGCACTTTACCTAGACGGACATACACTGAATTAAATGACAGAACTTAGTATGCATATGTTAGAAGCAGAAAAGATGTTGATCTTGAGTAGTATCTTGCCTTCACCAAGAATAATGCCTTGATACCATGACAAGATAATTGGATTTAACAATCAGCTACATAATTAGTGTTATTCTAAGGGATCAAGTATGTGTCTGTCTGACATGACATGGTAGATAAGACTTCCTGTTTTGCCAGGGAGGGTTTGCACCCTCATAACAGGACTATTGCATTCTGGCTCAAACCTCTGCTTCCCCCGTAGTGCCCTTTTAAGGCAGAGTCTACCTGCTGGACATTCCTACAGAAGAGACTCAAACTCAAATTTGGACAACATCGTGGCGGCACTACTTAGTGTTAGAACCCTAAATAGCAAGAAATTAGAACTTGAGGCTTTCTTGGAACTTGAATGCATTCATATTTGTGTAATTACTGAGACATGGTTTCAGTACAATGGCAGTACCCTTCAATACCAGATTTAAAGTAAACGGAAAAACGAGCAGGCAACGAATTCTTCAACACTTTATTCTTGTAAGCACTTTCACTGACACCAGTGTATCAGCTTCTTCAGACTAAAACAACTTCCTCCCAGTCTCCCAATTTAAAACTTCTTCAAAAAGTTCAAAGCCAATGAACTGATAAACACAAAAATGATGTCATCATATACATTCAAAATTAAAGTGCTATCTGCTATAAAAAACATCCCCATTATAGGAAGGAAATAAAAAACTTTTACAGACATTATTTAAAATTAAAAATGACCATGTATGTCTAAGACAACAAGTTCTATACCACCTTAGTGTTATTCTAATGGATCAAGTATGTGTCTGTCTGACATGAAATGGTTCATAAGACTTCCTGTTTTGCCTCATAACAGGACTATTGCATTCTGGCTAAAACCTCTGCTTCCCCCATAGTACCCTTTTTAGGCAGAGTCTACCTGCTGGACATTCCTACAGAAGAGACTCAAACTCAAATTTGGACAACATCATGGTGGCACTACTTAGTGTTAGAACCCTAAATAGCAAGAAAGTAGAACTTGAGGCTTTCTTGGAACTTGAATGCATTCATATTTGTGTAATTACTGAGACATGGTTTCAGTACAATGGCAGTACCCTTCTATACCAGATTTAAACACCGATCATTCCTTTAGATCATTGGGCAACTACAGACAATTATCTGTATTTACTAGACACATCATTACCTCAACTCAAATTACCCATGACTCTGACTTAGAGCTTCTGGAGATCCAAATCAACCTTAAATTTAACCATTACTTCATTGCTAGCTACAAATTCCCATCAATATTCCCTAAAATCACGAAAATGTTAAAGTAGGAATGCATCTTTTTTTTACTATCTGCCGGTAGAGCTCTACAAATGCAATGCACTGTCTGCAGACACAGGTCATAAATTATGAAATGACTGAACTGTAAACTGTGAAGTCTATTAAAGTTAATACTTAAAGAAGTGACAGGCAGTTCAGTGAAAATAAATGATCTATGTTACATTGAAAAGAATACAAACAGATGAATTCATGCTAGTAATAACCTCTTTAGTATGAATCCTAACACTGCAACATCTATTCATTTCATGAGAGGCAGGACACTTTTCTGACGGTTATAATTCAGTTAACTGAGAGTATGTTAAGTTATTTTTCATGCATATAAAATAATGCATGATAATTACAAGAATTTCATATTTGGGAGGGAAGCTGAGAGAAGACAAAAAGGATGGCATGTGTGCAGAATGGAACATAGACTCTAACATGCATTGTCAGTACGATTGAACCTAACTTCAGAATGAATGAAGTCTATGGGTACAGTTAACTGCCTGGGGCATCTGCCTAAATATGGGGCATAATTTTCTTTTTTGGAAAATGTATATATTTGTGTATGCTTGTAACAAATTAAAAAAGGCTTGGGTGTTAAAATGAAACTCTAAGTAGTTTTTGGTTTTCTGAATATTTTTTATTGAAATTAAAAGACTAGGAAAATGTGATATGGGTCTAAACAGAGCTGAGAAGCTGCAATTGCTTATAAGTTCAGCCTGTCGAACAATAATGCATATATATAAGTTGCAAGGTAGAAACATGCATTCAAAAAGAACTGTAATGTTGAAATTGTGAAAATAATAGCATCTTATAAGGATGACTGCCTTATCAGTCATATCATGGAATATGAATGGCATTTTAGGTATGGACAAAAAGCAAAGAGTGTTGAATTAAATTAAGATCCAAAGTAACTTAGTGTGTCCACCAAGGTTCCAGGCATAAAAATCTCAAACTCAATGTAAAAAGAAAACTCTTGTTTATTATAACAACAGGATAACAACAATAAACAAGAGTTTTCTTTTTACATTGAGTTTGAGATTTTTATACCTGGAACCTTGGTGGACACACTAAGTTACTTTGGATTTGCAATATTTTTTGGCTGCAATATGTCCTGTAATTGTTGGACTGGTTTTCTTCTTTGTCAATTAAATTAAGATGTCAGGGTACAAATAGCAATGCTGCAGGAGACATACTTAGAAATGGGCATGTGAATTTGGCAAAGAAAGGATTCCAGAATGGCTATTCAGCAGAGTATCAGGGACAAAGGATTATATGGGTAATAATACAGATTGCAAGAGGGGCTTCAGTCATGATACAGGAGGTGAAGAAAGACAAAAAGGGTAGATTTGTGGTAATAATGGGTTATTGGCAAGAGAGGAGGATTACATTGTCATGTCTTTATATTCCATCTAAAACTACTAAGGAGCTGAAGAGAATTATGTCAGAGGCTATTAGATGCCATCAGGGAATATTATTCTTGGGTGGTTACTGGAACCTGATATGTATTAGTGAAGATGTACCATAGGGACTTAGAAAGGAAAGTATAACAACAGAGGGTAGATTCCTGAAGGAATGTGTGCACAGATTTGGAATAGAGGATGTGAAATTGCTAACAGGAATGCAAACAGAAATTGCACATTACTCTCTGAGGTAGAATAACTGGGCTATATTGGACAGAAATTATATTTCACAATAGTATAGTTATTTAATTGACAGTTTTGAAACACATTCAATAACTAGTTCAGACCATGCTCCAATAAAGACTAAGAAAAAGATGCATGGTAATCAGGTAAGAATGAAACATCGGCACATTCCTACTTACTGTCAAAAAGACAGGATTCTAAAGAATGGGGAGTAGACGTGATTCAAGAGTTGCAAGGGGATGTGCAAATGTCTTCAGAAGGGATAGCTGTGGAGTGGGATAAAATGGCGATGAAGTTTAAAAATTTGCTCGAAATGAGTGAGAAACAGAGATTGAAAAGTAGTAATAGGAGTTATGTAGAGAGGTTATCAACGGTATACGCATTATAGATGAAGGGGATCTTACATAATAAGTAGAGGAATAATGGTTGAGAACTAAAGGGAAAGTAATGTATTTGGATAACATATGTGAATACAGAAATGTTACTGTTAAGAAATATTTTTTTTTCATAACAGTACCAGAGCACAAAAGCTAATAGCAAAATGACTTAGCAACATAAAATAGAAAGGGATGTTGCCAATCTAAGGAAGCCCATGCCTAGAAAAATAACGAGGGACCCTATAAGAGGTATTAGAAATGTTTCAGAAATATTTTTGAAGAACTGTATAACTGTATAGAGCAGTGGAATGGGGATCCAAGAAAAGACAAATGGTAACATTTATGGAATACCTAAATATGTCAATATTAGGAGAAGGTTATACTCAAGAATTAACAGGTAAGATGGGAGAAGATGAGATAAAAATGGTGATACATAACCAATCATCAAGGATGTCCCCAGAACCAGAAGGTACTCCTGTGGGAAGCTGGAAATTAGGAGGGAAAAAGAGGACAAATCTGGAAGGTTTTGTTTAATGTTGTTGTTTTTCTTTCGGCTTTTCCCGGTTAGGGATCACCACAGCGGAACTCCGGTCCGCTAATGATTGGCAGTAGATTTTTACAGTGCTGAGGTGCCAGCCCGATGCCCAACCTTCAACGAAGGCATGCCCATTCACGCATGTCTTTCAAACACCACTCGACTGTGGGGAGGACATGCAGACTCCACACAGAAGGCGCTCCTGCCAAGAATCGAATGGAAGAACGTCTTGCTGTGAGGCGAAAATGTTACTGCTGCACCACCGCAGCTTTGGAAGGTTTTGTTTAATAATATTTTAAAAGGAGAAACAGTGCCAACATCTTTGACAAAAGCTACACTGATTGCCCTACTCAAAGAGGGCAAGGACCCTATAAATCCAACTTCATATACAGAATTTTCAATTTTGAACCATGATTACAATGCACATATGTCTATACTAGGTAAGAGAATGGCTAATGTGTTGCCAAAACTGATAGATATGGATCAATGTGGTTTTGTGGCGGTGAAACAAACATTTGACAACACTGACAGAACAATGATGATTCAAAGGGTAACAGAGTACAAGAAGACCCTGTTATTGTTAGAAGTCTTGATGCAAAGAAGGTATTTGATAGAGCTAGCTAGGATTTTATGATTCAGACAATGGCGGCATTTCCATTTCCTGATAGATTAATGGAGTTAATTAGAAAGATATATGAAGGGTCAGAGGCAGAAATCAAGGTGAGAGGTCCACTTTCTCACAAGTGGGGCTTAAATAGAGGAATCAGGCCGGGGTGTTCTCTTTCTCTATTGCTATTTGCCTTATACTCAGAGCCATTGGGAAAATTCATAGGGGACTCACGTATTCAAAGGTATAGCTAGTATGGCACTTAAGAAAAATTATCCTTATTTGCAGATAATGTTATTTTGTATTTGACACACCCAGAAAAGGATATTTTAGTGTTGTGGATATTATGAGACAATTTTCAGTTTTTCAGGTTATAATATAAATGAGAAAAAAAAACAAAGGTTATACTAGTAAACTATGTTGTCACACCTGAATTGGTTCAGCAAAACTCATATTTATGGGCACATGATATATGAATAATATAGGGGTTTGGATTAAAAAGGATTCTGTTATGGCAGCTAAGGATATATGGGAAAAGAATAAACAAAAGATAACAGAATAAAATGAGAAACTGGAAGCTTTTGATGATCGATATGGATAGTTAGGATCACACAGTGAAAACGTCTCTAGCTCCCTTAATATTGTATACAAGGTTAGTCATATTTTTTTCAACCAGAGGAATTTATCTGGGAAGAAAAGAGGGTAAGAGATAAGTAGGATAAGTTGTTTCTCCTGCCAAAAAAAAAAGATAATATAGGATTACCAAATCTGAAGGGATACTTTGGAGCCACACAGCTAAGGCTCATTACAAGCAGTCAACTACAAATCAAAATGGAAAGAAATGTTGAAAGGGGGGGGGGTGGTTACACAGCTAAGGCTCATTACAAGCAGAAGACTGCAAATCAAAATGCAAAGAAATGCTGTTGTAAACGGGGAGGGCATGAAATAAGGAGAGAAAAGAATTTTGGATACAGGCACTTAAGGAGAACTGTAACAAACATACAGAATATTAAACAAAATATTAAATACACAACATTGCAGAAAATATTTTTAGAACTAAGCCAACATGTGAATGGAGAAAATAGATTTTGCAAATGTGGATGACTGTAAATAGGAACTCAGAAAACAGGTAACGTGCGCTAGAAATTTTTGTAGAAAATTAGCAAAGGAAACAAGGCACGGGAGCAAATAATTAGGGGAAAAAGCATTGAGTGGGATGAAACCAAACAGAAGTTTGATGGATTGGCAACTTACTTTTCTACCAGGGATTAATACCAGTGAATAGGCATAGAGAAGGGAAGAGGGGAGAGTTAAATGAAAGACCTGCTCTAGATAAGTTTATAGTTGGGTCTAGAACAGAAGTTGCTGTAAAACATTGATAATTAGTAGGGTATGCAAAATAATGTATGATAACTATAAGAATCAATCAGAAGATGCATAAGACTAGGAAATAAAAATGGAAAGGCAAAACTTAAACAGTGGGAGGATATATGTATGGCTGCCAAATATGACACAAAATCTAGAAGTTTTAGGATTTTTGCATAGATGGGTTTGCATCAAGCAGACTTCAGAGAATTTGTCCACAGGTACGCAACAATTGCTGAAGATGTGATGGGAAAGGGAGGGGTAGCTGGGAACATGTTTTTTCAGAATGTAATAAGTTGATAGATTTTAGAAATTCTGTACAGGGTATTTTGTCAGAAATGTTGTGGGAGCAAATGATTTTATCTATGGAAATGATTCTTCTGAGCTGAGATATAGAGACTGAATTGTCTAGACACAGTAAGGCTCTACTAAGTTCAATGCTGCTGTCTGCCAAAAAACTAATTATAAGGAAATGGAAATCAAAACCAAAATCAACTGTAACAGAACTGTTTACTGTTGTAAAGGGTATAAAAGAACTGGAAGTGCAATCTCTGGAACAAATGGAAGGAGTAAACTACATAGAAATAAACAGACTCTGTGGGAACAATATGAACAGAATAATTTTCAGGAGGATGATATTTCAGAGATGGAACAATGGCACAGCAGTCTGTGTTATCACCTCATAGCAAGGGTCTATATTGAATAATCAAAAAGTGAATTCACCGAATGGTATTTGCATCAAAAATACCGTTCAGCAAATTTGCTCTTGTGGAGGCTGCACCCCCCCCCCGCTAATTATATATACCAACTCCGAGATCTCACTAGTAGCAGTTCACTGAACAGTATTTTCAATGTAAATACCATTCAGTGAATTCACTTTTGATTATTCAATATAGACCCCACAGCAAAACCTCCCCGGTTCAATTCTTGGCTAGTGTGCCTTCTGTGCAGAGTCTGCATGTCCTCCCTACATTCACGTGAGTTTCATCAGAGTGTTTCTGGTTTCCTCCCGCATTACAAAGACATGCATCTGGAGCATTTCTCCCAAGGACTCCAGTGAAAATCGGCTTGTTCCAAGTCGGACTTTCCTGGTAACCAAATGTTAAATAAATAAATAAAGGGAAGGCAGTACTTGAGCAATCTATGTAGCATTAAATCATATAATTAAGACAAAAATCTGAACAATATGTATAAATGAAACAACTGTTATAATGGTTTACTTTCTATTTTATAATTGAATGAGTACTCATGTTACTGAGCTATTTGTGATGTTAATAAATATAAGTCCAAGAAATATCACTCCCCACAGGACTAATGCTGCCTGTGCCAAACTCAATCCAAGCACATAAACTAACATAAAAAGCACAGTAGTGATGCAGGCAGTAAACACAGCACTAACCAAAATGCAAGAAACAAAGCTGAAAAAAAATGCTGCTTCATGAACTTTAAAATTCGGATGTATTGTGATACAAACAGGAGACGTGGTAAGCGCTTTCACCTGGATAGGCTTCTTCAGACCAAAAGAACCCCCCTCTTGTACACCCTTATATGGCAAAAAAGGTGCCAAAAACAGATAAACCATTAAAGGCACAGTACAACTATCATGGTATACAGCAGAAATTAAGTGCTTACTCTAAAATACATTAACCATAGTAAAATAAAAACACCTATACCACTCATAAAACATGAATAGGGATGTATAAAAACAAAAAACTGCATAAATTCATACTAATAACACAACATTAACAATAAATCCTTTCATAAAAATGTTCTCATAATATATGTAAAAAGCACAGTCATACATATCACTTCAATCTCCTGGATTTCAGGAAAGGTCTCAATGGTACTTTCTCATTCAGTCCAGGAAAAACATCTGCTCTAAG
This sequence comes from Protopterus annectens, assembly GCF_019279795.1. NCBI lineage: Eukaryota > Metazoa > Chordata > Ceratodontiformes > Protopteridae > Protopterus > Protopterus annectens. The sequence continues at coordinate 402,805,315 of NC_056729.1, read as the reverse complement.
TCTAACAATCCATTTAGATTCAATACTCTCAGTTCTACCCCTCACATCCCCCCCTAAAACTAGTGTGTGTAAGATCTAGTACTTTAAAACAAAAAATATGTGTGGAATCATAAGACAAGACATGTTTGGACAGGGCACTGACAGTGGAATGAATCCTGATCTAGTAGAGATGTTCCCTTATTCTGTCCCTCAGCCTCCTGTCCATCTTGCCTACATAAAACACAGCACAGGCTCCACAGGAGGCCAAATAAACAACATGTGTAGATTCACAGTTTGCATGAACTCTAACTTCATGTTTAGTGCCATAGACAGGGTGATAAAATGGACATCAGTGTCTATGGAACAACAATAGTTGCAACTACCACAGAGTATGGTACCAGCAACCCTATCACCTCCACCATCCATAACAGGATAACACAGCAATTTCTTTAGATTCGATCTATTCTTATAGAAAAAACCTGGAGCAGCACCCACAATTTCCCTCACATTCGGGTCCAGTATTAACACACCTCAGTGTGATCTAATCACATCCTTCAACCTACCTACATCCTTAGTATAATATAAGGGCACTCTGAAACCATGGTTTCTACTCCCTGCCAGACACCCTGGGAGGGACCAGAATGGTCCTCTACAGTCTCAGAGAAAAAGGGTGCAGCAGCTTGTTCCCTCAAATTAATGAGGTCTGCCAATCCTCTCTCCATATCAGATGTCTGATATTCCCTGCTCTTAAACCTCTCACATAAATCCCTAACATCTGCCTCAAAACCATCCTGACTGGGATTTTACCGTGATGTCCTATATACCTGACCCCTTACAATATTACCAAAGATGTAACCTGAATGCATCCTGCATCTATGGAGATAGGAATTGCGTTGACACTCCTCTCTATACACTCCTGTGTTCAATAGGCCACTTTCCAATCTCTGAACGCAGACACCCAAAAAGGAAATCCAATTCTCAGAAACCTCATGGGTAAATTTCAGATATTGCGTTAGACCATTAACTCTCTCCAAAAAGAGAGATAACTCATCTTTCTTGCCCTTCCAAATGAAAAACACATAATCTACACAACACCTATAAAACATCACGTTCCTCGAAAAATCACCTATTCCAAACAAGAACTTGGTCTCCCATGCAGCCATAAAGAGGTTGGAGTAGCTATTGGCACAAGAAGTGCCCATAGCCACACCATCCATCTGTAGATAGCACTGAGAGCCAAAACAAAAAATGTTGTTCTCTAACACAACTTCCAAAAAACAAAGCTAACAGATCCACTGCATCACTACCTAATCCAGATTTGTCCTTCAAGTAATCAGACACCAACTGCACCCCATCTCTGTTTGGTATCACAGTGAATAGGGACTGAACATCCATCGTGACCAAGTAATATTGCAGATCAACAGGGACAGATCTCACAGACCCATACAAATCCAACATGAACTGTTTTATGTCCCTTAAAATATAAACATTTGCGTCAACCACTGGGTGCAGGAACCTCTCCACATACAACGAAAATGATTCCGTGATCCACCCCCTGCCTGCAACAATGGGCCTCATGGGTGGACACACACTGTCCTTATGGATCTTAGGAAGACCCTGTATCACTGGCAGGAGGGGATCACTAACAAATAAATATTCACACAACTCATTCGTAATAACATTGGTCTTAATCAAATCATCCAAAACCATCTGTATTCTATGGACATGTATATCCACCATCTTAGGTTCCACCAAACTGTAAAACTTTTGGTCTGATAACATAGACCTCATTGCCTCATCATAGAACTCAGAGTCCATAACTACCAGGGCACCTCCCTTGTCAGCAGGTCTAATGACAAGGGAGGGATTACTCCTCAGTTGTTGTAGGGCTCTCCTCTGTGCATAAGTTAAATTGCCCTTTCATTTATTGGACTTACCCACTCTCTTTTCCATGTCATACAGATCATTCTCAACTAATTTACTGAAGGAAGCTACTAGCGGTGGTACCACTGGCATGTACACACTAGGCTTCTTAAACGATTTCCCATCTAACACCTGTATTGTATCCTTAAACTCCAATCTAAGGCACAGATTCCTAATAAATAACTTAAACTGTACTAGGGTATCAGCATAATTACTGTCACAACTAGGCATAAAAGTCAATCCCTTTGATAGTACCCCTAACTCATCTGACATGAGTGGGCGGGAGGAAATGTTATGCACTAACGTCTCCCAGTTTTCTCCCACATTTTCTTGAGGTTTTGGTTAACCTGGGCATCTGCTGACAACTTCCTCTTCGTCCTGTCCCTGCTCATAGATCTTGATCTCCCCCTCCCCTGTGAACTACATTGATGGGGAAAGGGCAATTGACAATCACAGTGCAAAGATTGTCATGACTATAACTATGTGCAGCATGCATAGTATGATTGGAATCCTTCCTCCTAACCACCGGTTCCAGATTCAGATTTATTTGAGCCACACACCCCAACGGGTCAGTACTAATGACAGATTGGCCCACTGGGGGGGGGGGGCAGCAGTAGAACCCACCCCCACCACAGTCAAAACCTCGAGCTCCGACTCAGCAGAATCAACTGCATTAGAAAAAGCCCTATCAAGGACATTTGAACCCTGGGGCACATTACTCATAGAAAATACATTACTAGAGCCATCACTCATACTTGCATTAACAGTTACACTCTTAGGCATATTAACATCCACACTGGTATCATGAATTTGTCCTTTAGGTGCATCAGTCCATTGAGTAGAAACAGCGGCATTAGGTCCATGCACATTACTGTATGTCCTCGGCCAAGAGAAGACTTGGCCTAACCTAAGGTCATCTATGTCCCTCTTGAGCTTGTGCTGTTTTTGTGCCAATAAGCACTTCTCATATAACTGCACAGTATTCAGTGTAGAATCAATAAGTCTATCAACAACATCAGCCAGAAAATGACAATACAGCTCTCCAGATCTTTCAGTTCCAAGAATTCAATTCATTCAAACATGACATATACTTACTTACCTCTTAGCCTGCTGCTTAGCCTGCTAGAGCTTAGCAAGCCAGTCCATGAATGAACCATGGTGGGGCATCTTCTAATCTTAATCCCCTCGGTACCCTCTCCTTTGATGCAAACTTCAAAATGCTGCTGTTGGGTCTGTAGTCATTTCAACTTCATAAAATCAGCCTCCATTCTCACAACTGTTGCTTGCAACTCAACCCTATCAAATGGCTCAGCAGAGATCACAACACCTTCCTCACCAACTCCTTCAAACAACATCAAGGGATTCACAGTACGTGATACACATACAGAGAAATGATCAATGTTCGTAGGAGTACCTCATTCTGGTATATAAGGCAATTCCACTTGTTGCTCAGCAACACCTGCCATTGCTCCCAGGGGGGTGAAAACAGCAATACGTAAAAATAAGTCCAAGAAATATCACTCCCCACAGGACTAATGCTACCTGTGCCAAACTCAATCCAAGCACATAAACTAACATAAAAGGCACAGTAGTGATGCAGGCAGTAAACACAGCACTAACCAAAATGCAGGAAACAAAGCTGAAAAAAAAACGCTGCTTCATGAACTTTAAAATTCGGATTTATTGTGATACAAACAGAAGACGTGGTAAGCGCTTTCACCTGGATAGGCTTCTTCAGACCAAAAGAACCCCCCCCCTCTTGTACACCCTTATATGGCAAAAAAGGTGCCAAAAACAGATAAACCATTAAAGGCACAGTACAACTATCATGGTATACAGCAGAAATTAAGTGCTTACTCTAAAATACATTAACCATAGTAAAATAAAAACACCTATACCACTCATAAAACATGAATAGGGATGTATAAAAACAAAAAACAAAAAACTGCATAAATTCATACTAATAACACAACACTAACAATAAATCCTCTCATAAAAATGTTCTCATAATATATGTAAAAAGCACAGTCATAACTATCACTTCAATCTCCTGGACTTCAGGAAAGGTCTCAATGGTACTTTCTCATTCAGTCCAGGAAAAACATCTGCTCTAAGTCTAACAATCCATTTTTATTTTACTATGTAAATTAAATGCATGTGTTTTAAGTTTGCCATTATTGATCAAGTGAACATTTCATCTCGTGGGGGCAACCACAAAGCGCTATTAGGGAAAAGAGAGAGTATATGACAAATCTTGACAGATGCCACTAGGGAGCCAGGGATTAATGATTATGTCACCATAAAACTTTTCTGTAATTATTGTAAAGGGATGGTTCTTTACATAAAGGTCAATTCTTTTTAAATAATTATTTAAAAAAAATGTTTTATTCAAGTGTCAATCTAGTTAACTTTATATGTATATCAAATAAGTTATTTATGTAATACCTCATAAGTATTTATCAAAATAGCATATAATCTGATTTAATTTATTTTATTTTAAAATACAAACTTTTTATTTTAAAATATAAACATTTTAAATGAAAACGCTGCTATATTATGCTGTTATTATGCTGCTATGAGATATATGCAATGGCATGTAAACATTACTAGATCAGTTGTATTTTTTATGTATTCACTTTTTTATTATTAACATACCACTGTACATCAAGTCAATGTTTTTATTTAATGTAATAAACCTTAATGAATACATCGTAACATATTTTTAAATAACAATGTTATTAAGTAAGGAGATATTTTTTAAACAGATACACTATTACTTTAAATGTGGAATCTATGGTGCTTTGGCACCAAAAAGTTTTTAAATAAAGTAATGTCACAAGATTTAATTGTTCTGAAGAAGTCTGCATAGGCAGATGAAAGCGCTTAACCAGATTGTTTGTACGAGTTTTAAAAAGTGAAGTTTTTAAAAAAATACATTTTTCATTCACCCTAATCGAGTCGTGTTCACTCGCTTAACTATAAAACATTACTTAGACGGTCGGTTTCCATCTAGTGGATTGCATTTATGGTGTTGCTTCTGTTCTTTTTGTGTATTGATTTAGACATCATTATCAGGTAGGAACAAATTATTATGATTGAAACAGCATTCCCAAAATGAGAATATTAGTCACACTGCTGCTTATAAATGGTGATTCATCCTCTATCAAGGAACCCTCCTGGACTTTAGGCAGAGAAATCTCATTTCATAATGGGGTGGCAGGACACCAAGGGTCCCTAGTATTTTAGCAAATGCAATGAATTGCAAACGCTGTTTAGTCGAACGTCATTACGCGAAATGGCAAAATACCGAAAGCACGGAACAACGACTTTTTTCCTAGGGAAAAAAATCACTGGGCTGTTTTCGGGACTTTGCCATTTCCTCCACTATGGTGCAATCTCGGATTTGGTGTATTTAAGTATGGGGGTGTGGGGGCACAGCCCCCCACATTGGGGTGGGGGTAGGGGTGAAGCCCCCCACTTTATTTTGTGTGTTGATTTTTTTTTTTTTTTTTTGGATCAGCAATTTTTTTCACTGGGAAAAAAATCTCTGATCTGTGTGTTTGACATTTTGGGTTTTTGGCGATTGTGAGTTGAATATATAGCATTTGCAATTCAGTGCATTCGCTTATATAATATAGACCCAGACACTAAAGACTGTTTCTCGCACCCAAACATTTGTACCATGTCTGCCACAGAGGGTGTAAAAATTAGTTAATACAATGGTAGTGGACTGTATAGTTAGAGTGTAGTGAACAGAGATACATTCCTCTAATGTATGTACCATAGTTCTTATGCTGTCTTGAAAACACTGGGGTTAAGTATGATTTATCATTGGAAATGTGACAATACTGGGGTTAAGTATGAATTATAAGTGGAAACTAATGACACTACTGAAAACTTTCACAGAGAAGTACCCCCCTGAAGGAGATGAAAGCATCTTGTTTTGGGGGAGTTCACATATTAGGAAGGCAGAATAATGGCTGTGGTGACAAAGAAGTGTGGTGTATATCAAGTACCATAGCCAGGATAGGCAGGGAATGTCTCTTTTAGATCTCAAGAACAGCTCTATAAGGGATGAGCTTTAATGTCACTGTCCATGCAGAGACTAATGGAATGGACAGAAAAAAGGTCAGTGCAGTGCTGGTGGAAAATTTTGAAAACTCTGGCAGAACCTATGTGAATAGCGTATATTGCAATTTTTTTTTTTCAAAAATACCATGCACCCACAGCATGCATAATGCTAGGGCATCTTACTTCATAGGGTTGGTTAGAAAATTGATGTATAACTTAGGATTTTGGCTTAAATGGGGGCATGAGGATAAATTTGGAGAGATCTAGGCATAAAATTGTGAGATGACCTCCATCTCATCTAAAAGAGGAAGTGCAAGCCTAGAGGACAAGTTTCAGGAATTCATTAGCAAGTAATTAACTTTGCCATTAATGGAAGAAACACCCGAGAAAGAAAAAAAATCAGGTAATTATGGAACCAGATTATAATAGTGGAAAAACAGTGTACAATAAGGCATGAAACCACTTGTGGAAAAAAAGCAAGACATATACAGAAACATAAATCAAAAAGGGGAAACTGGATGCATCAAAAAGAAAAACAGAGGTTAATGAGTACCCATGTTCACAGTCTGAGTAATAAGTTGTCTGAACTAATAGTGATGATATAAAAATGTCCTAATATTGTTTTAGCAAGAGAAGTAAGCTACATGACCAGGATGTGTACACCTCAGGATGCATTATTAATAAAGAGACCAGGTGGAAGAAGAAGGAGGAGGTAGAGAACACTTTATGAGGGAAGTCATTTAAGCAAAGGAAAATAGAGGATGGAGAAGAGGAGGCACTGTGGTTCTTACCAAAATTGGGAAACAGCATAAGAATATGCATAGGTTATACTTAAAATCATGGGATACTCACAGGAAGGTATAAGAAAATGAAATGACAGATTACTGCTTAGAACACCAGAAAAAGTGAAGGCATTTTGATGTTTTTTTGTAATATGCCACACTGCAGCCACACCTAAGAGCAGGATTATTCTTGGTGCCTTAAAATGGATGAGCTAAAGTCAAATACAGCAGTTTATGAATCAGATATATTAAACTGTGAGTGACAGATGACCACAAACTTAACAGCTAGCAGTAAAATGAGGGCTCACCGTAGAGTGTGTCTGATTATCAGTACAAAGGTAGATGCACTCTAATCAAAACAGAGTACTACAGATGGTTTACCTTTACAAAGCCGAATCACAGTGGTGTGAATGCTCATATGAGTGACTCTTGACCACGAAAGTGAAAACAGCGACAGTTTGAAATATTCGAAAATCAGCAAATCGAAAAGCAGATTCGTTGATTTTCAAACATTAATGTCGAATAAAAAATGTAAATGTAAAAAATGTAATAAGGCACCCGCCACACCCCCCCACTTCAATATTCCATTTCCAGATCCCCACTATAGGGCAATCCACCCCAAAATGCTGAATATGCAATGAGCGAATGTCAATGTGCATTCGCTCATTGCACATTCGATCCTTTTTCCATTCGGCATTTGCAAACTTTGCACACTGTCATTCGGACAATTGCTGTCTGCCCTTGTGCAATACACACAAATGAAGATAAATCACTACAGACATCAGGAGGGTAGACCTTATCATACTTGTCAAAGAAGGATGTGAGAATGGTACATAAAATATGGCATTACAAAAGAGACAAAATATTCATGAAACTACTTTGGAAATGTAAATGAAGAAATGGTGCTGTGGTTCTCAGATATTGTAAACCTGAAGGTGACAGGACCTTGGTATTATTGAAAGGATTTTGGAAAATGTTCCAGATGAAAACATGACCACATAGCAATCAAAAGAGAGAGAATCAAGCAGGGCAACCAATAGAATAAAGGCCCACACAGGGGACAAGTTAATGAACTGGTCAAGAAAGGGAAATTAATGTTTTACAAAATAGTAAGAGAACGAAGAGAGACTAGGAGAATGAAAACAAAGGCATCTTCCATTGATAAAGAAAACTGAGTACTTTAATTCAATAAAACTCACAATTACAAAATTAAGATAAAAGCAGGTATCCAGACCACGCTACCATGGAACCAACGTGACGGACTAGACCCAGGACCACCGAAAAGGAGGCACCAACTGCCACAGAAGGCTCTGTCCCCCTCAAGAGACCCCACACCATAAACAGGACCATCAACGAGCCAGGTTATTTTCAGCATTGTTTGTTTAGCCCTTAGCATTATAGTTAAGGGTTATCCTTGCCATATTCTGGCTTACTCCTAGGACTAAGGTTGATTGCTTGAGTTTTTTGATTTTTTTTTTAAGTTATAAATGGATAGATGATGGGCAGAAGAAAGTGTAGCATGGATAAAACACTAAATAACCAACTAAATAAATAAATAATTGGACATACTCCCCCAGATTTACTAATCTAAGCTAGTTCTGGATGGAAGTGGCCATTTAGGAGCATGACAGCAGTGCGCCATGCATATTAATGAAGGCACGCTGCCTGAGCTCCAAATCTTGCACAGAGCATGTAAGAGTGCAGGAGGCATGTCTAAGAGCAGAGCTCTCAGAATATACATGCCTCCCACAATGAAGAACAGCAGAAAGGCCAAAAGAATGAGCGAGACCGCTCATAGGTGTCCGCATACCCCCAGCAACATCCCCCCACATGTACAACAGCAATAGTAAATACAAACAAAATAAATATACCATTTTGTTTATTAATCTGATTAAATCTAACCGTATGTGCATGGGCTTGCCCATCACTTAGCTATGGTTAATGCAGCTTAAATGGCAGAAGAGGATAACAAGGAAGCTATATGCAAATGAAGCAGTATAGCAATAGTGTAGTGGGCAGAGCATTCTCCTTATGAGCAAGCATTCCCAATTCGAGTCCCACTGCACCACATTCCATTTTCCATGTCAAATCACATTATGACCAATATTTTAGTTGCATAATCTACTAAATAACATATATTTGTCAACTGGAGTACTGCATTAAATGCAGATGTGAGGTGTCAGTGTCATAATGTTGTAAAGTCCACAGATAATCACATGTGCCCCATACAGTATATGCACATAGGAATCATGGATACAAATGGAAGGTATAATGTGTAATGAATGATAACTCAATGCAGCTTCCAAATCCCCCACCTTCTCAAGAACCATTAGACATTACTGTCTAAATTAGTGCAGTGGTAAGAGGGAGTAAGCACTAATAAGCAAGTGTAAGCAGTATTAAGCAGTAGTAAGCGGGAGTAAGCATATGTAAGTACTAGTAAGCAGGTTTAAGCCCATTTGTGTAGGTGTAAGCAATGCACACACAGCTTAAGCAATATTGAAGCTAACACTCTGCAAGCATCATTAACTGGAGGTTAGCAGTGCTTGCCTTCATGCAAACCCACACAGACCTGCTTACAACTGCTTAAAAGTGCCTTAATCACTCTGTATCCAATGGCCCTTGTTCTGCCCAGCAGCAAAATAAACAGCGTTGCAGGTCTTGAACCCAGGACCCTATACACTATAGTCACAGTAGTCAACCACTAAGCCATCACAGCAGTACATAAGCATGAGGTATCACCAAACAAATCCTTACTAAAGTAAAATGAAACTGAACATGTGAAAGGAATCTGTATACAGTCATATGCTCTATAATCCACTACATAACATAAATATGTGAATTGGAGTACAGCAGTAAGCCCAGATGTGAGGTGTAATTGTAGTAGAGTGTTGAAGTCCCAAAATAAACACAAGGACCCCATACATTGTATGTACACATGAATCATGGATACCAGACATATATGTAGGATGTAATGAATAAATCAATGACAAAAAGCAAATATAATGCAAATTAAATATTAAGCAATGCTAAGCATTGCACAGGACAGCTTAGTTGGTGTAAGTAATGTGTAGGCCAGATAACTCAATTTGTCCAGTAGTATACCACTTTAAACAATGCCAACCTTAGGTAAGCAGGTTTGCCCATAGCTTAGCCTTTTTAAAACTGTCCAACCATGGCAAAGTGTGGGAAATCAGCTCTACTTAAACCCAACAGGCGGGAATACATCTCATAACTGGTTGTAGCTTTTCCTTGCAGTCACCATGGCAGAAAGGGGAGAGGGAGTGCACTTCTGGGTACAGCACTGGGGCATCCAGGAGTCCAGAGTCATGGCAGGACTCCATGTCAAAGACCATGAGCAGAGACTGCTGCAGGGCCAGTACCAGGGTTCCCAGTATAAGGTGGAAGCCTTGGACTGTCTTGCCCGTGACCTCACCAGTGCCACTGGCATACCCCAAACTGGTGAGCAGGTCAGGCATCACTATGTCGACCTGAAGCAGCATAAGGGGGATCTCTTGGATCATTGGATCCAAGAGGCTAGGACAGTAGGGGCTGTCCCAGTTGTGTGTAAGTATCACTCCACTATGTGTGTAATAATTGCCAGCTCATGTATATTATGGATAGGTATGGCTAAATATTCCTCTTATGTCCTTCACAGTGGCAAGTGAGTGGGCTGCAAACCAGGAACCCATGGCTGCCACCTGGAAAGGTTGTGATGTGAGGCAGGTCAGTAATACTCTTGCATGTACTGTCACAGGAAATAAATCTAAAAGCATTAGTAAGGTAATTGCCAGTATAAAACCTGTATTGTTTAAGGCAAGTACAGCATACACTAGGGAACATGGCAGGAAGAGTATCATATGGTTTGTATGTAAATAAAAGCATAATAGCCTGACAGTAAAGGTCTAACTGCTGGGCTGCATGTGTACACTCTGGTAGCATATGATAATGTAGATTTGCAATCACTTAATAGTACTGTTGTATTAAGCACTGTTACCCACACTGTGCAAAATAAATAAAATATGTAGGAATGTCTGTATATGACTGGTGTAATCCCCAGAGGTCATTTAGTACAACTGAGAGACACATAGACAGAAAACAGTGAAAAGACAGACAGCAAAATCCAAATAGCACATGCAACTGAGACGTGAACTGTTGTATTTTTAGCACACACAGCCATGGTTCAAATCCTGGCAGTGGTAGTAGTCTGCAAACAGAATCATACCCCACAACTGTACAGATATCTCCAAAATGTCCAGTAAATTGGCCCATATCTGCTGCCTGTCACCATGTCCCCCTGGGAAATCAGGAAATACAACTGATTGACACACATCTATGAGAACAAAGCTGGCAAAATAGCAACTCTCCAAAATATTATGAGTAATAAGCCACGTATGTCCCATTTACACCCCCATGTTGTCAAGCTGTGACCAGAGTGTGTACAGTAACAGAGTGAGATGTATGTGCATATTAGTAATGTGGAATCTGGTACTGTGTATCGCAACATTCAGGTAGTGCTAACAAACATTGCTCCCACAGGTCTGTCAGATATGAACACTGTGCCCAGAAATAAAAGAATGATACCCTGTACTGGTACTGTTTACTTTGGTATTGTATGGCATTGTGACTGATGCAGTTGCTCTGAATAATAAGGTATTACTCACACTGTCATCCACACTGTCCTACAAAATATAACTGTCTAAGAAATCCTGTATGAGTGTTGTAATACAAGGTCAGAATGTAAAACCACAGGAGAATTATAAGACAGAAAGCAGACAGGAGATATACAGCAATATCTATATAGCACACACAACTGTGATGGACAGTGTTTTAGTTTTAGCAGACACAGCCATGGTCTGAATCCTGAGAGTGGAAGTAGGCTGCATACAGAATCATACCCTGCAACTGTACAGATAAGACCAGAATATCCAGTATATGGGCCCATATCTGCTACCTGTCACCCTGTCCCCCTGGGAAGTCAGTGGGATGATCCCAGATGTTTAGGCAGCAAACAGGGAATACAACCGATTGTCACACATCTATGAGAACAAACCTGTCACTCTAGCAACTCCTGAAACTGTTATGAGAGTAATAAGCCAACCAAGTATGTCCTATTTACACCCACATGTTGTCAAGCCATGACCAGAGTGTGTACAGTAACAGAGTGAGATGTATGTGCATAATACTAATGTGTAATCTGGTACTTTGTGTGGCAACATTCAGGTAGTGCTAGCAAACATTGCTCCCACAGGTACATTGGATACGAACACTGTGCCGAGAAATAAAAAGCTTGATATCCTGTACTGCTGTTTACTATGGTATTGTATGGAATGGTGAGTGTTGCAGTTGCTCTGAATAATAAGGTATCACTGATCACTGTCACCCACACTGTGCTACATAATATAACTGTCAAGGAAATCCTGTATAAGATTGTTTTAGGTCACTAAAGGTTGAAGAGGGCAATAGTCTACATATGTCCCGGTTCACCTGTGTGTGGTCAAGACATTGCCCTGAGTCTGTGCAAAAAGAGATGGACAGGTATGTGCATAACATCAACCTGGAATCTGGGAGTATGTGTAGAAACAGTTAACTAGTGTTAATAAACATTTCATCCACAGGTATACCAGGTAAGAGGTGTGTACTAAAGGTAAAACCAGTTCATGTATAAAGATGATGACAGCAATATCACTGTCCAAAGTAAGGCAATAGGGTAGTGTAGTAATACTTGTAAGGTACAGATAACAGCACTGACTAGGAAAGTAATGTGAAATACAGGAATATGCTAGTTGTTAATTGGCATCTTTCTCTCCCCCCACCATATCTCCAACAATAAACATATACCCACCTCAACTGGTATGTGATGACTTCAATGTTATGTTGGGACAAATGTCCTATTGGTTGATAATTATTTAAATCTGTTTCTATACATGTGCTATGTTGAAATATTCCAACATTGTTGGCATGGTGCCATCACTGTACCTGCATGTTGTTATTACTACTGTGGTCCCATATATGCATGTGTTCCATTTGCTATGCAACTGTTCCTTATCTAGTGTCTCGGTTAATGGGAATATGTATGCATGCTGTTATACTTAACCCTGGAATGTGTTGACTATTACTAACCCACATATGTTGATACACCATAAACACCATAGCATGTATGGTAATGCAGGTCCCAGTGGACCCACCTGTCCCACCTCAGCTGGCCGTGGCACTGGGCCCCATCAGATCTGGGGCCCAACCCAGGACCTCCTCATCCATTGGTCCTGCACCACCTTCGAGTGGAGCTGCCTCAGGGGATGGGGCTTGCCCCCCCCTGGGAGTGGGTGTAGACAGGAAGCTGTCACCCATCGCCAGGTCCAGGTCATGGTGTGTAGAGAGCTTGATCAGCAGTTTGGAGATCTTCTACACCAGCTCAAAGGCCGCGTGTCATGACTAGAGGGTTGGGCTGGCTCTCCGACTCTATCCCAGTACAGCCACCTTTGGGGCGGTGGTGACTGCCATGAGTGGGGATCTCAGTCCCACTGCTTCCACTAGGGGACTCATGGGCTTCCGATTTTCCAACACCCCTCCCCATCAAGGTGTTTACCCCCCACATGTGTCATATACCGCCCCTGTATGCGTCTTGTTTGTCTTGTCTGTTGCCCCACCCAACCTACCTCCCCAAATATACCTACTATCCCTCCACAATATCCCACTCTCACTTGAAAAATGGGCAATCTATTCCCCCCAAAAAATATTGCCCCATACATAGCTGTCCATTTCACACACGTGTCGACTGGACGCATGTAATCTGGTCTAATTGGCAACACAACATATTATTGTTGTGCCCACCCCTCTCTCAGGGGTTTGAGTGTCCAAACCTACCTCCAAATTCACTGTATATGCACAGGTGCTGCTATAGAAGAAATGGGCAGCTATGGACCTTCCCTACACCCTCCTGCACATCCCTAGCTATTTTCCCCACTGTCTTTTCCTCTTTGTGCCCCTTTTTCACCACTTTCCTATCAACCCTTTTTTTCTTTTCTTTTAAACAAATTAGTGCGAGGGTAAGCGGGAGTAAGCACTTTTAAGCAGCAGTAAGCAGGTTTAAGCCTATTTGCACTGGGGGTAAACAATGCCTACACAGGTTAAGCAATTTAGAAGCTAACTGAGTATAAGAAACTGTAACAGGACATTAGCAGTGCTTACCTCCAACAAACCCGCTTAAAACTGCTTAAAAGTGCCTTAATCACTCTGTATCCAACAGCCCGTGTTCATGCCAGCAACAAAATAAACAGCCTCTGCAAGGCTCAAACGCAGAACCCTACACACCATAACCAAAGTGATTTAACACTAAGCCATGCAAATACACACAACTCTAATGTTTTTAAAAACATATCATCCAGCCCAGTCATTCAAATGTATTTAAACATGTAGATATATGTGTGTGTACATATATTTATATCTAAACAGATATATTCATATCTATATATGCATATATATATATATATATATATATATATATATATATATATATATATATGAACCCAAAAGTTTACTTCAGCGAACACTCACATGAGCGAAAACGCTGGTAAACAAAAAGGCGTTTGTGGGGTCGCGGTACAGTGAGGAGTGGGATTTTTGCCCTTTCCTCACTGTAGTGCGATCTCGTAGTTGGAATATATAGTTAGCGGGGGGGGGGTGAGGCAAAGCCCCCTACAATCAGCAGTTCGAATACCAGCATTTTTGCTCATGTGAGTAATCTTTCGGTCTTCTAATATAGACCCTATATATAGAAATATAAACATATATACATACATATGCATACGTCTATAGATATATATGTCTACATCTATATGTGTATAAATATATATATATATATATATATATATATATATATATATATATATATATATACACACACACATACAGCAATATATATATATATATATATATATATATATATATACATGTAAGCAGATATATCTATATAGTTATATACAGACATACATCTGTAGATAAAAATGGGAACATAACAAAAACATATATATATCCACATGCACAGTTAATGGGGTTTAGGGGGCCCAAAAACATATGTCTTGTACGAATAGGTATTCCTTCCCCCACAGCCAAATATATGTCTGCCCTGCAATACACTACCAACTGTTGCAGATCCCATAACCAGGACCTGGCACAACATGGGCATAAGATGTTACCAGTACTCCATCCCACCTGTATGATGTCAGGCTGGTATCAGTAACATATCATGCAGTACAGTCTGACTACCATAGGGAATGCACAATGTGGAAGCAATGTAGTGTCTAGGAGCTAGCAAGTTAGGCTGGTGCATGGCAAGAGCACTTGTTAGACCCAAAATCAGAAAAAAGGCCAGCACCAAGGAAGGTTCAAAAGTAGTTTAATAAAACTGAAACTAGACCGGTTTCAGCAGCAAGGCTTTCATCAGTAGTATAGTCAGCAAAAAGCACTTAGTCATCATCTTATATAATGTTCTCTAAGGCATCTATATGACATCACTTCCTGATAAGTCAAAAATGCAAACAAGGCAAAAGTAATTGAAAAATACAATCAAGGCAAAAGTAATTGAAAAATACATAGTTCAGTAAACAAAAAAGTTTGCCTAAGTTGCATGCATATCTCCAGATTATAATGAAAAAATCCAAAGAGACACAGTATACTGGTATATCAATGATAATAAACAAACTTAATAAAAAACATACAATAAAGGGTAAATGCCCAAAAATAAACCCGAAACAAAAGTCAGGTTATAAGAATCAATGACAGTTTCGTGTCAGGATCTCTGAACACCTTGGTGACATTAGAATCAGGAAGTGATGTCATATAAATGCCTTAGAGAACATTATATAAGATGATGACTAAGTGCTTTTTGCTGACTATACTACTGATGAAAGCCTTGCTGCTGAAACCGGTCTAGTTTCAGTTTTATTAAACTACTTTTGAACCTTCCTTGGTGCTGGCCTTTTTTCTGATTTTGGATCTAACAATGTGGAAGCAATCAACATCCGTAGGATACATATACACAAACACATATATGCAGATACAGATATACGCACATATGTGTATTTATATATATATATATATATATATATATATATATATATATATATATATATATATATATATATCTATATATATATATATATATACACACATATATATATATATATATATATATATATATATATATATATATGTATATATATATATATATATATATATATATATATATATAACTACACATACACTCACAGAGATATCTATGTAGAAGGTGCACACAAAAAGGAACAGCAACTATGCCTACAGTTACCACCTTACCAACTGGACACTGTATGAGCCACCCATACAAATGACAATTGTTACCTGCAACATATACCCACAGAGATGTCAAAGGATATAACACCACACACAGTTCTGCATACATGGGAAAGCTTTATTTGTTTACTATTACAGTTGCATATGCCATGTCATATAGCTGTTTAGACACTGACATCCATATAAACAGAGTAATGCAACTCTGAAACAGTTATACTAATACAGTAGTCTGGAAAGGTTTACATATGTTGCTGTCCAGGCCGAGGCCTTCAAGTAGTATAATAGTAAAGACAGACTGGGCCACAGGATACCAAACAATCAACAGTACGTAATGCAGATGTATTGTCCACCAGCCTCTATCTACACTCTGTACACAATCCCTAGGGGGTAAAGACCTCAGCTGACATAATAGGATGTATCTGTTACTTAACAAGGCATAACTGACACTATCACAATCGCACTGACAAACAGAACAGTCCGTATGGCAGTAGGCAGTAGGCCTGCATTTACCCAAGGTGAATTGTATGCTAATATACATCCAGATACCTTAAGGTAGCTTACCCGTGATGCTCCCACATGTTGTAACAGCCTAGGTTAGTTATGGTGCACCCCCCCAGACTTAATAATACAGGGCCATATACCACTGTTACATACACTAGCCTCTGGAGTGCATAAGGGCACACATGTATTGTATAGGTGAAGCCCATACATATATGGACCCAACCCCACAGTATTTTGGGGGGACACAACAGCAGTGGACTGATGGCAGGAAGGGCAGCATGACATACTCACAGCCCACTACATAACAATCCCTGACAGCATGTCATATGTACAAAGCCTGGTATGTAGGTGGAGGGCAGAGGCTGGAACACAGGCCAATATGTGTAAAACTGTTGTCATACACTAAGCAAGTCGCTGGTGTTACAGGATAGTCTGCAACATACCCTTAGTCAGGAATATGAAGTTAGAACCAGAAATGGATGCAGCCATGTGGTGATAGCACTCATAACACACACTGCCAGTGTGATATCTGACACATGACCTGTGTGGTGGACAGACAAAACATAATAGGCACACCTCTGGCCATCAAGAGGAAAGGCCCACAGTTGAGAACTATGCAGAAAGACTGCATTCCAAGTTAAACTAGTATGTACATACAAACCCTGTAACACCAGTGCTATACAATGCATACCACAACACTACTGACACTCTGTCTATAGTTTTTGAACCTTCTAGAAATATGTAGCTGGCCTGAGTGTGCAGGTTCTCGTGTAAGAGGTATTGTTACCTGCTGTCTTTAACACTGCTGCCACACACAGGAAGGATGTCCATCATACAGGAAAGTTAAAGGGACCATGCCCACAAGATGTAGGGATTTATAGTAGTTGGTTGCCATGACAGTGGTAATTGGAAGTACTACACAGCATGCTGCATGCAGGTAGCAAGTGGAGGATACTGATTCATGCAGAGGCCATCACCTGATCATGTGCATCACCTACAGATTGAATGCTGCAATCTATGCAAAGCAGCTCTTTCCATTTACTGGAGAGAGACGGAGTGACAGATGAGAGAGTGAGAGAGAGAGAGAGAGAGAGAGAGAGAGAAAGGGAGAGAGTATGCATATAAGGCACAGGAAAAAAAAAACATCCAGAAGAGTCTGTATTCCCAGAACAGGTATGTTAAGTATATATAGTTTATAGTTTCATAGTTTAGTACTAGGCTCTCTGCCCTGGAGCATTTGTAAGCCTAGCCATAGTGATGTGGCTTTCGCTACCACATGAAATGGTACAAAAATGCACAGAATAGATTTAGTATACTGTGCCTCTGTCTAGTAGTGACACAATGAAGGTCCCCTTATATAATAGAATTAGTTTACTGTGCCCCTGTCTAGTAGTGACACAGATGTGACCCCTGGGTAAACTTATGATCTCCCATCCACTCATCAAGATTTCTCTTGAAGAGAGTCAGTGAAGGGCTCTGCCTAACATGAACTGGGATCTTGTTCCAAAGCATGGGAAGCCTCTGGGTTATGAATCTATCCCTCCAGCATGTCCTATTCATACTTGTGCCGAGGTTTAAGTCATTAGCTCTCGTGGTCCTGATGGATTTGGATTTTTTGAGGTGGAGCATGTCCATCAGTTCCTGATTGGACATGGTCTTGTGCATCACGCAGAGATCACCTCTGAGCAGGCGATATGCTACTGAATAGAGCTGGAGTTTCTTTAGTCTGGCAGAATAAGACAGATGTTGGAGACCCTTGATCCTTTTGGTGAGGTACTTTTGTGGTCTCTCCAGCTGTTGCAAATGCCGGGTGAGGTACATACCAAATGGGGCATTGTACTCAATCATGGGTCTGATGAGGGAGGAGTATAGGGGTACAATGACATCCTTGGATCTGGATGTGAATCCCTTCATGATAAGGTGTGCAAGGTAGAATGTTTTTCTAACCACTTTGGCAACGTGGGTGTCAAATGAGAGGTCACTGTCGACTTGGGTCCCTAGGTCTCTGATTACTTTTTTGGTACTCAGTGGGTTGCTGTCTATGTGATAATTTGTGGGTACTTTGTTTTTCCCAAAGGGGATGACTATACATTTTTTGGCATTTAGTTTAAGGCCATGACTCCGGCACCAGTTGTCCATTTCTGTGAGGCCTTTTTGTAGGATGTATGCGTCCACTGGTGTATCGACTATGGCACCTAGTTTGCAGTCATCTGCGAACTTTGTCAGCCACAACCCTCCCATGTTTGCTTTAACATCTGAGAAATAAATGCCAAACAAGAGAGGTCCCAGGACAGATCCCTGTGGGACACCACTTGTGACTGGCTTTGAGTCTGACATTGCTCCAGCGATTTTAACTTCATGAGTTCTGTCCTTTAGCCAGTTTGCAACCCATCTAGTGACATAAGGGTTTACGTTTAAGCTGTTGAGCTTATCTATGATACCTGAGTGGGGTATTGTGTCGAAGGCCTTAGCCAAGTCCAGGTAGGCTGTATGGACTGCTTTGCCCTCATCAATGGCTCTAGTGACTGTTTTGAATAAGTCACCCAGGTTCAAAAGGCAGGATCTGCCCTTTACAAAGCCGAACTGGGTGGGGTCAAGTGTCTGTAGGTCCCCTATGTCTCTGTTTATGAGTTCCATAATGATTCTTTCCATAGCTTTGCAGACCAGGCTGGTTAAGCTTATGGGGCGGTAGTTCCCAGGGTCTGTAGAGGTACCCCCTTTGTGGAGTGGGACCACTGTTGCTGTACGCCAGTGTTCAGGTACATATCCTGTAGTAAGGCTAAGGTTAAATAGCATTTTTATGTGCGGGTTTAGCTCCTCTTGGAGTTCACGTAGCACGCAATCCGGGATACCGTCAGGTCCCATTGATGCTGTGTTTTTAGCTTTGTTGAGGGCAGTTCTCACTTGGACATCTGAGATGACAGGGAGATTACATTCAGCTGGGATAAGTATTTCTTATTTTGGGGGTGAGGGAGGGGAGATATTTGCACTGAACCTGTCAGCCAGAATGCTGGCAATATCTGTGGGTTCAGTGTATTTTTTGTTGTTGTAAACTAACTCTGAGCATATCTGAGGTTTCCACCCAGGTTTCTAACATAGCTGAAGAAGGCTTTGTGGTTATCTTTAGTGTCCTTAGCGATTTTTCTCTCAAAGTTGGCCTTGGATGTTTTTATGAGAGAACGTAGTTTTCTGCTAATGTTGATCAGAGATGTCTTCCCTTTATGGGATTTTGCTCTGTCGTGGAGTAGCTTCCTTCTTTTGTTATACAATTTGTTAATGGCTGAGGTCCACCAGACAGGACGCTTGCCTTTGGTGGAGAGGGACTTGGATTTATTTGGGATTGCATGATCCACGCATTCTTGGAGATGTCCATAGAAAGCATTTGTGAAGGATTCAGCATTGTGGGATGTGGTATCCACTGGCCCAGTGGGCTTAAAGGATACCATCTCAGTCTTAAGAAGAGTGAAGTCCGCTTTTGAGAAGTTTTTCACTGTGGTCTTTTGTGCTGGGGGTGGAGGTGGGATATGCATATCCAGGGTGATTAGTTTGTGGTCAGATGTCACTAGTGAGGGGTATACCTCCGGTGTGGAGAATTTTGTCCCCATGTTTGTGATGATCAGGTCTAGTATATTTTCTCCCCTAGTGGAAGAGGTGACTAGTTGTTCCAGTGCATTTGAATTTATGAATTCCAGGAACCTTTGGGCTAGGGTGTTAGAGCTAGAATAATGTGCCCAATCTATGTTTGGGTAGTTGAAGTCTCCCAGTATGATGGTATTTTGTGATACAGTCATATCCTCCAATGTCTTCAGGAAGGCTGAGTGGGGTTCCTGAAATTGGGAGGGTGGTCTGTAACATGCTACCAGTTGTATAGCAGTTTTGCCTATGGTTAGTTGCACCTGTATAGTCTCTGATGCTTCATGTGTTGCTACTAACCTGGAGGTGTGGGAGTCCTTGATGAATATGGACACTCCCCCTCCCTTTGTGGTTCGGCCCGGGTTCTGGGGCCGAAAAGCATGATACGAGGTATAGCCTGGTAGCACTGGGGTGCTCTCAGGAACCTTGAACCAGGTTTCAGTTACTGCACAGACGTCGATGTTCTCCATACTGAGGAGTGCATCGAGTGCCTGCATCTTGAGATTTAGACTTCTGGCGTTGAGCAGCATTACCCTTAGTTTCTTTCCATTTTTGTTTTCTAAAGAGGTGGGTTTGTCTTTTGAGCCTTGCCTAAAAAAGGCACTATGGGGGTGGCAAGAGCCTTAGCCAATATCCGGAAGCCCAGTGGTGACAGGTGCAAGCCATCCCTTGCGAAGCAGCGTGGCTTGTCCAACACGTCATCCCAGGCAGACAGACATTGGATCCCCTTAGAATGACACCAGTACTTGAGCCAATTATTAAAGATGATCATCTTGTCTTTGTATTGTGGCATCATTCTTGGTGAGGGCAAGATGCTGCTCAGGGTCAGGGTCATACCAGTCTGGGCTACATAATCAGAGAGCTCCTCTATGTCTCTTTTCATGTAGTCCAGGGAGGTACATCTCAGGTCATTCACGCCAGCATGGACAATGACGGAGTCACATTTGTACTTGCTTTGGAGTGACCTGAGTGCGTGTGTTATGTGGCGGATCCTAGCTCCCGATAGGCAGCTCACAGTCACCCTCTCCTTGTTCAGCCTGGTAAGCAGGACATCAATGTGTCTGACTATAGAGTCACCTATTACTAGTGTATCAGGCATGGTGTTTGGCCTTAAGGGCTGTGATTGACTTGACACACTGATTTATTGAAGTATGTGTTGCATGTGTTTTGTTTTGAGGTGGTGGATTTTTGGATGTCTGCTTTGGGAGCCTCTGTTGTTTTGGTAAGTTTTTTTATTAGAGCCTCCGAGTATGTCTTTGTGTTTTTATGTGTTTGGTTTGCAGTTGTGGTAGGTCTATGTGGGACTGGGTTTGTTGTGCGTGTGGTTACCATCTCCTCCTGTCTGGTCATACCAGCCCTGAGTTGAGAGAGTTCAGCCTCCA
The DNA here is from genome assembly GCF_019279795.1 of Protopterus annectens. Lineage (NCBI taxonomy): Eukaryota > Metazoa > Chordata > Ceratodontiformes > Protopteridae > Protopterus > Protopterus annectens. Next base: position 402,783,711 of record NC_056729.1, on the reverse strand, counting down.
GTTTGGCTATATAGTTGCTTCTCTCACATGTATTTGTGTTTATTGGGAGGAGGAGAGGATTGTCTGTGTACATGAGACAATTGGAGCATTGTCTCAAGATACCCAGATTAACCAGCTGAACTGGAGAGGACACCAGTAATCTACCACTCGACATGCTACAACAGTATAAGGGAGTGCTGTGCCTTTAAGGGAAGTGAATATTCACAGGGGGGGGGTAGGTGGATGTAGTGCTTACTTAGTACGAGAGTGCTTACTTAGTAGAGAAGTTTTGAGAACAAGTGCTAGGCTTATAATATAGTGAGTAGTCTGATTATACTAAGAGTAGAGCTTCCTTAAGGGAAAATTTGAAGAGCAGACTTGGCGGAGCCAGAAGTTTAACCTTGTTTAACCGGAGCTGCGCTATGCGCACAACCGCACAAAACCGTGCAAACGCGGATTTTAATCAGGGAACTTCAAAAGAGCTAGAAATGGTCCAAAACAACCAATTACTACAGCTCTTGCGCTGAGGTCACTTCCTACAGGGACAGGTAGGCTGCTCAAGGCTCCCCACTCCCACTGGTGAGCAAAGAAACTTCCTTCTATCCAAGTAAGGTAATGGACAACACAGGAACTACACCACAGCCCAGAATACAGCAATGCCTGTAAACTGGTCTAAACTAGTCGAGGAGAGGCGGGAAAACAAGGATTATTTTTTTGTTTTTTTTGTTTTTTAGATAGAAACACACAGAAAATGCAGAAACAGTGATAAATCAGTTACACAGGCTAGCACACTTTAGTGGGCAGCCTCAACAGTTAAATTAAACAAACAAACAAACAAACTTTCAATCAAATTCGACTAACAAGTAACTTTAAGTGCAGATTTTAAACTAATGCACCAAACAGCTAAAAAAACAGTTTAAGCTTGTTTAGGGTAAGCTAGAGAACCTATTCCAAGTAAAAAAACAGCAAATATACTTAAATACAGAAAGTAGTTGCTTTTCTGAGTTCTCTGTAGCTAGGACCACTCTGCAGGACCACGAGGAGCTTGTCTGAGTAGTATAGCCAGAAAAAAAATGCCCAGAGGTGGATTTTAAACAGGGAACTTCAAAAGAGCTAGAAATGGTCCAAAACAACCAATTACTACAGCTCTTGTGCTGAGGTCACTTCCTACAGGGACAGGTAGGCTGCTCAAGGCTCCCCACTCCCACTGGTGAGCAAAGAAACTTCCTTCTATCCAAGTAAGGTAATGGACAACACAGGAACTACACCACAGCCCAGTATACAGCAATGCCTGTAAACTGGTCTAAACTAGTCGAGGAGAGGCGGGAAAACAAGGATTATTTTTTTATTTTTTTGAGTTTTTGATAGAACCACACAGAAAATGCAGAAACAGTGATAAATCAGTTACACAGGCTATCACACTTTAGTGGGCAGCCTCAACAGTTAAATTAAACAAACAAACAAACAAACTTTCAATCATATTCGACTAAAAAGTAACTTTAAGTGCAGATTTTAAAATAATGCAGTAAACAGCTAAAAAAACAGTTTAAGCTTGTTTAGGGTAAGCTAGAGAAGCTATTCCAAGTAAAAAAACAGCAAAGATACTTAAATCCAGAAAGTAGTCACTTTTCTGAGTTCTCTGTAGCTAGGACCACTCTGCAGGACCACGAGGAGCTAGTTTGAGTAGTATAGCCAGAAAAAATGCCCAGAGGTGGATTTTAAACAGGGAACTTCAAAAGAGCTAGAAATGGTCCAAAACAACCAATTACTACAGCCCTTGTGCTGAGGTCACTTCTTACAGGGACAGGTAGGCTGCTCAAGGCTCCCCACTTCCACTGGTGAGCAAAGAAACTTCCTACTATCCAAGTAAGGTAATGGACAACACAGGAACTACACCACAGCCCAGAATACAGCAATGCCTGTAAACTGGTCTAAACTAGTCGAGGAGAGGCGGGAAAACAAGGATTATTTTTTTGTTTTTTTTGTTTTTAGATAGAAACACACAGAAAATGCAGAAACAGTTATAAATCAGTTACACAGGCTAGCACACTTTAGTGGGCAGCCTCAACAGTTAAATTAAACAAACAAACAAACTTTCAATCAAATTCGACTAAAAAGTAACTTTAAGTGCAGATTTTAAAATAATGCAGCAAACAGCTAAAAAAACAGTTTAAGCTTGTTTGGGGTAAGCTAGAGAACCTATTCCAAGTAAAAAAACAGCAAATATACTTAAATACAGAAAGTAGTTGCTTTTCTGAGTTCTCTGTAGCTAGGACCACTCTGCAGGACCACGAGGAGCTTGTCTGAGTAGTATAGCCAGAAAAAAATGCCCAGAGGCGGATTTTAAACAGGGAACTTCAAAAGAGCTAGAAATGGTCCAAAACAACCAATTACTACAGCTCTTGTGCTGAGGTCACTTCCTACAGGGACAGGTAGGCTGCTCAAGGCTCCCCACTTCCACTGGTGAGCAAAGAAACTTCCTTCTATCCAAGTAAGGTAATGGACAACACAGGAACTACACCACAGCCCAGAATACAGCAATGCCTGTAAACTGGTCTAAACTAGTCGAGGAGAGGCGGGAAAACAAGGATTATTTTTTGTTTTTTTTGTTTTTAGATAGAAACACACAGAAAATGCAGAAACAGTGATAAATCAGTTACACAGGCTAGCACACTTTAGTGGGCAGCCTCAACAGTTAAATTAAACAAACAAACAAACAAACTTTCAATCAAATTTGACTAAAAAGTAACTTTAAGTGCAGATTTTAAAATAATGCAGCAAACAGCTAAAAAAACAGTTTAAGCTTGTTTAGGGTAAGCTAGAGAAGCTATTCCAAGTAAAAATACAGCAAAGATACTTAAATCCAGAAAGTAGTCACTTTTCTGAGTTCTCTGTAGCTAGGACCACTCTGCAGGACCACGAGGAGCTTGTTTGAGTAGTATAGCCAGAAAAAAATGCCCAGAGGCGGATTTTAAACAGGGAACTTCAAAAGAGCTAGAAATGGTCCAAAACAACCAATTACTACAGCTCTTGTGCTGAGGTCACTTCCTACAGGGACAGGTAGGCTGCTCAAGGCTCCCCATTCCCACTGGTGAGCAAAGAAACTTCCTTCTATCCAAGTAAGGTAATGGACAACACAGGAACTACACCACAGCCCAGAATACAGCAATGCCTGTAAACTGGTCTAAACTAGTCGAGGAGAGGCGGGAAAACAAGGATTATTTTTTTGTTTTTTTTATTTTTAGATAGAAACACACAGAAAATGCAGAAACAGTGATAAATCAGTTACACAGGCTAGCACACTTTAGTGGGCAGCCTCAACAGTTAAATTAAACAAACAAACAAACAAACTTTCAATCAAATTCGACTAAAAAGTAACTTTAAGTGCAGATTTTAAACTAATGCAGCAAACAGCTAAAAAACAGTTTAAGCTTGTTTAGGGTAAGCTAGAGAAGCTATTCCAAGTAAAAAAACAGCAAAGATACTTAAATCCAGAAAGTAGTCACTTTTCTGAGTTCTCTGTAGCTAGGACCACTCTGCAGGACCACGAGGAGCTTGTCTGAGTAGTATAGCCAGAAAAAAATGCCCAGAGGTGGATTTTAAACAGGGAACTTCATAACAGCTAGAAAGGGTCCAAAACAACCAATTACTACAGCTCTTGTGCTGAGGTCACTTCCTACAGGGACAGGTAGGCTGCTCAAGGCTCCCCACTCCCACTGGTGAGCAAAGAAACTTCCTTCTATCCAAGTAAGGTAATGGACAACACAGGAACTACACCACAGCCCAGAATACAGCAATGCCTGTAAACTGGTCTAAACTAGTCGAGGAGAGGCGGGAAAACAAGGATTATTTTTTTGTTTTTTTTTTATTTTTAGATAGAAACACACAGAAAATGCAGAAACAGTGATAAATCAGTTACACAGGCTAGCACACTTTAGTGGGCAGCCTCAACAGTTAAATTAAACAAACAAACAAACAAACTTTCGATCAAATTCGACTAAAAGTAACTTTAAGTGCAGATTTTAAAATAATGCAGCAAACAGCTAAAAAAACAGTTTAAGCTTGTTTAGGGTAAGCTAGAGAAGCTATTCCAAGTAAAAAAAACAACAAAGATACTTAAATCCAGAAAGTAGTCACTTTTCTGAGTTCTCTGTAGCTAGGACCACTCTGCAGGACCACGAGGAGCTTGTTTGAGTAGTATAGCCAGAAAAAATGCCCAGAGGTGGATTTTAAACAGGGAACTTCAAAAGAGCTAGAAATGGTCCAAAACAACCAATTACTACAGCCCTTGTGCTGAGGTCACTTCCTACAGGGACAGGTAGGCTGCTCAAGGCTCCCCACTCCCACTGGTGAGCAAAGAAACTTCCTTCTATCCAAGTAAGGTTCATAGCTTCATAGGTTGGTACTAGGCTATCAGCTCTAGGGCCTATACAAGCCTAGCCATAACAATTCCCTGGTTATTTCTTCCCACACTATTTACTTCCCTGGACACCTGTCTAGCAGGGCAACTGACATGATCCCCAGGGTGAAATTCTTTTCTTCCAGCCAATGATTAAGGTTCCTTTTGAAAAGGGCCAAAGAGGCGCTCTGCTTGACATGTATGGGCAGTTTACTGTGATGACAAGGTTTAGATCCCTGGAGCATGTGGCTCTGGGGAATTGGGATTTCTTTAAGTGTAGCATGTCCAACAGCTCTGGGTTTGACATGGCTTTGTATGTTAAGCAGAGATTGCCTCTGAGTAGATGATATGCGACAGAACTTAGCAGGAGTTTTTTAAGGCTGTCAGCATAGTGCATCTGCTTTAGGTCTGTGTTTCTTTTAGTGAGGTATTTCTGTGGCCTTTCCAGCTATTGAAGATGTCTTGAGAGGTAATACCAAGTGGGGCATTGTATTCTATAATGGGTCTAATGAGGGATGAGTGCAGTGGGACAATGACCTCCTTTTTTTCTGGATGAAAAGCCCTAAGTGATGAGGTGTGCCACACAGAAGGCTTTCCTGACTGTTGTGGGGATGTGGTTATCAAAGGTGAGACCACTGTCCACCAGTGTCCCTAAATCTCTTGTCACAATTTTGGTGTTTAGTGTACTTCCACCTATGTGGTAATTCATGGGTACATGTTTTTTTCCCAAAGGGGATAACTATACATTTCTTGGTATTGAGCTTGAGCCCATGGCTCTGGCACCAAGCATCTGTTTCTGTAAGGCCCTTTTGTAGAGTATCTACATCATTTGGGGATTCAATAATAGCTCTCACTTTGCAGTCATCTGTGAACTTTGTTAGCCAGAGTCCCTTAGTGTTGGCCTGTACTTCAGAGAAGTAGATACCAAACAAGAGCGGTCCCAGGACTGAACCCTGAGGTACTCCACTTGTCACTTGTCTGGAGCTGGATTTGGAGTCAGCTACTTTTACAGTGTGGGTTCTGTTAGTAAGCCAGTTGGCAACCCATCCAGTGATGTAGGGATTAATGCCCAGCTTAGTAAGTTTATCTATGATTCCCGAGTGGGGTATGGTGTCAAAAGCCTTGACAAGGTCCATATAGGCTTTGTGGACCACCTTAACCTCGTCCACAGCTCTGGAGACTGATTCAAAGAAATCAATCAGGTTCAGGAGACAAGATTGGCCCTTCATGAACCCAAACTGGGTGGGGTCCAGTGTTTGAAGGTTGCAAATGTCTTTGTTTTCAAGTTCCATGATAATACGTTCCATGGCATTGCAGATCAGGCTCATCAGACTGATGGGGCAGTAGTTCCCGGGATCAGTCAGCACAAAGCCTGAGGTGAGGCTATGATTAAACATGACACTTAGGTGAGGTGCCAGTTCATTTTGTAGTTCTTGTAGTACACAGCCCGGGATGTCATCCGGTCCCATGGATGCTGTATTCTTAGCTTTGGAGAGTGCGTTTTTTACATCTGTGGCCATTTGTACTGGAATTTGGCAATCTTCCAGTATTGAGATGGGCTGTTTAGGGGGTGAGAGGTGTCTGAAGTTGGCAATGAATCAATCTGACAGGATACTGGCAATATCCTTGGGATCAGTATATTTAATGCCATTCTGTTGTAGCTCAGAGCAGATCTGAGCATTGCCATTTAGATTCTTGCCATAGTTATAGAATGCCTTGTGGTTGTTTTTGTAATCTTTGGCAATTTTATTTCCGGAACTAGCTTTGGAGGATTTTATGAGGGATCTCAGCTTCTTACTGAGGCTGGTAAGGGAGTTTTTTGCATCATAGGAGTTTCCTCTTTTCTGCAGTTTCTTCCTTTTGTTGTACAGTTTGTTTATGGCAGGGGACCACCAGATTGGCTTCCTTTTTTGGAGGAGAACATCTTGGTTCTATCTGGGATGGCACAATTCATGCATGAGTGGATGTGGTCATACAGTGCTGTAGTACTTGGTCCATAATAATGGGATAGATGATGTGGAATGATTTATATGTGCACTCAGGTGTTGTTGTAATGATGTTCAGCTGAACAACTGCTAAGAACAACAGTGTCCGTCCCTGTGGGTAGTGGGCCATAACTGTCAACCTTGCAAAGTAGCACTGACTGATACGATGTAAGGTATCAGAGTTTGTGTTGTGTAATGGAAAGTATGTATATTACATGGCCAATATCTGGTGGTGGAAGTAATGCCATTATGATGGATATGTGGGTTCCACAGCCTAACTCTTGCAGGATTCTCAGGTTAACCTGTATTGTAGCATGCAGGAATGTCATAGGTGTGTAATAGGGTTACCTGCAATCTGGACCTACATATACCCCCTAATGTCAGGCTGTGTCCATATGTGGCACCTGTCTGTGTTGTAGCAAGGCAGAACAGTGCAGCTGTGCAGGAAGGTGTTGTGTGATTGTGGACCTGATGTCTCAATGTACCCCACCTATAGGTATGCATATGTGTACACACACACACACATATATATATATATATATATATATATACACATATACATATCTATATATATATATATATATATAGAGAGAGAGAGAGATATACCTTTATGCACACGTCTACATATATACAAACCCACACACAAACATATATGTATGTAAATACATGTACCCTACATTACTATCACAGTGCTGCATGCTATGTGTCAGGAAAGAGCACACATAGCAATACACACAGATATCTACAGCTGTCAGCGTGCGCAACACGGACAGGTATGTCACAGTTGAGCCCCTTTTTGAGACCACATTGCTCTTGTCTGTGATGTATGGAATGGGAGTATGGCAGGTATAGTTGGGGAGGTGGTCAGGGTTGGTAGATATAGAGGACAGTGGTTTTATGTGACACTTGGTGGATAAACACCCTAGATGGTGTGTGTGGTCTGTGATGTGGATGCCCCATGGGCCCCAATATGGACACAATGGGAACAAGCCTCCCACCCACTGCTACTCACAACAGCAGTCCACATCTCAAAGGTGCCTGGCCTGGAGGCTGAGCAGGAGGAACATGTGGGCCCTGTGAATGTGTACTGGGTGCCACAGGGTGATTTAGCACATCTCACATGTGTCTGTGGAGCCTGTTGTGGAACAGACCCTGGACCTGACCTCAGGGGACAATAACATGTCTGTGTGTGCCCCAAGGGGGACAACATCCCCTGGGTTGGTTCCACCTTATGGTATTGCTGGACCAGTACATGAAGAGGCCCCAGGGTGGGTCACACATGTGATGTGGCCTGGTAACATGAGCAGATGTGTATGGAGAGGTGATTCTGCTGGCCAATAGTACACATACATGCTATTGTGTCACTGTTATAGAACATATGCCAGTAGTAATAGTCTACACAATCCTGGAACATGTCCAACAGCATGCATAGATAACCACAATAACACACAATGTTAGATGTGCAGCAAAAAATAGCAAGCATACCACAGGCATATATGGAACCATTGTGGTCCCGACAATGGCATGCAGGTGAATAGTCTGTAACAGGCCAGCAATGATAGTGTCCACACAGGGAACATGGTGACAAACACATTGCAGAAAGCATGATATAGTACAATATCTGCCCCACTGGTAGGTTTGCTGTAGCCATACCTATTGAGTTGTGTGTACAGTTTTTTGTCACTGATATGGTGGTGGGGTGACAGTGGTGTGTATTAAGAACTGTGGTGACCTTGCTGCATGACTTTCTCACACCTGTGTCCATCTTTATGTCTTTCAGGCACAATGTCTCATGGAAGGCTGCCAGCCTACACAGCAGCTGAAAAATGAAATCCTGTTGAATGGACTCATACGGCACTATGTGATCTTGTTTGGTTGGGCTGCCCATGATCAGAAGGAGTTAACCGCCCTGTGGAACGACCTAGTCTACAGGGTCAATGATATTGGACTGCACAACCGCAGTTATGAGCATGTCTGGCATCATTGCTCTGACCTGCTTTGCAATGCCCGTCGGCGTGCTGGTGCAGACCAGGGGGATCACCTCACCACAGGGAGGGGCCATGCCATCCATCCCCCTGACATGTGTGGAGGAGATCTTGGCCAGCTTTGTGGCACATGCCCATCTGGCCAGCCACCAACTGCCAGACACCTTTGTGGTGGTGGATGCCACCCACACACCGGCAAAGGAGCAAGAAGGTAAGGCCACAGGGCACATCAGTAGACTATTGTTGCATATACATCCTCATTGGTACAGGTAGGTCATGCATATCTGACATGTCATAGATATATTTTGTTGCTGCATAATAGTGATAAACAGATGTCCATATGTGGTAGTATTGTGGAAATGTATTGTTGATGTATTATAATACTACACCCACCCTGTAGAATGCCACAGGTGTGGCCACTGACTTTGCATCTCTCACCCTCTTATGTAGGTCCCTCTGGGATACCACCACGGCAGCAACCTGTAGCTGGTGAGTATAGTTTATTTAGATACTTGCCAATACACTGGGCATGTAATGGCTATGGCATAGTCCATGCATGCTTCTAACACACTTACCCAGAATGCATGCTGTACATGTGCATGTATTGTTGCTGTGAAATGCACAGCATCACAGGGGGTGACCATGTTGGGGTATTGCAAGGGTATGTCAGATACCTGCATGATAACTAATATCCTGTCATTGCAGAATGTGTCCACGGGGAGTAACACAATGGTGGAAGACATGGCCTACAGTAGGGACATGTATGGACCAGGACCCATATACAGTGCAACACCAGTGTACATACCTGTAGGACAATGGCAACTGCTGCAGAAATACACTATGGCATAAGGCATTACAGTGGTCCACATTATCAGCTGGGACTAGGCTGTAACATTTGGTGTTCAGTGTTTGGGACACTGCAAAGTGACACATGTGTAGGGCTTACTTGTCATGCATTTGCAAAAAGGCTGAAGGAGGGGGGGTATCAGCATGACACACCAGTGCACTGCAGCAGGGATCCTAAGGATGCTAAGAATGGCTGTATCTGCACATAGTCAGGTTCAGGACCTGTGGCAGCTGTAACCCTACCCCCCGCTGCAATAGTGATGGCAGTGTGTGAACACCAAGGGATGTGCACATGTGTAGACCTTGCAATCATGCAGATTAGGGGGACATGTGTAGGTCAGACTGAACATACACTGGCAAATGCAGATGGCCCACGCTGGTATACCCCTGCCAGGAGTAGTGACTGCTATAGTACATGCAACAAGAGGTGCAATGAATCATCATGATAAGGGTGTGCACACATATGCCCACAGGGTGTGTATGTATCATGGTCAGCATCCACACACCTAACACATTCTGTAGACACTGCATGTGAAAGTACAGGACATATGTCACATACCGGGCTCATGTACTGTGAAGATATGCGGTTATATGGTCCCATGGCAATCAAAGATCATATCTTATCAATAAGGGTGTGTACACCTCCCATAGCCAAGGTATGCTCTGATGGTTGTCAGTGTAAGAGTATTGGATTGGTCATACATGGTCTGCTGATGTTGAGAGCTGTGAATCAGACATCAGGCATTCACAAATGACATCTGTCCACATATCATCCTGGGTATGTGTTGATGGATAACATAGGGGCTGTGAGCATTAAAGCTGACATAACCAACACAGTAGTACATGTTCAGCAATGGGCTGTAGACCTGTGAGGTGTGGTGCACAGTACATGGCAGAGTGCTGAACAGATGCTCAGCAATACTGTGTACATGGATGTACTGGTATCCAGGGGAAGGGGCATCACCTAGTGACACAGCACCTGCATCACACACATGTATACTGTTGCTAGTATGGATTTACTATAACTGCACTGCATGCTGTTGGGTACCATATGTTATGCATGTTGACAGATGGGTAACAGGAGGACTGTGTGCACTATCATTGTGCAACCTCACCTGTATGTGTGTGTGTGTGTGTGTGTGTGTGTGTGTGTGTGTGTGTGTGTGTGTGTGTGTGTGTGTGTGTGTGTGTATGTGTGTGCATCCTGGTGGGTAGTTAGTCTGTAGTATCACTCTGGTGAAGTGGAGGGAGGTTGATGCATGTAGGATGCGTATGTGCATGTGTGTGTTTGTGTGACTAGCCATGTATGTGTGATTGTGGGGTGTTCATACAGCAGTACCTCCCTTTGGGATCGTGCAGTACATGGACATGGACTGCCATAGTACACACCAGGCATACTTGTCATGTATGTAATCACAGGACAGCTGATAGTATAATATGGTCTGTAGCATGGAACAGGCATTGAGAGGGAAGGTGGACGCCAGGTATACCCTTAATATTGCATTCAGCAGACAGGTCACCTACAAACCACAAATGCAGCACTACAGATGCATTGGGGAAGTATTACTCAACACCAGGGAGTGTATCCATATATTACAGTTGTCACATGATAGGCTGATTGAGCAGCATACTTGGCATGTACTGAGCATTACATACACATGACACACTAGTGCATGATATTATGGAGTGAACATAGTAGCCCACACATATAGGGGCCATGCACATGATGTCTGGACATACACAGGTTGAACACTAAATGACAGCAGTGAGGCCATCTAAAACCACTACACACAGGTCAGGCAGGTAACGTAGGTACCGGTCTTGTGTTGTGATCACTTATGTAGGTATTTAGAGGACTGATATGTTAATGAGTGGTATCAATGTGTGTATGTTGCCAAGTGTGATGCAGGATGGGGTACACATGGACATATACATGGACATATACGTGGGACTGTAAAGTCACGGACAGGTAGGTATTTCGATGGTGTGTGTTTGTGTGTGTGTGTGTGTGTGTGTGTGTGTGTGTGTGTGTGTGTGTGTGTGTGTGTGTGTGTGTGTGTGTACTTTTAGGCAATGCTGTACAGATTTTAAAGTGTTGTTTTCCTCCACAGGTGGCGAGGTGGGTCAGGGTCCCTCCTGCACGCAATCTGATGTCTGGTGTCTATACATGGTCAGAAGCAAATCACATAAATCAGAAGCCTGAAACATCTTGACCCTGAAATCAAAAAATTGAAAATTCAAACTCAAAAACTCAAAATCCTGAAAGCCCAAAATCCTGAAAAAAAAAACTCTGAAACAAAAAAAACACAAAACAATGTAAATATAAACTAATCAAACACTAAATATCAATATCTACCAACTGACCCAACCTCCTACCCCCTGACCCCCGATTACTATACTCACCTCACCTCACCTGCCGCGCCTAAACCTAACTCGCCACTAACCCCCATTTAACCCCAACGCCTCTAACCCCAATATTTGTCACTATTGCCCCTCTCCTAACCCTAACTCACTTAAATCGCCCCTTACCCTAACATAAAAACCAACCTGACACTTAGCATGACCCCAACGCATGACCAGGGCTAACAATAGCAAGCATAGCAACAATGACATCACCATTGTGTGTTTGTGTTTTTTTTTTTTTTTTCAGGTGATTTTGGGCTTTTTTCTTTTTTGGGTTTAGGATTTTGAGTTTTCAGGATTCTTCTTTTCAGGGTTTTTTTTTTTTTTTTGATTTGATTTTCTTATGATGTTTCAGGCTTCTGAATGGGAACCCCATACATACACCGAAGATGATGATAGTACTGTTGAGGCACAGGTAGGGTTGTTAGGGCCAAAACAGCGCCATCATTTGACATCCCCCTTTTAACCACCCCAACCCTGCACGCAGTTTCAATGTCTATACATACCCCATCACCAGTGGCCTTAGCAGAGGGACAGCTGGCATTTGGTGGCTGTGCACAGGAAAGTGTGGTAACCATGTCTAGTGTGTCTGGTTTCAGCAGGCATAGCCAGATGTCCAGCAGGGCACCACATAGGCAGATGTCCCAGGGTTCTCATGGTAGGGCCGCTGCACATTATGCCCCTGGCAGATGTGACATAGCTGGCACCAGCAGGTGCATGTTTCAGGCTGTCATAGATGCACAGGCATGTATAGAATGTTACACCAGACAGGGCCTGAGGCTGCAGAGGCCTGATCTCACATCTGGAAGTGACAATGACCATGTGAACTGGCTGGTGCCATCTATGCATTAACTGAGTTCATGGATAGATGGTCTGGTGAGATGATGGCCCTCATCGACCATGGTCTGTCCTTGCTTGACCATGTGGTGGGAGCGTGGCGACGGCTGTGTGGATGTAGGCCAGCAATGCCAACAGCTGGCAGTCAATGTGGACATGCTAGGACACCACAGGGCTCCCATAGTGGCAGTACCAGCTCCAGCACTGCGGGGGTCACTGTTCTTTATCTTTTAGTGACAATGGACATAGAGTCACTCTTTACTGTGATCCCCAATACTTGGGGTATAGAAAATGTCAGGAAATTTATACATGTCAACCACTGTTTTACTGAGGACAAGATCAATTTAATTTGTGCCCTTTTAGAATTGGTTTTAGATAACAATGTCTTTTTGTTTGAAGATCAATTTTATGCACAAAAGGTTGGCGTGGCAATGGGCACAGCTAGTGCCAACAGCTACGCTAACCTTGTGTTGGTACAATGGAAGAGAGACATTATTTCAAGATGAGGGCTTCTCTGAACATATCTTATGGTATGTAAGAATAGTTGACGATTTTTTTTTGTTGTGGAGGAGATCATTTGAGAGTCTCACGCAGTTTATAGAGTTCCTACATCAGTCTACAGATTTTTTAAGATTTACTTTTAAATATTCTTTTGATTAAATTGAATTTCTTGATCTTAAGGTGAACAAAACTGATTTGACTAGCTTAGTAACTAGTATTTATAGGAAACCCACAAGAAAGAATAATCTGCTCCATAGAGATAGCATGCATCCTAGGCATGTTACCTGAAATGTTGTTAAAGAGCAGGTGTACAGGGTCATGAGACTCCATAATAATGACGAATAGCTTGCCAAGGCCCTGGAGACCTTGAAAACAGATTTTCTAGATAGAGGCTGCATGGAAAAGGATATTGACAGTTGTATTACTGATGCGTATAAGGAGAGAGGGGGCAAATGCAGGCCTTATTACGCTGCTGCACCTAACACTGAAGCCATAGCTACAGAACAAAGGACAGGATTGATTAGGTTTCCTCTCACATATTCTTCTGACGTTAGTAGTATATGTGATATTGTCAAAAGGAACTGGGGCATTTTGGATACTGTAGATGAATTAAGAAATGCCATAGATACTGTTCCACACTTTTCTTTTAAAAATAATGCTTGAAAAGGCATTTGTGCTACAATACTTCTACTTTTAACAAAGTTTTACAGTCAGAGAGGCATGGTACTTTTAAATGCAGGAATTGCACAGCCTGCAGGTTTATACACTCTAGTCCTACTTACATGCACCGTAATATGCACTTTAAAATAGACTCAAACTTTTATGCTGATTGCAGGACTAAGAACATTGTTTATTTTAGTTACTGCACTTTCTGCCATGCTTTTTATGTAGGCATGAGTAACAGACAACTCAAAGACAGGGTGCTGAAACATCAGAGAGACATTAGAAACAAGAAAGACACCAATGCAATTGCTAAGCATATTATGTGCCATGGACAGGAACATAATTTTACATTCCTTGTGCTAGAGATCATTCCTGAGAGTTTAAGAGGGGGAGCTCTTAGGAATCACACAGAATCTGCAAAGCAAAAATGGATTCTGTTTCTTAATGCTGATAAAATACCAGGTCTTAATGAAGTTGTCTCTCTTAAGCCTTTTTTAAAAGCTAGACCTCTCAAACACTGAGTACAGGATTGTTTTCTATGTATATATATATATATATATATATATATATATATATATATATATACACATATATTATCTTTTTTATGTTTCATTTGCCTGCTTTCTTGCTGTGACATTTTTCTCTAAGATAATTGATGCTTTTTTCACTGCTTTAATTGACCAATTAACTTATGGTATTTAACTGCATTTGTTACTAGTTTAGAACAGTCTGATGAAGTGGTGAGAGCACACTGTGAACACACTTACTCTCTTTTGTGTGCATCAAAGTTTATTGTTTTACCTTCAGCTGCATTAGCTTCAGTACTTTTTTTTTTCTTAGTATGATGATAGTACTGTTGAGGCACAGGTGGGGTTGACAGGGCCAAAACAGCACCATCATTTGATGTCCCCCTTTTAACCACTCCAGCCCTGCACACAGTTTCAATGCCAATACATAATCCATCACAAGTGGCCTTAGCGGAGGGACAGCTGGCATTTGGTGGCTGTGCACAGGAAAGTGTGGTAACCATGTCTAATGTGTCTGGTTGCAGCAGGCATAGCCAGATGTCCAGCAGGGCACCACATAGACAGATGTCCCAGGGTTCTCATGGTGGGGCCACTGCACACCATGCCCATGGCAGAGGTGACATAGCTGGTACCAGCAGGGGCATGTTTCAGGCTGTCATGGATGTGCAGGCATGTATAGAATGTTACACCAGACAGGGCCTGAGGCTGCAGAGGCCTGGTCTCACACCTGGAAGTGACAACAACCATGTGAACTGGCTGATGCCATCCATGCATTAACTGAGTTAGAGGATAGATGGTCTGGTGAGATGATGGCCCTCATCGATCACAGTCTGTCCATGCTTGAGCATGTGGTGGGAGTGTGGTGACAGCTGCATGGATGTAGGCCAGCAATGCCAACATCTGGCAGTCAACGTGGACATGCTAGGACACCAAGGGGCTCCTGTAGTGGCAGTCC
This sequence comes from Protopterus annectens, assembly GCF_019279795.1. Classification (NCBI taxonomy): domain Eukaryota; kingdom Metazoa; phylum Chordata; order Ceratodontiformes; family Protopteridae; genus Protopterus; species Protopterus annectens. The sequence goes on along the minus strand of NC_056729.1, from coordinate 402,768,631 downwards.
CAGCTCCAGCAGTGCAGGCGTCGCTGTCCACACCACACCATAGCATGCCATGAGCACATGGTCCAGGCCAGTCCCAGGAGGGACCTGGTACCAGTGGACATCTGTCATCATCAGATGAGAGTAGCACATTGAGGCCTGTACCTGCATGTGCCCATGAAACCCCTAGCAGGCACACTCCACGTGTCCATGGCCAGAGGCAGTGAACTGCACACCCTATGTGGTATGGTCTGCAGCTGTCCATAAACACCTGTGTAGGGCAGCCACTTGGCAGGACTGTGTGCATGCATACCCACACACTATACAAATACACCTAAGGCAACCCCATACCTACACACACCACATCACCATGCCCAGTTCACCTCTGTACACCCCTCACCCACACACATGCTGTCAAATGTGTGGCCCACCCTCGGCCTCTGGCAAACCAACAACACACCCTGTGCATATGATGATACCTGTGCCACATCCCTGTCATCCATACCATTTATGCAGGGACAGGCTACTATGGTTCTGATGCACATGGTGACTGTACTACAGTGTACCACAGCACTGCAGTGTAACATGTTGTAAGGTGTAAAGTGTAATGCATATATATCAGTTAGTGTAACCTTCCAGCAATGTTGCATTATAGCTGTTAGTAACACTGGTTGATTGTGGTCTCTATAATGTTATCCATTTGTGTTGTAGGTGTACATGTGTCAGCACAAGGATGGTCTGCAGTCATATTCCACAATGGGGTATGGCACTGTGGTGACACCATGGCTGTGACATATCTGGGGTACAGTTGAACACATGTCACAGGTTAGTATAACAGTTATTGTCTGTGCCACATGGACAGGTGACCCACTGGGGTGTGTATACCATGCAACCTGATGTAGACCCATCCACATACACACACACTGTTAATTAGCAACACTGGGACTTGACTCCTACCTAGGTATGTAGTGATACTGAAGTGTGTGGCTTACACTGCACACACCACACAGCGTTTAGGTTGAGGTGTGTCCCAGGTTACATCTTACATGCAGAACATCCCCAGACATGTACAGTATGCTAATGAGGAATGTAATAGGTGTATATGGACAATACATAGTGTGACATACCTTCATATACACATTAACAGACACATAACAGGCAGACACAGATCTGAGAGACCAGGGCCTATCGCTGCTAACTAACTTGACTATGTATCCAATGTGTTACAGGTAGGCTGCACACAGCACATGCATAACTGGCCTGGAATGTGGTATCAGTTACCTGTATGGTTGATGGTGACAGTGGTAACCATAACGTGGTATATGGGACATATGCCGGATGTACCTTGGTGTAATGACAGTGTATACTGCACGCACATCCCCCGTGGATATTGTACTCCCTGACACCCTTGATGACACTCTGATATATCCACCATCACATATTGGCCACGGCTATGATACAACCCATTGTAGATCCCATCAGTGGTACTATAGGGATATGCATCTGATGCACATGCCACATGCATAGCAGAATGTTGCATTGTCATGCCTCACTGATGGGCATCAACAACACTATCTGTACTACCATGTGGCAATGGGTTTTGTAATAGGTGTATGTGGCCTTGGAATGCTGTACCCTACAGATAAACGGACATGCACACATACCCACACTTGTCAGAGCACAATGGGTATTCCATGCCTATCAGCCCATTTGTACAACACTGCTGTGATGGTACTGCAAGGCTCATGTAACCAGTATGGGGAGGAACTTAACAGGGTACATGTAATGTCCCATACAGCAGCAGCCATGACTGGATATGGCAATGGGTGTTGCATTGGTTGTTAAGGCCTCATGAAATTCCCATGTACAGGTGTGCTAACACACAGACACTGCTATACTCAGTCATGCACATGTACACATATGTCAGTACTGGGGTGCATCATTGCAGGTTGTCATAGCTGTGTACCTAGCTATTGTCCAAGGAGAGATGGGTTGTGTAGGTGTTGTGTGTACAGTGGTATCCTGCACCTGCCATGTGGCAGCAGGCAATCTATCGACAGACACTACTGTGGTGACCCTCAGGGTGAGAGTGACATGTGTCAGCCATTCTTTCAGGTACCTCCTGGACATGGCCACTGAGGTGATCATGTTGACATGCATGCAACATGCATTGCAACACATGGTTAGTATCTGTGATGGAGACCTGTACCCAAGCATGTTCTGTTGACTGTAGTAGTGTAATGGAGGTACCCATGGCACGTGGTGCATACAGGGTGTTATCTCCAATATGTGCCAGTTCTTACACATCTGGCAGACATGTCAGCATCAATCAAGCTTATGATGCCTGTACATATCCCAGCTGGATACCTGCCATTTGCACATCTGTACAGGGACTGACAGTCATCAGCTTGGCAAGTAGCAATGCAGTAGGATGAATGTATTGACAGTTAGACATTTGACAACAATATAGTCTCTTCACAAAAACATAGAAAATGGCAAAACTTCACACCACATCAAAAAACGACAAGGAAATCCTCCGGCAGGACATGCAGTTATTTTATTACATCCGTTCTGGTACCTCGGCTTCTCGTCTTCTGTTGGAATATTTCTAATTCCAAATGTGTCCCTTATATACCAATCCTTATCAACAATAATTCAACTAAAATTTCCCAATCAAATAATTACTACATTAATTACATCATTAATTAGATACCTTATTACAAAGCCATTTTTAAAGTGCAAACAGACTAAAAAAGTGCTTTTTAAACTCACAAATATTGCCCCTATGAAATGCAATTTCATTCATTGAAAACTAACAATTAATATGCATACAACTGTAATACTATTATTTTACAAATAGTTTTTTCTTTATAAATATATTAAATATACTCAACATTAAATGTATCTAGTGTAAATACATCAAATATCAAATATTAAATGCCTACACAATATAAAATTGATAGTTAACCTTATAAATAACACAAGTCTATATTCATTCCTCTAGATATAAGATTTAACATATAATAAAATGTAGCAAAATATAGACCATTTTATGAAATTGTATGCTTCTTTTGAGTTTGATTTTCTAACTTTTGTGAATATTCATATGTACTACTATGTTATATTAAAAATTCAAATTATTTTCCAAATTCATTCCCTGGGGATATAAAGTGTGAAAATTAATAATCATATGACTCTCCAGTCTGCTTAACTGCTGTTTGAAATTACCACCTATGGATGTCGGACATGCAAAATGCAGAAAAATAAATTCTTATCCAACCCTTGATGTTTTGACAAGAAATCATATGGGACAATCATATTGCCTGTTATTGCTCAAGCTGCAGGGCTCCTTCTGGGCTCCATTCTTCTTCACTTCTCCCATACATACATAAACGATAACACCATCTTGACCTCGTTACCTGCATCCCTTCATTGACGACCCTCTGTTATTTTACAGCTACCTACCCTTCAGAGCTACTCAGAAACAAACCTACTTTCACACAGTAGAAACTTCAGCTCCAAAGAACGATACCTCCTTTCTCTCAAAACACCACCCAAGTCTTTTCACCCTACCACAAAAGTCTGTCAATTAAACTTCAACATCTACACTCTCTCCTGACCACATCACTCTCCTTGAATAAACAACCTAGTTAGAAATGTCCATTGATATGATAACAATTTGATTTTTGACCAACACATCAATAACATCATCAAAGCAGTTAACAAAAAATAGGATCTTTATACCATATTAAACCATTTCTACACCATCTACCAGAGCTACTATATCTACACTCCCACTACTATTACGCCTCACCTTACCACCTATCTTCCTACTTCAACACCTAAATCTACTAACATTAAAACTAAACCCTATTGCCCCTAATAACTTTTAACTGCTTCATTACTCATCCCTGTCATAAACTGAACACTGTCAGGCTGGCTAACTCTCACAACCTGTCTTATGATCCAACATACTTACTATAATACAGATATACTTTTCACCACTCTTGATAACTTAACTTTCTAAACTTTGCACCTAATCCCTTATAACCCCATTACTCCTTCTCTCTTCTTTCTTTCGATCAACCAAACTTAAGACCAAATCTATAAAACTCCTGACCACTAGATAGAACTCTTACTGCTAATACTGTATGTTATTGCTACAATCAGATATTTACTTTTAATCTCTAATCTCAAACTCTTCACTCAAAAATCAAACCAACAAAATTACTGGCTTTCACTGGGACTCTTCTACTATCTTTCTCTTCATTCCTCCTTACCTCATGTTAATTATACACTTTGCTTACTAGCTCACTTTACTCCTTCTTGCTTCTCCTTGCCTTTCTTTTTCTCTCCCTCTGTTTATCTCACTCCCTCTCCCTCTTTTCTTTCCCATCTTTTCTTTCTTCTACCTACTTCTTCCTACTCCTTTCATTGTCTTCTACTCTTTCTTAATTACTACTACTAATTTTTCTTATCTTTTTCTTATACTTCTCCGATGAATTGAATTGAAACTAATTGCTTATCTTTAGCATTTTATTTGTGATGCTTCTACTACTCTGATATTTTTTGTGTGCCTTAATGTATTTGTTGTTCATATTACTAAATGTATATTCTATTTATTCTTATTTTTATTTTTATGTCTCTTTTTATTGATTTATTTGTGTGAGTTTTTTTTTCTCCCCGGGCCTCTACTGAAAATGGACATATATCCAGCTAGACTAGCCCGGTTAACAAATGTAAAATAAAATAAAAAAATAAAATGCATGGCAACTGTACTTTCAGGTTTTTGCCTCCTCACATCCCCCAAATGCTCCATGATGCTCACTTTAGCCTTCCTGGTAGTTTGATCAATGTACCAGGAAGTGGGGTCACAGTCACATCCTATGATGTAAATCACTCCACAGCTGTCACAGTTATAATACTCATTGGCCCTATATAAACTGTGATTAATCTTTGTACCATCTAAATTGTTAACCCTGTGACATACTGAACATTTTCCACAGAAGTGAGTTCCCACTATTTTACCTATGGTATCAGAATGTCTTGATTTTAAACCTCTCCTATTCAGCAATTCTTTAAATTACAATACCTGTCATAGGAAAAAGTTATATACTTTGGAAATAAACATCCAATAGAAACATCCTCACTATTTCCCAGGCTTGCCTGACAATTTTCTCTAAAATGGGAGAAAAATCAGAGTATCTAGTAACACAAAATAAACTTTCTTCCATCCCTCCATCTTTTTTAACATTTCAGGTTGATATACCATATTGATTAAAGTGATTCCTACCTCTCATTTCACCAGTATTTGTAACTTTGTTTTTAGCTGTTTGTAGTATGCGATCAGTATACCTTCTACTCTGTAATCTGGTGTATGTCTCATCCAGATTCATTTATTTTAAATCTACTTCAGAAGTATTGGTAAAAATTATTTTAAATTCACCTTATAGTAATTACCTAATCGGATGAGGGAGATGCATGCTAGTTGCAGGGCTTCCTGTAAGCTTTGTGCTGTACCCTTTTGGCAGCATCAACATAAAACATGACATCCAAGAAAGAAATACTTTCCATTCTAATTTCCCAAGTAAATTTCAACCCATGTGAGTTGTTGTGTAAAATTTCCATAAATTTTACAAATTCTGCCTGTTCACCTTTACATGTAAATAATAAATCATCTATGTATCTTTTGTAGTACACTACATTTCTCACAAAATATTCCTGTAGTGTCATAAACCAATTTTCAAATTCTCCCATATAAACTATGGCATACGATGGGACAAAAGCTGCCCCCATCGCAGTTCCCCTAGTTTGCAAAAATAATTCCTTCTTCCATGTAAAGTAATTATGTGTAAGACAAAATTCAAGTAAGGTCAACAAAAACGTAGAATGTATCCCTTCTCCCAATTTCTTAGCCATTGCTTCCATACCCCATCTTATGTTGATGTTAGAATACAAAGCAGTAGCATCCACTATTACCCAAAAGTAACCATCTTTCCATTCCAAACTTAACAGTTCCTGACAAACTTGTTGAGTATTCTTAACATGTTAGGGCATGGTGGCCAACTGTTTTTAAAATGCAAATCCAAAAAATATTAACATTCTCAAGGAAAGAACCAATCCCAGAAATAATGGGTCTTCATGTGGTTTAAACATACTCTTGTGAATCTTAGGGATGGCATACATAAATGGATGCCTGGGTGTCTTGACCATCAATTTTTGGACATCTTTATGTTTCAAGAAACCAAGCCTTTCTCCACATTCCAATAAATCTTCCAACTCTGTTACAAATCTATGTAATGGATTGTATTGTAATTTAACATAGTATCCCTCCTCAGATAATATATTTGAAATCATTTCATCATATTGCAAAATACTCATGACCACACGGTTACCTTCTTTATCAGCAGTTTTGTATACTACCCCATTCAAATTGGATATAAGTTCTTGTAGGGCCAACCATTCTTCCTTCTTCAAATTATATGATTCAAAATTCTTGTCTTTTTTATGTGGTTTGAAGATTTGACAACAATATGTATGCCATACCTAAATGTCAGGAGCCCTCGCTATCATGTGCTGTACAGACGGTAGTCTACAGTTACATTCCACATGTTGGATCATTACCCAGTAAAGGTTATATACTGTGACTCAGCTCACACACCAGGGATACAACAGGGAGGCCTCAGAGTCCAGCTATGCCTGCAGGAGTGCCTCTTGTCAGCACTACATTTTGCACTCTACTCTTGCCTGGGTACGTGCTGTCAACAGTAGTACCGCCATGATACACTACATGCCAGTGACAGCATGTACCCAGGGCTACTACCCCTGTATGTAACACAGTCACATGGATAACAGTGTTGCACAGGCCTCATATACATCTGTGTCCCACACATGACACTCACACTCCTGCTACTGTAATGACAGCACATAGATGCATGTATTGTACATGGCATTGCATACACTTATTACAGGTGTCATTACCCTGCAATGTTATCAGACTGGGTGGTGTGAGCTGGTTACCAGGGTTAAGCCATGCTTAGCAGGTATCAACATTGCTGCAATATAACAGCTGAGCTGATTTGCGCACTGGTAAGCGAAGCCTACACTGTGTAAGCGCCCGTACATTTATCCATAGCTTAGCACCACTTAGCTTCACTCAAACCTGCGCAAACACGCTTAAAGCTGCTCAAAACTGCCTTAACCACTGTGTATCCGACAGCCCTTGTTCTGCCCAGCAACAAAATGAACAGCCCTTGAACCCAGGACCCTGTACACTAAAGTCACAACACATAAACACTACATCATGACCACTGTAAAGATAGCTGTTGCTTTTCCAATATATCTGTCAATACACATATTGATTAGTATTGAACAATTGTCTTTATTCCATAATTGTGTAGTACGTATTATTAATATGACTGTTGCATTACATATGTTGTTTTGTCATAATGTACACATATCAGATACATATGGTGAGATACATCTGGGAAGGTATACACAACCGTGATGTTTACACATGAGAGGAATATAGATATATACATATACATACATTGATATATGTCTACATGTACATACACATGTATATTCATACATATGTCTGTATACACATCTGTATAGTGCAACATATATCTATATGGCCATGTGTACATCTCTTTATATGTACATATATCTATATATATGTATGAACTCCAAATGCAGTATAGCAGCACTTACATTCTGTAGTCATATCAGGCACATCCCCTCCTGTGTGCTGGCCTGTTTCCACAGTGTATGTTGTTAGAGGTAAATCCCCAATCCATCTGTGATGCTGTTTACCAAACAACAGATCTAGGTCCTGCTCACAGTGAATGAAAAGGCCCAACAACAACATGATGTTCCTAGATATTGGAGTGTGTTTTCATGCAGTTGGCTATGGGAATGTTACCACAGCTGTTCCACATGCAATCAACTACAGGAGGTCTGCAATTTGTGCAGAGGCCATCAACTGATTATGAGCAGCACTTACAATACACATGCTGCTGCCTAAGCAAAGCAGGTGTAAGCCTCCACATCCACCTGAGAGGGAGTGAGAGAAGCAGACAGAGGCAAAGATAAGCCAGGGAGGGGTGGGAGAGTAAAACTTAAGCATGTTTGTTTCAAACACTTACCAATACAATGTACTAAACCCCTGACTGACTATGTATTGCTATCACATGTCTATGCAGTTACTGGATGCACCACATAGGTTACATGTGGAAGAGCCCTCCAAATGTATATGTGATGGTGAGTGACATCTACAACAGTGAAATAATAGCTATATGGTAGGTGTAGTACACATGCCTGTCCGCATGAACAGGTGTCAGCATCAACACAGCCACACTCTCTCAGGGACCCACACACATTGACACACTTGGCAGGGCCATGTATACAACTCCTCACTAGTTAGATTGTTACAATACAGTACTGTGCAGTTATCACATGCACCACAGGAGTTATCCGGAGGTTATATGGGCAAAGGGTATGTGGAGGTGTCTGACATCAGACAGCATGCTTCAGTATGCCAGTGGGGGTTGTACTGAGTGTGAATGTGGTCATAGGCATCATGCACCACACACACAGATACAGGTTGCCAGTACTGACATGCATGGGTGCATTGCTTTATGGGTGTGTAGTGGTCAACTGTGCCAGCCGGCTATTCAAGGCTAGGTGATGGATATTCCTTGGCATCAGGCCACATGACAATGGTCTGTGGTGTGGCTCAGTGGTGTATTGTCTGGATTGGTCCACACAGGTGGGTATTGTATTCACCATCCTGTCACCTGGGTAACTACTGTGTGTGGCCATTGCTGTGCATTGCTTGCCATATATGTGTTCCTTAGTCCATGACATGGATGGTGACTGGGATGTGCACATGTCCCACATGCATGTACAGTGACACACATATTGTTATCATCAGATGTGCCAGTCCTGGCCTCATGTGGTGGGAACTGGTAATGGACAGCAGGTTGACCCTGCACCTACATTGATAGCATGATACAGGTATGCCCTGGTGTCAGTGGCATCTGTCTATACAGGGAATGTGTTTAAGGCATGGTATGTCCTTTGTGTGTCACATCTGATGGCACCACAGTTGTTGCACATGTCCCATGGGGAACATAGGGTAGGTGCACTGTCTGCATGTACGTGCCTACTGGACTGATGGATAGGGTGCCATGCTCTATATAGCCCACTGCAATCACACCATGGTTACTATCAGTGGTCAATATGCAGGGCACTACCAACATAGCGGTTGTTGCCTAGGCAAGTGTGTGTGTGTGTGTGTGTGTGTGTGTGTGTGTGTGTGTGTGTGTGTGTGTGTGTGTGTGTGTATGAGACATGGGTTGAGAGTGATTTCTGGGTAATACAAGGGTTGCTAACTTTGTTCACCAGGCCTTGATGTCACATGTAGGGGTATGGATTTGCACCCCAGCTTCTCTGATATTTCACATCTGTTATCCCTGTAAGTTGGACATTGTGACATATACTAGGGCCACCATATAAGAAATTTGCAAAACCTGCTCCTCAATGAGTCCAGTTGTTACACACTCACAGCCACCTCCACACAGGATACAAATGACAAACACAGACACACACACCTGACTTGTGTGGGATTAGAACTCCTACCTAACTAGTTTATTACATTACAAACCAAGAACCAATACCTTCAAATGAATAAAAGAGATAGAAGGCACAACAGCCGACGTAGAAGTGTTGAAGAATCTCCAATGTTGCTGCCAAGATTCAAAAACAATATCATAGTCCATAATACGTAAAACACAAAATAAAAAAAAAAAAACACAAAAAAAACACAGCGAAAAACTTCGATGAAACAAAAACAATGTTGAAACAACTAAAAAAAAAATGTGAAAAAAAAAAAAAAATCAAAAAAAAGCAGTTTATTTTCTATTCCAAACCAAACAACAAACACAAACAACAAGAAGTTTTTTTGGTGTTTTGGTGGAGGAAAAAAAAAAAAAAAAACTACTTCTTTTTTTTTTGGTTGGATTTCTTGGTTGTCAGTGAAAGCCGCACTTTCTTGGTTTTCTTTAAATATCTATCAAACCAACAATGAATGGTACCAATTTTCCAATTAACTCCTACCTAACTAGTTTATTACATTACAGCACTACGCAGTTATAGGATGTGCCACATAGATTACTGGAGTACTCCTTCCCCAAAGGAGTATTTCACAGTGAATGACATCAGCAAGCTTGCCAAAGTAGGACATTTGAATTGTAGTGAGTGTGACTAGCCTAAAAAACATCGCTCCATACAGACATAGAAACACACACACAAATATCCACACTTTCGATATGTGGGAATTGAACCCCTATCAGAGTTCTATACCACACTACAACATTATGCAGTTAAAGGACACACCACTGAGATTACAGGAGTACTCCTTCCCCAAAGGTGTATTTAATAGTGAATGACATTGCTAGGCTTGCAAACAGTAGGGCATTTGAATTGTAGTGCGTGTGACTAGCCTAAAAAGCATTGCTCCCTACACAGGCATAGTAACACACACAGACATTCACACTTGCAATGTGTGGTAATAGAACCCCTACCAGTGTTCTATATCACACTACAGCATTACGCTGTTATACGACATGCCACAGAGATTACTGAAGTACTCCTTCCCCAAAGGTGTATTTCATAGTGAATGACATCAGCAGCCTTGCCAAAGTAGAGTATTTGAATTGTAGTGAGTGTGACTAGCCTAAAAAGCATTGCTTCCTACACAGACTTAGAAACACACAGACAAACATCCACACGTGTCATGTGTCACAATAGAACCCCTACAGGATTTTATATCTCACTACAACATTACGCTGTTTGTAGGATGCACCACAGAGATTACTGGAGTAATACTTCCCCAAAGGTGTATTTCACAGCAAATGACATCAACAACCTTGCCAAAGTAGGGCATCTGAATTGTAGTGAGTGTGACTAGCCTAAACTGCATTGCTCCCTCACAGACAGGGACACACACAAACACAGTTGCCATGTCTGGGATTAGAACTCCTACCTAACTAGTTTATCACACTACAGCAGTATGCAGTTATAGGATGCACCATGGAGATTATTAGGCTACACCTTTCCCAAAGGTGTATTTCACAGTGAATGACATCAGCAGCCTTGCCAAAGTAGGGCATTTGAATTGTAGTGAGTGTGACTAGCCTACAATGCATTGCTCTCTACACAGACAAAACACAGTCACTATGTCTGGGATTAGAGCTCCTACCTAACTAGTTTATCATACTATAGCAGTTATAGGATGTGCCACAGAGATTAGTAGACTACACATTTCCCAAAGGTGTATTTCACATTGAATGACATCAGCAGCCTTGCAAAAGTAGGGCATTTGAATCGTAGTGAGTGTGTTTAGCCTAAAAAGCACTGCTCTCTACACAGACAAAGACATACACAGTTGCCATGTATTGGATTAGAACTCCTGCCTAAGTAGTTTATCACACTACAGCAGTACGCAGTTATAGGACATGCCATTGAGATTACTAGGCTACACTTTTCCCAAAGGTATATGTCACAGTGAATGACATCAGCAGCCTTGAAAAGTAGGGCATTTGAATTGCAGTGAGTGTGACTAGCCCAAAAAGCATTACTCTCTACACAGAGACACACACACAAAGTTGCCATGTCTGGTATTAGAACTCCTACCTAATTAGTTTATCATACCATAGCAGTTATAGGACACACCATGGAGATTACTGGGTTGCACCTTTCCCAAAGGTGTATTTCACAGTGAATGACATCAGCAGCCTTGACAAAGTAGGGCAATTGAATTGTAGTGAGTTTGACTAGCCTAAAAAGCATTGCTCTCTACACAGAGACATACACACACACACACACACACACACACACACACACACACACACACACACACACACACACACACACACACACACACACACACACACACACACACACTCAGTTGCCATGTCTGGGATTTGAACTCCTACCTAACTAGTTTATCACATTACAGCAGTACGCAGATATAGGATGCACCATGGAGATGACAGGGCTACACTTTTCCCAAAGGAGTATTTTAAAGTGGATGACCTCAGCAGGCTTGTCATAGTAAGCCTATGGGGAGGGTAGTGTGTGTGCATGGGTCATAACCCATTCATCTAGAGGTTGACACAACACATGCGGGCACGCGCAGGGTTATATTCCACAGGTACATATATACAGCTTCTAGATGACTACTTCCTTGTACAGTCATGTTGCACAGCTAGCACTTGCACCACATAGTCTGTAATGCTGATGGATACTGGAGGCTAATATCTACAGTGAGTGACATTTACACCTCATGTGGTTGTAGCCATTTGGCTGTGTGCTGGGTGGGACAGGCCTCATAATGGATGGCTCTTTGTCACAGTCACTCTCTTACACACACACACACACACACACACACACACACACATATATATATATATATATATATATATATATATATATATATATATATATATATGCCTCTACATTTGGATTATTATACTGTGTTGTCCTTGGATATATGTCTGTATTCCTATCCAATGTGTGTGCAAAGCAGGACTGTTGCATACTGAGGAGTGTATGCACTAACATCTGCTACTGCCAGATATGTATGATCCACTGTTGTTTGCAGACATGGGCTTCATTTGTTTAAGTGTGTGAGCATGCCCAGTATGACCTTTCAGTATGTTGTTGTCTGACATTGCCTTCATTTCTCTAAATGTGTGAGCATGCCCAGTATGCCCTTCTGTATTGAATGTGTGGATCGATTCCAGGTAGTTTGTACTCCATTGCAAATCTTTGTGTTGTACGCCTACAGGTAGCAAACTGTTTCTGCAGGGTATCCGTCAATCATTTGGCAATATGGGGACAAACTGCGCAGGGGATAGTGTGTACAGTAGGTAATTGTGTCTGTGCTGTTTCAGCTACATGGTACTGCTGTTAGCAGAGATATTCAGACATGTGTACTGTTATACACTGTGATATTTTCTGTCCTCATGTACTGTCAGGTGGACATTCTTGCTCACAGTGATGTCTTGGTCGACTAGGATGACTGTAGCTGTGGCCATTAATGTAGGCAGATGCCTACGTATTCATGGTAAGTTATGCAATTCTGGAGGGTGGGCTGCAGACACTTGCTGCTTGGTCTGTGTATCCAGTTCAGCACCTTGGTACAGTGCCTAGCAGATTTCCATACTTGTACATCCATCAACATAACAGTATGGCCTTATCTTGCTGTGACAATATGTCACAGCTGTACAGATTCCCACAGGTTACTCAGAGGTAGGTGCCATGAGTCAGGACATTATCCCTACTGTGGTGTGCGGGAAGGTATATAGCCACCCATGTATGTGTTTGCAGCCAGGGATATTGTGTGCACACAGCTTGGTATTGGACCTTGCACATTCCATGCTGCCCATGCTCCCCCCCCCCATTATTTTATCCTCTTCCATACATTATGCATACATTCTCTGATACTTTACAGTTCATGCAGTGGGACATGGTGGACATGTTACTGTGGTTTGTCCAAATGGCCTTGCAAATGGCTTATGTGGACTATGTTATGTTGTTATTTGGGTGTCCATGACATAACATGCATTGGCAGTATGCGTGAGACACGGGCCTTTGGCAGAGGCCTGAGGGACATTTGGTGTTTTGATTTGGGCCAGATGTGGCAGGCCATTGCATTCTGTCAGTCCTACAGTCTCAGACCACCATACAGTATATTCCCCTGGGGTGACAGAGTAGGTGTGCTAGGTGTTCATGCCAAAACCTTCTATCAGTCTTGATCAAGTGATGTGTATGGTGGCAGGGTGCTACCTAGAGCTAGGGACACACCTGCATGGGAAACTTGCACTGCATGCTGCATTCTTTCTCTATTGCCATATACAGGTGGGCTCATATTGCACCCACTCCCCACAGCAGGGATACGAGCAGAGAGGTACCTGTGAGTGGTGTTTGGGTGAGCTGAGTGCATGTGTGCTTTGGACACTACTTACATCTGACACACAGATATGAATGGGGCATTCCATTTATGCTGGCATGTGCAGGTACATCAGCTGTTTCCCAATACATCAGTCCTACCACCTTTGTGATCTGCAAGTGTTCGGGCAGACAACACCGGTATCCCCTACTATGTGATGCATACCTGTATGTACAGTTCCAAGGGTGTGTCCATTTCACACTTACACAATATATACTGTATGTCTGGGGTACTTTTCCCTGTGTACTGCTTGTATATCTAGCCCAATAGCCATGCCATGTCAATCTTTCAAATGGTGACACATATTACCACCATACATTTACAACTGCTAGCATGTGTTATAATGGTGGGAATAATCTTTGGCACTGCAGTTTTGAGGACTTGGTCCTGTCATCAGCAGTAGTGGGCAATGGCCACCAGGTCTTACCTCAACATGCATACATACTGACCACTCTCACACAATGTGAAACACACACCAACCTAACACACACATACCTGCATATTGTGCAAATGCTACAATCTATCCTGCTACCTTGGCCACCTCTGGGCATCTGTGCTCCACTCGTATTATACTTACACATACATGTTACTACATTTCTACATAGGGTTGTGGGGGGGGTCACACCTGACTGTTGCGATGTGTGTACATCGGATTGGGGGTGGGCACACCAAACAGTTGCTACATTTCTAAATAGGTTGGGGGCACATTTGACTGTTCCTACATTTCTAAGTAAGGTTGGGAGGAGCACACCTGATGTTTTATACATTTCTAGACAGGATTGGGGAAGGGGGTACACCTGATTGTTACTACATTTATTCGCAGGATTGGGGGAGGGAGAACACCTGTCTGTTTCTACATTTTGACACAGAGGTTGGGAGGGGGACACCTGACTGTTACTACATTTCTACACTGGATTGGGGGAAGGGGCATACCTGACTGTTTCTACATGTCTACATAGGAGTGGGGGGCACACCTGATAGTTATTACATTTCTACATAGGATTGGGGGGCACACCTGACTGTTTTTACATTTCTACACAGAATTGGGAGGGCACATCTGACTTTTTCTACATTTCTAAATGGGATGGGGAGCACACGTGACACTTGTACACATTTGCTATGATTGTACTGGTATGTCAGGTACTCCATTTCATTCTGTATTCTAACCTATCATGCTGACTAGAGGCATATCAGTGTATTACAGGTCTTAGGTTTGATTGACCTACATGTTAGTTTCTGACTTCCTACCCTTCAGAACTAACATCTCACTGCTTGATCTGATGTAATCTGTCTGTGTAGGCCTGGGGTTTACCCATAGACATAATTCAGAGGCCATAGCACAACTTTGTTTGTGTTTGTCTACACCTGTCCTGCTGGCTGAGACTGTTGTTGGGTATGTGAAATTCCCTGACTGGCATGTGTGAGTCATATGGCCACATGTGGGCCAGCACATTTCCTGCAGTGAGTTTGGTTGCCCTGTGTTGTACTGGCTACTGTGGTGACACCAGTATTTGTTACAGATCTCATGGTGCCACTATAGGTGTCTACTATCTGCTGGCATACCATTCAGCCACCCAATTCCCTTGCATGCTCACAATTATACCATAGATACAGGTAACAACACATACTACTCCATTTGGCAATTGGTAGGTTTAGTGACTTACCTTGTGGGTGTGCCTGTATTGAGGGTGGTGCTGCAGGGCTGCCTATGTCGGATGCACATAGTACACTCCCTACACATAGTTGAGCACAGGTAGTGTCATGTTTGGCATCTCTTTTACTGCATGTGCGAGTCATAGAGATGTGTCATTCCCTGGGACCCTCCTGTGTCAGTGTATGTGCTATGTGTTGCCTCTTTGCCAAGGCCAGGGCATACTGGGCACACTTCCTTCTGCCTTCTGGGGAAGACTCAGGTTGTTCCTCCTCTGAGTCACTCTATGCCTGTGCAGGCCTTGGAAATGGTGGGGGGCTGTGTGGCCCTGCCCCGTGCTGTTCCTGCTGCAGCTGTTTCCGCAAGATCATATTGTGTAGCATGGCACATACTATGACAATTTGGATACATGTAGCTGGTGAGTACTGCAAAGCTCCACCAGATGTGTCCAGGCAGGGGAACCGTGACTTGAGCATCCCAAACACGCACTCTATTATAATTCTGGTCTGTGAGTGTGTCTCATTATGGAGTTCTTGTTCGGGTGTGTGTGCATTTCTGATGGGTGTCATCAGCCATGGCTCCAGTGTGTAACCAGCATCCCCTACTAGGTGACCGTAAGGGATGTCCCCATTATCAAATCCCTGGTACAGCTGCATCAGATGTCAGATATGGGAATTGTGATAGCTTCCAGGGCAGCCTGCACACACATTCATTATTATGCCCTGGGCATCGCACATGGCATGGCAGTTGATGGAGGGGAAGCCCTTGTGGTTGATGTAGACCCTATCCTGCTCACTGGGTGGTACTTTGATGCATATGTGCATGCAGTCTATAGCACCCACTTCCTCAGGGTATTCTGCTATTTGGTGGAACAGTTGCATTTTGCTGGGCAAAGCTTCACGGGTGCTGGGGAAATATACATGCTCACCAGCGTGTGCTGACATGGCATCTAGGAACTGGTGGAGTACCCTGGATGCTGATGCCTGTGAGACCCCCATCATATCCCCAGTTCACCTTTGGAAAGTACCTGTAGCTAGTATTCTTAGGCCTACACATACCTTGGTATCCACTGGGATGAGTTCCCCTCTGTTAGTTCTGAGTGTCAGGCATGGCCAGCACAGCTCAACAATTTGCTGTAAGAGGTCCCTGTCCACCCTATAGCGCTCCACTATCTCCAGCTCATGTAGGCCCTGGTAGGTTACCCTGGGTCTGTACACTCATCTCTGTCTCCTCACTGTGGGTTGGTCGACAGAATTCACATCCTCACCACCCTCAGCCTCTTCCACATGTTGTTGTATGATAGCTATTGGAGCCCCTATAATTTTGTTGTTTTGTTTTTTAAAATATCCCCGTTTCTATACACCGGTGGTGTAGAGTATATGAAAAACCAGAGGGAAAGGTTTTTGCATAGTTTATAGTAGTGTTCTGGGCTGGCTGGTCTGCTGCCTGTATAATTGGCTGATTCTGATACATTTCACCTGCCAGCTATGCTAGTTCTCCTAGATTACCTTCCTGCTGCTGTTTTTCCTTCCCATTGCCTTCCTGTTTAAGCCTGGAGGGTGCATCGACAAACACAGTGCTCAAATGTGCACAAAGCTGCTGTATCCTGGTTTACTTTTTTTTTGTTTTCCTTTAAAACCCGGTGTGTGGCACGCACACCCACTTAGGCAATGTAAAGTGTGCTAGGCAGCCTCAGACACATCCCCTTGCTTAGCTCTGCTAAGCTAGGAGCAGACCTGAGCCACAGGGCTCCAATCCGCTTACAGTATGTCTGACACACACCCCTATGATGTCAGCTAACTCCTAGGCTTGCACCAAGCTATTCCTGCTCTTACACTGTTGGGTGCTGACTAGCATGCAGGGGAAATCTGAGATTCAGTATCATTCCCCTCATTTGCATAGGATTGCCTGCTAATGCATATTTACATGTCCCACACTGAGCCTCCCCCCTTAGCAACAACTATTCACTGGCCATGTTGTCTTCTGCCTGCCATTGAGTATAATGGCAAACTAGTGATTTTGGTTAGAATGCTTATTTTATGTTATTTTTTTTATTTTCCGCATATTCCTGTTTGCGCTCTGCTGCCCTATTCTTAAACAGCCGAGATCGACTAAAAAAAATAGAAGTTGATTCTTTTAATTTTGAAAATATTTTCCATGCCAATGGCTTTATAGTTGGCCATTGGAATGCTTTCTACATTATATCCACCCTTTATTTGTAGCTGTCATGGCTTTGTTTTGTAATTTGCAGAAATGTACTCCTTTACTGGTGGAGTACATTTCTACAGATTACATCAGTCCTGCACAGCTAGTTTCCAGCTTCCTGGATTGCAAATTCACCTCATTTGCATGGATTTCTCCTGCAAATGGGGTAATTTGCATACAGGGGCTGAGTTCGTGCAGGAGCGATCGTGCATGTCCCTACAGGTTATTTCTGGATCGCACTGCAGACATATTGCCTGCTGGAGCTCCTGCACTAGTCCTGCATGCCGTGCAGGGCTTGCAGAATCCAGGGAACTGTATTATAACTCAGATTAAAAGCTGATAACTAGCAGGATGTCACAGACAAGGTCAGTTATATTAACAACAGAGAAATTGTCTAGAATGTGGTAGCCTAAAACCAGCATTTAATATGCAGTGCAATGTACTTCAAAGCAGAATCCCAACAATGGATTGCACATTTGATAGGTGCTGTACCAAACAGGAAAGGGACTGGGAGAAACACTGGGAGAAATCCTGATATATGGCCTAAAGGCAAGCAATCAGTTTGGGAAGCAATCTTTCAAGAGGAATGGAATGCTAGAACATATAGGAAAAAAAACTCTGTGGCAAGAAAATGAGAAGATATCCTTTTAAAGCAGCTAGTAAGACCATATTTTACGTACTGACACATTTCTACAGACCTTATTGGAATTAAAAGACAGATGGGAAAGAGGCAGCTGATAGGAAACTGTTTAATGGTCTGTATCAGAAACCATACAAATGCCTAAAGAGCTTAATATGTGTCTTGAGAAATGAAAGAAGAGATAAAGTGTGACAGTAATGTTTAAGTACTTTGGAGTGGAGTTAGCCAACAGTATGCTTGCAGTTCAAGCTTTTCTTTCTCAACTGAGGGACTTTTGTTTTCAATTTTTAATCATGCAGTGGCAAAACATTTTGTTCCTTCTAAAGTATATCATTATTTACAATCTTGACAATCTCTAGAAAGCCTCCATCCATTGGTGAATTATATGCATAAACAATAACACAATACTCAAACGGGCAAAAAAAATGCAACACAAAGTGCCCAGGCTGTTATCCTTCTTTCCAGCACATTGGAAGTTGCATACCTTAACTGAATTTCAAAAGTTTTAGGGTACATCATAGAACTTAAGGAGTTAACCCTGGAAAGCAAGGTGAAGACTGACAATTGCATGACTAGGGTGTCTTATATGGAAGTTACTATTAATTTCCAGCCACACTGCAAAAGGCTTGGTCATCCAAGTCAGAATCAAGTTGTAATACAGACTCTTCAGGCTAAACTAAAGGGCTAGAAAACAAGTAGCACAGGAATATTCTAACTGGTAAGGAAGAAGGACTAGAAGCTGTTTGATTCTTTCTTGGTAAAACAGTTACCAACTGCCTTTGATATCAACTGGTATCCCCACTAAGCTTTCATTTGAAAAGTATATATCCCTATTGCCTGATGTTTAATTCATTTTAAAATATTAGACTTTAGATACAAAGAATTAATTCTAAGAAGCTGGTGAAGATAATGACCTTAAGCCCTAGGCTATAGAATATACCATAGCAACTGACTACAAATGAAAGACCTTTGATATGGTACAACAGTTTTGCTACAAGAATAATCTTCAATTTGCCACTCATTTACTAGCTAAATGAGACAATAAATGACAAAATCAGAATTGGATTTTGGATTACCTGGATCAAACTTTTCAATTCCTACAAAACAATTTGACTTCATTAATGCCCAATGCTTTACTGAAAATATTTTTTTCAACGCCAATGTCAACTACTGCATACAGTGACAACACTCACAAAAGGACAGGCTTAAAGAAGTATGCAGACTTTAAAAAGAAAAAAGTAAGGGAAATGTCTTAAAAAATAAATAACAATATGAAACCCCAAAAGTAATTCAAAGTTCAGTAATCAAAACTGATTAAAAGAATTCCTAATATTTATAAAATAAAAAGAACAGAGATGAAAAATAGATTTTTTTAATACTGCCTTAATACGTGCGTGTGCGTGTGTGTGTGTGTGTGTGTCTGTGTGTGTATTATATATATATATATATATATATATATATATATATATATATATATATATATATAAAATAGCTGCATCATTGTCCAATACTTCAGGGCATCACCCTTGTCTTACACTGCTAATGTTACCATTTTTGTTTTCAATATTGCTCCAATGATTTCTACCAAGTTTTCATTTTTCTCTGCATAATTTACTAACAGCTAATGGTTAGCTTTCCCCAAGAAACCCCCCGCTGTCTTGTACTTTAAAACTGTGTTGCAATCTCCTCAACCACATACCCCAGATATAATCAAATTCTCTCCTCCTTCACTTTGAATATAATTTTATGCTTTACTGATAGCTTTTTATGAGCTAACCATCTTAAAAAAGTTTTGAATTCCTATAAAAAAATAATATTTTTTCATCAAACTTTATCTTACACTTTCCTGTAAATTGCTGCAATTTATAACTACATAAATTGATTCAAAATACTGTTATAGCATAATTTTCTTTTGTTGACATTTCTTTCCCCAGTTTTATCACAGCACTGACAACTGGACAATATTCATTTTGATAGGTACATTTTCCTGCTTTTTTATCATCTTCCATAACAATTCTCCCAAAACAATCCCCGGATTTTGCAAGCCCTGCACGGCGTGCAAGACTAGTGCAGGAGCTCCAGCAGGCAATATGTCTGCCATGCCATCCAGAAGTAACCTGTATGGGTGTGCACGAGCGGTCCTGCACGAACTCAGCCCCTGTATGCAAATTATTCCATTTGCAGGAGAAATTCATGTAAATTAGATGAATTTGCAACCCAGGAAGCTGGAAACCGGCCGTGCAGGACTAGTGTAATCTGCAGAAATGTGCTCTGCCAGTAACGGAGTACATTTCTGGAAATTACAAAACGGAGCCATGATAGCTCTAAATAAAGGGTGGATATCATGTAGAAAGCATGGTGATGGCCAACTATAAGGCCATTGGCATGGAAAACACTTGCAAAAATAAAAAAAAATCAACTTTTATGTTTTTTTAGCCAATCTTGGCTGTGTAAGCATAGGGCAGCAGCGCGCAAATGGGATTGGGGGGAAAATAAGAAAAAAACCCATAAAATAAGCATTCTAACCAAAATCACTATTTTGCCATTATACTCAGTTGCAGGCAGAAGACAACATGGCCAGTGAATAGTGGTTGCTAAGGGGGGAGGCTCAGTGTGGGACATGTAACTATGCATTAGCAGGCAATCCTATGCAAAGGAGGGGAATGATACGGAATCCCAGATTTCTCCTGCATGCTAGTCAACGCCCAACAGTGTAAGAGCAGGAATAGCTTGGTGCAAGCCTAGGTGGATTGGAGCCCTGTGGCTCGGGCTTGCTCCTAGCTTAACAGAACTAAGCAAGGGGGTGTGTCTGAGGCTGCCTAGCACTCTTTACATTGCTTAAGTGGGTGTGTGCGCCATGCACTGGGTTTTAAAGGAAAAAAAAAAGTAAACCAGGAAATAGCAGCTCTGTGCACATTTCAGCACTCGGTTTGTGTGGTGGGCCCCTGGGCTCAAACAGGAAGGCAATGGGAAGGGAAAATTGCAGTAGGAAGGTAATCTGGGAGAACTAGCATAGCTGGCAGGTGAAATGTATCAGAATCAGCTAATTACACAGGCAGGAGATCAGCCCAGCCCAGAACACTACTAAAACTATGCAAACACCTTTTCCTCTGTTTTTTCCCATACTCTACACCACCAGTATATACAAGAGGGGAACATTTAACAAACAAAACAACAAAATGATACGGGCTGCAGCAGCTATCATACAACATGTGGAAGAGGCTGAGGGTGGTGAGGATGAGAATGCTGTTGACCAACCCACAGTGACGAGACAGAGAAGAGTGTACAGACCCAGGGTAACCTACCAGGGGCTACATGAGGTGGAGATACTGGAGCATTATAAGGTAGACAGAGACCTCCTACAGAAAATTGTTGAGCTGTGCCAGCCACGCCTGATACACAGAACTAACAGAGGGGCACCCATCCCAGTGGATACCAAGGCATGTGTAGGCCTAGGAATACTAGCCACAGGTACCTCCCAAAGCCCAACTGGGGATATCATGGGGATCTCACAGGCATCAGCATCCAGAGTATTCCACCAGTTCCTGGATGACATGTCAGCAAATGCCAGTGAGCATGTATATTTCTTCAGCACCCTTGAGGTGTTGGCCAGCAATATGCGTCTCTTGCACGAAATAGCAGAATACCCAGAGGTGGTGGGTGCTATAGACTGCATGCACCTATGCATCAAAGCACCACCCGATGAGTGGGGTAGGGTCTACATCAACAGCAAGGGCCTCCTCTCCATCAACTGCCAGGTAGTGTGCAATGTAATGAATGTGTGTGCTGGCTGCCCTGGAAGCTATCACAATTTCCACATCTGGCATCTGACACAGCCGTACCAGAGAATTGCCAGTGGGGACATCCCTTACGGTCACCTAGTGGGGGATGCTGGTTACACACTGGAGCCGTGGCTGATGACACCCATCAGAAACACACGCACACCTGAACAAGAACGCCATAATGAGGCACACACACAGACCAGAATCATAATAGAGCATGTGTTTGGGATGTGCAAGTCATGGTTCTGGTGCCTGGACACATCCGTTGGGGCCTTGCAGTATTCACCAGCTACATGTACCCAAATTGTCATCATATGTGCCATGCTACACAATATGATCCTGCAGAAACAGCTGCAGCAGGAACAGCATGGGGCAGGGCTACACAGCCCCCCACCAGTGCCAAGGCCTGCACAGGTACAGAGTGACTTGGAGGAGGAACAACCTGAGCCTGCCCCAGTAGGCAGATGGAGGCATGCCCAGTATGCCATGGCCTTTGCAAAGAGGCAATGCATAGCACATGCACTGACACAGTAGGGACCCAGAGAATGACACCTCTCTCTGACTCGCACATACAGTAAAAGGGATGCCAAACATGACACTACCTGTGCTCAGCCATGTATAGAGAGTGTACTATGCTCATCCGACATAGGCAGCTCTCAGCACCATCCTCAATACTGGCACATCCACAAGGTAAGTCACTCCCCTTACCGATTGCCGATTGGAGTAGTATGTGTAGTCACTTGTATCTATGGTATGGATGTGAGCATGCAAGGGAATCGGGTGGCTGGATAGGATGTCAGCAGATAGTAGACACCTATAGTGGCACCATGAGATCTGTAACAAATACTGGTGTCACCATAGTAGCCAGTACTACACAGGGTGACAAAACCCACTGCAGGAAATGTGCTGGGCTACATGTGTGTCAATATGACTCACACATGCCAGTCATGGAAGTACACATACCCAACAGTCTCAGCCAGCAGAACAGGTGTAGACAAACACAAACAAAGGCTGTACTATGGCCACTGAATGATGCCTATGTGTAACCTCCTCCAGGCCTACACAGACAGACTGCATCAGGTCAGGCAGTGGGATGTTAGTTCTGAAGGGTAGGAAGTCAGAAATTAATATGTAGGTCAATCAAACCTAAAACTGTAGTACACCAATATGCCTCTAGTCAGCATGATAGGTTAGAATATAGAATGAAATGGAGTACCTGACATAAGAGTACAGTCTTAGCAGATGTGTACATGTGTCAGGTGTGCCCCCCATCCTATGTAGAAATGTAGAAACAGTCAGGTGTGCCCCCCCCAATCCTGTGTAGAAATGTAGAAACAGTCAGGTGTGCCCCCCAAACCTATGTAAAAATGTAGAAACAGTCAGTTGTACCCCCCAAAACCTGTGTAGAAATGTAGAAATAGTCAGGTGTGCCCTCCCCCCACTTCTGTGTATAAATGTAAAAACAGACAGGTGTGCCCCCCATCCTATGTAGAAATCTAGTAAAAGTCAGGTGCGCCTCCTCAATCCTGTGTAGGAATGTAGAAATAATCAGGTGTGCCCCCTTAATTCTGTGTAGAAATGTAGAGACAGTCAGGTGTGCCCCCCCAATCCTATGTGGAAATGCAGTAACAGTCAGGTGTGCCCTGCCCACTCCTATGTAGACATGTAGAAACAGTCAGGTGTGCCCCTTCCCCCAAGCCAGAGTAGAAATGTAGAAACAGACAGGTGTGCCCCCTCCACCAATCCTGTGTAGAAATGTAGAAACAGTCAGGTGTGCTCCCCAACCCTACTTAGAAATGTAGTAACAGTCAGGTGTGGCCCCAAACCTATTTAGAAATCTAGTAACGGTCTGTTGTGCCCCCCAATCTGATGTACACACATCGTAACAGTCAGGTGTGTCCCCCCACAACCCTATGTAGAAATGTAGTAACATGTATGTGTAGGTATAATAACAGTAGAACACAGATGCCCAGTGGTGGCCAAGGTAGCAGGATAGATTGTAGCATTTGCACAATATGCAGGTATGTGTGTGTTAGGTTGGTGTGTGTTTCATATTGTGTGAGAGTGGTCAGTATGTATGCATGTTGAGGTATGACCTGGTGGCCATTTTCCACTACTTCTGATGACAGGGACAAGTCCTCACAACTGCAGTGCCTAAGACAATTCCCACCAGTATAACACATGCTAGCAGTAAGCCATTGTAAATGTATGGTAGTAATGTGTGTCACCATCTGAAAGATTGACATGGCATGGCTGTTGGGCTAGATATACAAGCAGTACACAGGGGAAAGTACCCCAGACATACAGTATATATTGTGTAACTGTGAAATGGACACACCCTTGGAATTGTACAAACAGGTATGCATCACATTATCTGGAGCTGTAGTAGGGGATACCAGTGTTGTCTGCCTGAACACTTGCAGATCACAAAGGTGGTAGGACGGATGTATTGGGAAACAGCTGATGTACCTGCACATGCCAGCATAACTGGAATGCCCCATAAATATCTGGGTGTCAGATGCAAGTAGTGTCCATAGCACACATGCACCCAGCTCACCCAAACACCACACACAGGTACCTCTTTGGTCATATCTCTGCTGTGGGGAATGGGTACAATATGACCCCACCTGTAATATCAGAAGAATACAGCATGCACTGCAGGTGTCTCATGCAAGTGTGTCCCTAACCATAGGTAGCACCCTGCCAGCATCCACACCACCTGATCAAGACTGAAGGAAGGTATTAGCATGAACACCTAGCACACCTACCCTGTCACCCCAGGGGAATATACTGTATGGGGTCAGAGACTGTAGGACTGACAGCAACAGCTTGCCACATCTGGCCCACATCAACACAAAATGGCCAACAGGCCTCTGCCAAAGGCCTGAGTCACACATGTACTGTCAATGCATGTTATGTCATTTACACCCAAATAACATAACACACTCCATATAAGCCATATGCAAGGCCATGTGGACAAACTACAGTAACATGACCACCATCTCCCACTGCATGAACTGTGGACCAACACCAAAACACAGCTGTGATGGGGTGATAACCTTAGGGGAAAGTATCAGAGAATGTATGCATAATGTATGGAAGAGGATAGAACTATGGGGGGGTGGGAGCATGGGCAGCATGGAATGTGCAAGGTCTGACACAAACCTGTGTGCACACACTATCCCTGGCTGCAAACACATAAATGGGTTGCTACATAATTGCCCGTACACCACAGTAGGGGTAATGCCCTGACTCATGGCCCCTGCCTCTGGGTAACCTGTGTGAATCTGTAGAGCTGTGAGGTATTACCACAGCAATATAAGGCCATACTGTCATGTCTATGGATGCACAGTTATGGGACCCACAGCCAGCACTTTACCAAGGTGCTGAACCAGATACACAGACCCAGCAGTAAGTGTTTGCAGCTCTCCCTCCAGAATGGCATAACATACCATGAATATGTAGGCATCTGCCCACAATACCCGACACAGCTGCAGTCCCACTTGTCCCCCAATACATCACTGTGAGCAAGAATGTCCACCTGACAGTACACGAGGAAACAAAACATCACAGTGTATAACAGTACACATGTCTGAATATCTCTGCTAACATCAGTGCCATGTAGCTGAAGCAGCACAGACACAATCACCTACAGTACACATTATCCACTGCACAGTTTGTCCCCATATTGCCAAATAATCAACAAATTCCCTGCAGAAACAGTTTGCTACTTGTAGGTATACAATACAAACGTCTGCATGTACAAACTACCTGGAATCGATCCACACATTCAATACAGAAGGGCATACTGGGCATGCTCACACACTTAGAGAAATGATGGGAATGTCAGACAACAACATACTGAAAGGTCATATTGGGCATGCTCAAACACAAACAAATGAAGCCCATGTCTGCAAACAACAGTGGACTATACATACCTGGCAGATGCAGATGTTAGTGCATATACTCCTCAGTATGCACCTGTCATGCTTTGCACATGCAGTAGATAGGAATACAGACATATATCCAAAGACAACACACTATAATAAGCCAAAAGTAAATGTACATAGATGTGTGGAAGAGAGTGACTGTGACAAGGAGCCATCCATCATGAAGTCTGTCCCTCTCAGCACACAGCCAAATGTCTACAGCATCATGAGGTATAAATGTCACTCACTGTAGACAATAGCCACTGGTATCCAACAGCATTACAGACTATGTGGTGCAAGTGCGGGCTGTGCAACATGACTGTACAAGGAAGTAGACATCGACAAGCTGTATACACGTGTCTGCAGAATATACCCCTGTGTGTGCCTGTATGTGGTGTGTCAACCTCTAGATGAATGGGTTATGGCCCATGCACATACACTAGCTCTACTGTGACAAGCCTGCTGAGGTCATCCTCTTTGAAATACACCTTTGGGAAAGGTGTAGCCCAGAAATCGCAATGGCGCATCCTATAACTGCATCTTGATGTCGTGTGATAAACTAGTTAGGTAGGGATTCTAATCCCAGACATGGTAACTGTGTGTGTGTGTGTGTGTGTGTGTGTGTGTGTGTGTGTGTGTGTGTGTGTGTGTGTGTGTGTGTGTGTGTGTGTGTGTGCATGTGTGTGTGTCTCTGTCTGTAAATAGAGCAATGCTTTTTAGGTTAGTCACACTCACTACAATTCAAGTGCCCTATTTTGGCAAGGCTGCTGATGTCATTCACTGTGAAATACACCTTTGGGAAAGGTGTAGGCCAGTAATCTCCTTGGTGCATCCTATAACTGCATACTGCTGTAGTGTGATAAACTAGATAGGTAGGAGTTCTAATTCCAAACATGTCAACTGTGTATGTGTTTGTGTGTGTCCCTGTCTGTGTAGGGAGCAATGCATTTTAGGCTAGTCACACACACTACAATTCAAATGCCCTACTTTGGCAAGGCTGCTGATATCATTCACTGTGAAATACACCTTTGAGAAAGTTGTAGGCCAGTAATCTCATTGGCGTGTCCTATAACTGCATACTGCTGTATTGTGATAAACTAGTTAGATAAAAGTTCTAATCCCAGACATGGCAACTGCATGTGTGTGTTTGTGTGTGTCCCTGTCTGTGTAGGGAGCAATGCATTTTAGGCTAGTCACACACATTGCAATTCAAATGCCCTACTTTGGCAAGGCTACTGATGTCATTCTCTGTGAAATACACCTTTGGGAACAATGTAGCCCATTAATCTCCATGGCATGTCCTGTAACTGTGTACTGCTGTAGTGTAATAAACTAGTTAGGTAGGAGTTCTAATCCCAGACTTGGCAACTGTGTGTGTGCTTGTGTGTGTCTCTTGTCTGTGTATGGAGCACTGCTTTTTAGGCTATTCACACTCACTACAATTCAAATGTCCTACTTTGGCAAGGCTGCTGATGTCATTCACTGTGAAATACACCTTTAGGGGAAGGAGTACTCCAGTAATCCCTGTGGCATGCCCTATAACAGTGTAATGATGTAGTGTCATATAGAACTCTGGTAGGGGTTCTATTCCCACGCATGGCGGCTGTAGATGTTTGTGTGTGTGTTTCTATGTGTAGGAAACAATGCTGACTAGGCTAGTCACACTCACTACAATTCAAATGCCCTATTTTGGCAAGCTTGCTGATGTAATTCACTGTGAAATACACCTTTAGGGAAAGAATCTTCCAGTAGTCCCCATGGCACGTCCTATAACAGTGTAATGCTGTAGTATGATGTAGAACTTTGGTAGGGGCTCTGTTCCCACACATGGCAAGTGTGGATATTTGTGTGTGTGTTTCTATGTGTGTGTAGGGAGCAATGGTTTTTAGGCTAGTCACTCACTAGAATTCAAATGCCCTACTTTGGCAAGCCTGCTGATGTTATTCAGTGTGAAATATACCTTTGGGGAAGGAGTACTCCAGTAATCTCCATGGAGAGTCATATAACTGTGTAGTGCTGTAGTGTCATAAACTAGTTAGGTAGGAGTTCTGATCCCAGACATGGCAGGTGTATGTGTGTGTGTGTGTGTGTGTGTGTGTGTGTGTGTCTGTGTTTGTCTTTCATATCATGTGTGCAGATGACTGTGAATGTGTAACAACTGGACACAATGTGGAGTGGGTTTTGCAAATTTCTTATATGGTGGCCCTAGTACACGTCACAATGTTCACCTTACAGGGAAACAGATGTGAAATAGCCAAGAGGCTGGGGTGCAAATCCATACCCCTACATGTGGCATCAAGGTCTGGCAAACAAAGTTAGAAACCCTTGTATTACCCAGAGAACACTCTCAACCCATGTCACATACACACACACACACACACACACACACACACACACACACACACACACACACACACACACACACACACACACACACACACACACACACACACACACACACACACTTGCCTAGGCAACAACCGCTGTGTCCATAGTACCCTGCATATTGCCCACTGATAGGAACCATGGTGTGAATGCAGTGGGCTTCAGAGGGCATGGCATGCTGTCCATCAGTCCAATAGGCGCATACATGCAGACAGTGCACCTTCCCTATATTCCCCACTGGACCCCTGCAACACCTGTGGTGCCATCAAATGTGACCCACAAAGGACGTACCATGCCTTAAACACATGCCCTTTATGGACAGATGCCTCTGACATCAGGGAATACCTGTATCAAGCTATCAATATAGGTGCAGGGTCAACCTGCTGTCCATTACCAGTTCCCGCCACATGAGGCCAGGGCTGGCACATCTGATGATAACAATCTGTGTACACAACATGGGCCAGACACCCCAGGTACAGTTACACATGTCACTGTACATGCATGTGGGATGTGTGCACATCCCAGACACTGTCCATGTCATGGACTAAGGAACACATACATGGCACACAATGCACAGCAATGGCCACACACAATAGTTACCCAGGTGACTGGATGGTGGATACAATACCCACCTGTGTGGGCCAATCCAGACACTACACCCCTGAGCTACACTGCAGACCATTGTCATGTGGCCTGATGCCAAGGTATGCACATCACCTAGCCTTGTATAGCCATCTGGCACAGTCAACCACTACACACCTCTAAAGCAATGCACCCATGCATGTCAGTTCTGGCACCCTGTGTCTGTGTGTGTCGTGTATGATGCCTATGACCACATTCACACTCAGCACAACCCCCACTGGCATATTGAAGCATGCCATCTGATGTTGGACACCTCCACATATCCATTGCCCATATAACCTCCAGATAACCCCTATGGTGCATGTGATACCTGCACAGTACTGTACTGTGGCAATCTAACTAGTGAAGATTTGTATTTGTGACCCTGCCAAGTGTGTCAATGTGTGTGGGTCCCTGAGAGAGTGTAGCTGTGTTAACACTGGCACCTGTTCATGCGGACAGGCATGTGTACTACATCTACCATATAGCTACCATATCACTGTTGCAGATCTCACTCACCATCACATATACGTTTGGAGGGCTCCTCAACATGTAACCTATGTGGCGCATCCAATAACTGCATAGACATGTGATAGCAATACATAGTCAGTCAGGGGTTTGATATCCTGTACTGGTAGGTGTGTGACACAAACATGCTTAAGTTTTACTCTCCTACCCCTTCCTGACCTATCTTTGCCTCTGTCTGCCTCTCTCACTCCCTCTCTGGTGGATGTGGAGATTTACACCTGCTTTGCTTATGCAGCAGCATGTGTATTGTAAGTGATGCTCATGATCAGCTGATGGCCTCTGCATGAATTGCAGCCCTCCTCTAGCTGACTGCATGTGGAACAGCTGTGGTAACATTCCCATAGCTAATTGCATGGAAACACACTCCAATATCTAGCAACATCATGTTGGTGTTAGGCCTTTTCATTCACTGTGAGCAGGACCTAGATCTGTTGTTTGGCAAACAGCATCACAGATGGATTGGGGATTTACCTCTAACAACATACACTGTGGAAACAGGCCAACACACAGGAGGGGAATTTAACTGAAATGACTACAGAATATAAGTGCTGATATACTGCATTTAGAGTAATGTTGGTTTAACAGGGGGTGTGTGGATATGGCTGTCCTACATGTTTTAATACCTCTCATGTCAGTGCTATGTTTATGTGGAAACCTCAATCTGTAGGGTCATCTGCAGACTGGGCAGTGTGTGGTGCCTTTTGTTTCTTGTGTTACCCACAGAACACCTATCTGTGAACTGCAGAAGCATAGTGTTAGGATTGCAGTCAGTATCTGGTGACAGCCATGAGAGCTACTGACTTTATATCCCTCATAGGACATATGTTGCAACAAACCCTGTTATAACATTAAATGTATGAGGTTATTACAGCAACATGTCAATATTCGCCCTGTGTTTGTGCCTCCAGTCACAACTCTGTCAATCTTTGCACATATGTCATGCAGTAAGAGGTGCATATGTTCTGTACACCATGTTTATTGACATCATATCTGATTACAAGCCAGTGAAATAACAGACTGCTACAGTTTATGTATAGTAGGGGTTATATTTGAGGACATAACCTGGGCATTCTGTGGTTGTGTGTACAGTACTGAGGTCTGTGTACCTATGGTGATTGTCGACAGTGTGTGCATTGTGAATATGTAACTTGGCCTGTGTACAGAGTGTGGTAGATGTGATTGTTCTTGGTCCTCTTCTATCTGATGTTACATGCTGCTCCACTGTATGTTACCCTATCAGCTTACATGTTTGTAGGGCCAAACACACACATGTCCCATACCACAGACAGGCATCAGAGCACACTGTGTAGTGGCTCGGTATATGTAGGGTTAGTGTGTGAGTGGCACATCTGAGGATGGTGTTGATCAGATAGTCCATATATTGCAATATTACACTAGCTTACCATATGTGGCTATGTTCACGTTGGTTGTGGTTATGCACTTTCACACAGGTGTCTGTTACTCTGTGTTGTGACATGCTTGTAGAGCCTGTTATATATGCAGGTACATGTGTATTCCCCCATAGGAAATTGAGGCCAGTTTTGTGGCAGTCTGCCTGTAGCCTGCACAGTGCTTTGTTACATGCCTAGCAGCTTAGTGTACTTACCCAGTGAGATGTTATGCCCAGATACTTGCCAGATGTATTGCTGCTGGACCACCATAACAGTCATGTCTGTCAGACAAAGTGGTGGGATGCTGTGCAGATGTATGCCACTAACTTGTAGGTAGTATGTGGCCATGGCACCTCTGTACCAGTGGTTATTATGTGTCAGGACAGACAGGGGTGTGTGAATGCATAACCTATGGGGCAAATGTATGCCACTATTTACATGATATACCCATCTACAAGGCTGTTAACATCTACATTGTTTGAATCACAACACCAACAGTATAAAAATACAAAGAGCAGCAGACAGGTCAGTCATCAGGAACTGCAAGCAGCTATAAACCACACACTACGAAAATTTGACCTAGGTTTCGTCTTTTATTACAACAGACTTCTTCAGAACAACAGACTAAAAACTTTTAGATCAACTTCAGCCATTAAATACTCTCATACTAATGGAATCTAATTAGTGATAATTAACACATTCTGAGCATACCCAATTATCAAAAAAAGATGTAAATTGAACAAAAAAACACATATAATCACTCAATATGTAAATAAAAAAAGAAAAGAAAATTGTAATGAAATAAAAATAAAGAATAAAATATACTATAAGACACCAAAACAACATACAATTCACTAGCTATTCATATTAATGAATTAAAACACATATAAAAAAGGGCATTATTTTAAGCCAGTTACAGGAGTAGCAATGGGGGCAGTGTGTGCCTCCATATATGCTAACTATATTATGTCCTTCTGGGAACAAGAATATGTTTTTTCTAGCATGTTTAAGCAGTATATTCGGCACTATACCCACTTTTTGGATGACATTTTTGTGGTATGGGAGGGTAGTGTTGAGAAAATTGAGATGTTTATCGATTATATAAATAATACTGTGCAATTTTTGAAGTTTACCCATGCCTTTAGTAAGGATGAGTTGTCTTATTTGGATGTTAACTTGAAAATTGACAAAGTAAATAATTCATTGGTTTCTGGTATTTACAGAAAGCCCACCTTTTCAAATTCATATTTGAATTATTCTAGCTGGCACCCTGACCATCAGAAGAGGGCTATTATTAAAGGTCAGATGGTCAGAGCGGCCAGAATGGTTAGTGAAGATATTGATTTTTTGAAGGAGGTGGAATTTATCAAAGGTATGTTCTTAAAAAGAGGGTATCCTGCTGCTTTGTGCCAAGTTATAAGTGATGAGGTAATTAGAAAAGATATGATGGTACGTACAATGCCTTATTAACTATGAGGAGCAGTGAGAATACATCAAAGGGCGGTAATACTGATATATGTAGTGCCACTTTTAATACCGGGAGGGTGAGTGCGTTTGTAGGAAATGAAGATAGTGGTGGTTCTAATATTACTGAAAGTAGTATTTCAGATATTTATTTTATTACCACCTATTCTTATGATAGCCAGTATATAATAGATATTGTACGTAACAACTGGAGGTTGCTTAGACTTGATAATATGGTTTGGGATAAATTAAGTAACCCCCCAAAATTTGTTTATAGAAAAGGGAGATCTTTTAAGCAACTTTTTGAAAGGGGTGACTGGTGTGTTGAGGATGTAGTCAACATAAATAGGCCTAATGGTAACTTTAAGTGTGGGAGATGTAGTATGTGTCGTTATATCATGCTCACTGATTCTAAAATATTTGTGGCTAATTTAGCTATTAGTCTACATGGGCATTATGACTGTTATACCAAAAATGTTGTTTACTTAGCTAAGTGTTGCCAATGTCCTGCATTTTATGTAGGAAAGACTTGTAGAGCATTTAGGGATAGAATTAGTGAGCATGTATTGGATATCAGGTATATGAGAAATACCAACGCATTGGTCAGACATATAAAGCAATATAGTGGGCATGAATTTAAGTTTTGTGTCATACAATACATTAGTAAGGATAGTCAAGGGGGCATTTTAATGTTCATCTTGATATTAGTGAAATGAAGTGGCAGTTAACATTGGATGCCACAGTGTTCCCTGGCATCAACGACCATATTAGTATTGCCCCCATTTTAAAGCTAAGGCATCTTATGGGGTAAAATGTTTTTCACTTTGGTTTTATTATACATATTTTATATATACTTTATATATGTGTTTTAATTCATTAATATGAATAGCTAGTGAATTGTGTGTTGTTTTGGTGTCTTATAGTATATTTTATTCTTTATTTTTATTTCATTAAAATTTTCTTTTCTTTTTTATTTATATATTGAGTGATTATATGTGTTTTTTTGTTCAATTTACATTTGTTTTCTTGATAATTGGGTATGCTCAGAATGTGTTAATTATCACTAATTTGATTCCATTAGTATGAGAGTATTTAATGGCTGAAGTTGATCTAAAAGTTTTTAGTCTGTTGTTCTGAAGAAGTCTGTTGTAATAAAAGACGAAACCTAGGTCAAATTTTCGTAGTGTGTGGTTTATAGCTGCTTGCAGTTCCTGACGACTGACCTGTCTGCTGCTCTTTGTAACATCTACATTGTCAGGCTTGGTCCACATGTCTTGCACTAAGTGGTTCTGTGTATACCTCTGGACTGACCAGAGCATGTCAGACTGTCCACATATATTGGCCATATCTCTGTTGTAGTCCACAGGATCATTACGATGCTAGCAGTAGTACTGTACTATGATGTCCTTAGGATGTTTGTCAGTAGCCAATGGTGCACATGTTAAAAGCAGATGTGACCTCCCACACACAACATGTCTGTGAAGACAATCCCTATTACAGTAGCAATAGTCTACAAATATACCTGCAATACATTCCTGACACCCCTTGCACTAAGAGGTTGGGACTATTGGAGCTGAGGTAGGGCTCCACTCCATGTTCAGGACATATGGTGAATATATATATATATATATATATAATATATATATATATATATATATATATATATATATATATATATATATAATTATCTATATAGATATATACACATATACATATCAACATACATCGATGGATATGTATATGTACACACACACACACACACACACACACACATATATATATATATATATATATATATATATATATATATAAACACTCAGATATATACATATACAGAGCAATATATGTCTACACATATTCAGATAGAGATACATATGCACATATGTGTATGGATATCTACATATAGTTCACTGCTGTCATAAAGATTTCTGTAGTGTTTACTGTCTAAAAGAGTGCAGGCTAATAGCTTTAGTATTGTCCCATTTCAGATTTGCTGGCTCTGGGCCTGTTTAGTTTTGCAGTGATTGTTCTGAGCACATGACTACGCCATATTGAATTAGTAGAAGCCTTTCTTTACCTTCGTGGCAGGATTGTGTTGATTGGCTGCTAGCTAGTGAGGACTGGTTCTTTTGTGCTATTATTAAAAAAAAAGTTGTCTAAGGTTGTATCTTCTGGTATTTAAGCCCTAACTTTGAGAGGATTTATGTCTATACACACTGAGCAGAGTGGGGGAGGGGCATTGACTACAACTCTGATCTGAGATATATAACAATTAGTATCTTTTTTGGCTTATTTATACTGGTTATTGCTTCAAGCAATTTATATATATAGCACTTTTTATTGCCTGCTGCATACTTTTTACTGTATTTTATTGCTATTAACTAATCTGCATGGGTAACTGATTTGTTTGCAGTTAGAAGCATTCTGTAGAGTCTCTATTATCTGTTTAAAAATCTTTCATTTTGTGGTTCACTGCTGCCATAAAGATTTCTGTAGTGTTTACTGTCTAAATGAGTGTAGGCTAATAGCGTTAGTATTGCCCCATTTCAGATTGCTGGCTCTGAGCTTGTTTGTTTTTGCAGTAATTGTTCTGAGCACATGACTAGGCCATCTTGAATTAGCAGAAGCCTTTCTTTACCTTCGTGGCGGGATTGTGTTGATTGGCTGCTGGTTAGTGGGGGCTGGTTCTTTATTGCTTTTTTTTTAAAGTTGTCTAAGGTTGTATCTTCTGGTATTTAAGCTCTAACTTTAAAAGGATTTCTGTCTATACACACTGAGGAGAGTGGAAGAAGGGCATTGACTACAACTCTGATCTGAGATATATAACAATAAGTATCCTTTTTTGGCTTATTTATATTGGTTATTGCTTCTAGCAATTTTTATATATATATATATATATATATATATATATATATATATATATATATATATATATATATGTAGCACTTTTTATTGCCTGCTGCATACTTTTTACTGTATTTTATTGCTATTAACTAATCTGCATGGGTAACTGATTTATTTGCAGTTAAAAGCATTCTGTAGAGTCTCCTTGCTCCTTTATCTGTTTAAAAACTTTCATTTTGTGGCTCACTGTTGTTATAATATTTCAACAGTATTTGTTGTCTAACAAAGTGTAGGCTAATAGCTTTAGTATTGGTCCCCATTGTAGTTGCCCACCCCTACTGTAAATTTGATCTGGGACACTCCCCCAAGTCTAGTGTCATTAGCTCATTCTAATTAATACAGAGAGAACACATGAGAAGTCCTTCTGTTCCTCCTTTCTCCCTTTCTTTTAAAGAAAAAAAAATTGCCTGAATCCCCTTGTGTTCTGACTGTGCTTCTCAAACATTTTGGAAATATAGAGTATAGTTTAGTGCATTTATTAAAACTGTATTTGCATTAATATTGCTACAACTCAAACGCTCTAGGTTGCACTGCATTTGAATGGTTAAGTGTGTTTTAGCTGCTTTTCTGTATATATAGACTCCTATGTATATGTAGGCTAGCTATTTATTCTATTGTAAGACTGCCTCTTAAATAGTTTTTCAGTTGTGAACTTGCCTTGCTTCATTTAACAAGTTTTAAATTGCTAATTTTGTACAGTTTTAATTGCATTTACTGTTTAGGACTACACACACGTGTGGTAGCCTTTTCTGTGCTTATTTACTGTATTATTGCATTGTTTAGCCTGTTTTAACCAACAAAAATACTATCTTGTTTGCTTGTTTCCCACCTTTCCTAGCCAGTATAGTCCAGGTCCCAGACTCTGCTTGTCTCATTACTTTATTTTCTGTGTTCAAAGCTATCCAGACTTTGCTGTGGTAGAGGGAAGTCCCACTGCTTACCAGTGGGAGTGGTGAGCATTGTACTAACTATCTAAGACTAGAGGAGTGGTTTCCAGCTCTGAAATTGTAATTTTATTAGCCTTTTGGGCTAATTTCTATCTCTTTCAACTTTCTGGCTTAAAAAAATGCATGTGTTTGCACATTTTTTGTATCAAGCAGCATCGTGGGGTTACTGTTAAAGTATTCCAGGTGCCAGAAAGTCTGCTCTTCAAATTTTCCCTTAGAACTAGCTGGTTTCTCAGTAGTAGCACTAAAATCTGAACCACTTTGACTAACACTTGCTCTAGAACCTGCTGGAAAGCACTAGGAAGCCTGAAACATATGCAAGCACTAAACTCTCCTTGTCAATAAGGAGAAATTAATCGTGGGCACTAAATAGCCTATAATTGCCAAGTACCTTGCAAAGGTAAGGGAAAACAGCTCTTGTACTTTACAAAAAAAGCACCTAAACAGACATGTCCAAGGGTCAGCTTCTGGTGATTTCTTCTGTCCACCTGGTGAATCTGGGCATACTGGGTCAATGCAGCAACTGCCTCATGTACACAGACAGCCCTCTCCTCCTACCACCCAACATTACAACCTGCGAGAGATGCACTTACATAGCCAAAGTGGAAGCAAAGCTCTCTCCAGCCAAGATTGCTCTAGACAGTCAAGAGGTGAAGGTTAGCACCTGCACTACACCTCAAGCAACACATAGCCCTTCAAAACCCACACCATCAAAACCCACACATAGCAACACTAAACCCACATATGCGGAGGCCCTTAACATTAACCTGCCCAAGCAACAAGGACTTCCGAAGCTGAAACGCAAACAAAACCCACTCACAACCAAAGTGACACATAGCTCACAACACCAGTATGCCACCGAACAACAGCCCCTAAAGCAAGACAATGTACCCAACACTTTAGTCATAGGTGACTCTATAGTCAGGCACACTGATGTCCCACTCAAAAGGCTGAACAAGGAGAAAATTACAGTCAGCTGCCTGTCGGGTGCCAGGATCCACCACACAATGCATGCACTCAAGTCACTCCACAACAAGTACAAATACGACTCTGTTATTGTCCATGTTGGAGTGAATGACTTGAGATGTACCTCCCTGGACTACATGAAAAAAGGAAGAGCTCTCAGATCATGTGGCCCAGGCAGGTATGACCCTAGCCCTGAGTAGCATCCTGCCTTTGCCCAGAATGATACCACAGTATAATGACAAAATGATTTACTTCAACAATTGGCTAAGCTTCTGGTGTCATTCAAAGAGGATCCAGTATCTGTCTGCCTTGGAAGACATGATCGACAAACTATGATGCTTTGCGAGAGATGATCTGCACCTGTCACTCCTGGGATTCAGGTTACTGGCTAAAGCTCTTGCTACCCCTATAGTGCCTTTTTTAGGCAAGGTTCAAAAGACAAAACCACCACCGTCACAGATACAAGCATGCAAAATCTGAAGGCAATGCTACTCAATGCTAGAAGTCTAAACCTCAAAATGCACTCTCTCGAGGCACTCCTAAAAATGGAGAACATCGATATCTGTGCAGTAACTGAGACGTAGTTCATGGCTCCAGAGAGCACCCCTGCAATACCAGGCTACAACTCTTACCACAATTTTCGGCCACTAAACCAAGACTGAAAAACTAAAGATGGAGGAGTGTCCATATTCACCAAGGATATTCACACTTCCAGGCTGGTTGCCCAACACAATGCATCTGAAATTCTCCAGGTGCAACTAACACTAGGTAAGACTGCAATCCAAACTGTAGCTTGCTACAGATCCCCCACCATGCCCCGAGATTCTCACTACACCTTTCTAAACTTACTGGATAAGATACAACCAAGCACCCTAATACTGGGTGATTTCAACTACCCTGCCATTAACTGGGAAAACTACTCGGGTACCAACACCTTTTCCCAACAGTTCTTGGAATTCATAAATTCCAAAGCCCTGGATCAACTAATCCATTGTCCCACCAGGGGTTCTAATATCCTA
This sequence comes from Protopterus annectens, assembly GCF_019279795.1. Classification (NCBI taxonomy): domain Eukaryota; kingdom Metazoa; phylum Chordata; order Ceratodontiformes; family Protopteridae; genus Protopterus; species Protopterus annectens. Next base: position 402,730,206 of record NC_056729.1, on the reverse strand, counting down.
GACCTGGTCATTACCAGCATGAGAGATAGATGCTCCACACCAGTGGTCACCCCCTCATTGGTCAGGTCTAACCATAAGCAAATAACCCTTGACATTCACATCCCACCCCCAACCCCCAGTAAGGAAACCTCCATAAAAAAAACTTCTCCAAAGCCACCTTCATGCTACTAAAGTCAAATGTGACAAACTTCATGACACCCATGCAGATGGGATCTGAAAGTTCGATTGCTGAATCCTACACTAAGGACAAGCACATCCACTCGTGCATGAATTGTACTATCCCAAATAGAACCAAGATGCTCTCCTCCAAGAAAAGAAAGTCAATCTGGTGGTCCCCTGCCATAAACAAACTACACAACAGAAGGAAAAAACTGTTGCAGAAAAGAGGAATATCCCTTACCAGCCTCAGTAAGAAGCTGAGATCCCTCATAAAATCCTCAAAAGCTATTGTCAAAGATTCCAGAGGCAACCACAAGGCATTCTATAGTTATGTCAAGAATCTAAATGTCAATGCTCAGATCTGCTCTGAGCTACAACAAAATGGCATTATATACTGATCCCAAGGATATTGCCAATATCCTGGCAGATTGATTTAGTGCCAACTTCTCCCCCTCTCACCCCCTAAAGGGCCTATCTCAATACCAAAAGATTGCCAAATTCCGCTAAAAACAGCCACACAGGTAGAAACCGCACTCTCCAAAGCTAAGAATACAGCATCCATGGGACCAGATGACATCCCGGGCTGTGTACTAAATGAACTACAAAATGAACTGGCACCTCACCTAAGTGTCATGTTTAATCATAACCACACCTCAGGCTTTATGCTCAATGAGTGGTGCACAGCTACACTTATCCCACTCCACAAGGGGTGATCCACCTTGGATCCTGGTAACTACTGTTCTATCAGTCTGACTTGCCTGATCTGCAAGGGCATAGAAAGCATTATCATGGAACTTATAAACAAAGACATTGGCAACCTTCAAACGCAGGACCCCACCCAGTTTGGGTTCATGAAGAGCCGATCGTGTCTTCTGAACCTGATTGACTTCTTCAAATCAGACACCAGAGCTGTGGATAAGGGTAAGGTGGTCCACACAGCCTATCTGGACCTTGCCAAGGCCTTTGACACAATTCCCCACTCTGGAATCATAGATAAACTTACTAAGCTGGGCATAAATCCCTACGTCACTCGATGGGTTGCCAACTGGCTTACTGACAGAACCCAGACTGTAAAAGTAGCTGACTCCAAATCCAGCTCCAGACAAGTGACAAGTGGAGTACCTCAGGGTTCAGTCCTAGGACCACACTTGTTTGACATCTACTTCTCTGAAGTACAGGCCAACACTAAGGGACTCTGGCTAATAAAGTTAGCAGATGACTGCAAACTGGGAGCCATTATTGAATCCCCAAATGATGTGGATATTCTACAAAAGGGCCTTACAGAAACAGTGCTTGGTGCCAGAGCCATGGGCTCAAGCTCAATGCCAAGAAATGTATAGTTAGCCCCTTTGGGAAAAAACATGTACCCATGAATTACCACATAGGTGGCAATACACTAAACACCAAACGTGTAATGAGAGACTTAGGGACACAGGTGGACAGTGGTCTCATCTTCGATAACCACATCACCACAACAGTCAGGAAATCCTTCTATGTGGCACACCTCATCACTAAGGGCTTTTCATCCAGGAAAAAGGAGGTTTATTGTCCCACTGTACTCATCCCTCATTAGACCCATTATAGAGTATAATGCCCCATTTGGTGTGTACCTCACAAGACATCTGCAACAGCTGGAATGGCCACAGAAATACTTCACTAAAAGAATCACAGGCCTAAAGCAGATGCCATATGCTGACTGTCTAAAAAACTCCAGCTGTACTCTGTGGCATATCGTCTACTCAGAGGCGCTCTCTGCTTAACATACAAGGCCATGTCAAACCCTGAGCTGTTGGACATGCTCCCCTTAAAGAAATCCCAATCCCTCAGAGCCATATGCTCCAGGGATCTAAAACTTGTCATCACAATGAACAAAACATGCTGGAGGGATAGGTTCCTGACCCAGAGACTCCCCTTACTCTGAAATAGACTGCCCATACATGTCAAGCTGAGCACCTCCTTGGCCCTCTTCAAAAGGAACCTTGATGATTGGATGGGAGATAGGAAATTCACCCCAGGGATCATGTCAGTCACCCTGATAGACAGGGGTCCAGGGAAGTAAATATTGTGGGAAGAAATATCCAGGGAATTGTTATGGCTAGGCTTGTATAGGCCCTAGGGCCAATAGCCTAGTACCAACCTATGAACCTATGAGCCTATATATTGACAGTAATAGGTATATCAGAAGAGATATGTATGCACATATCATTACATATATCTACATATGTATCCACATAAATAGGCATATCTGTACACATAGGATGTGCATATATACACGCACACACACACACACATATATATATATATATATATACATATATATATATATATATATATATATATATATATATATATATATATGTACATATATATATATATATATATATATATATATATATATATATATATATATATGTACATACGAAGAGATGTACGCATGGCCATGTATATATGTTGCACTATACAGATGTGTATACAGACATATGTATGAGTATACATGTGTATGCATGTAGGCATATATTGACCTATTATATGTATATATCCATATTCCTGTCATGTGTAAACCTCATGGTTGTGTATACCCTCCCAGATGTATCTCACCGTATGTATCTGCTATGTGTACATTATGATAAAACAACATATGTTATGTAACCTTCATATCAATAACAAATACTACACAATTGTGGCAGTAAAGGCAATTGTTCAATACTGCTCAATATGTGTATTGACAGATATATTGGTAAAACACCAGCTGTCTTTACAGTGGTCATGGTGTAGTGGTTAAGTGTTGTGACTATAGTGTATAGGGTCCTGGGTTCAAGACCTGTAAGGGCTGTTCATTTTGTTGCTGGGCAGAACAAGCTCTATCGGATACAGAGTGGTTAAGGCAGTTTTGATCAGCTTTAAGTTGTTTTGCGCAAAGCTAAGTGATGCTAAGCTATTGGTAAATGTACAGGCACTTACACAGTGTAGGTTTCACTTACCAGTGCACAAATCAGCTCAGCTGTTATATTGTAGCAATGTTGATACTTGCTAAGCATGGCTTAGCCTTGGTAACCAGTTCACACCACCCAGTCTAATAACATAGCAGGGTAATGACATCTGTTATAAGTGTATGTCATGCCATGTACAATACATGCGCCTATGTGCTGTCATTACAGTAGCAAGGGGTGTGAGTGTCATGTGTGGGATACAGATGTATATGAGCCTTGTACAGCACTGTCATCCATGTGAATGTGTTGCATACAGGTATAGTAGCCCAGGGTACATGCTGTTATACTGGCATGTAGTGTATCATGGCGGTACTACTGTTGACAGTGCTTACCCAGGCAAGAGCAGAGTGCTAAATGTAGTACTGACAACAGGCTCACCTGCAGGCATAGCTGGACTCTGAGGCCTCCATGTTGTATCCCTGGTGTGTGAGCTGTGGCACAGTATATAACCCCTACTGGGTAATGATTTGACATGTAGAATGTAACTGTAGACTACCGTCTGTACAGCACATGTTAGTGAGGGTTTCTGACATGTAGGTATGGCATACATATTGTTGTCAAATGTCTATCTGTCAGCACACTCATCCTACTGCATAGCTACTTGCCAAGCTGATGACTGTCAGTCCCTGTACAGATGTGCAGATGGCAGGTATAGAGCTGGGATATGTACAGGCAACATAAGCTTGATTGACACTGACATGTCTGCTCAGCTGTGTAAGAACTGGCACATATAGGAGATGGCACCCTGTATGCACCACACACCACTGGCACCTCCACTACACTACCACAGTCAACAGAACATGCTTGTGCACAGGTCTCCATCACAGACACTAACCATGCATTGTAGTGCATGTTGCATGCATGTCAACTTGATCACCTCAGTGGCCATGTGCAAGAGGCACCTGGAGGATTGGCTGATGCATGTCATTATCAGCCTGAGAGCCACCATGGCAGGTGGCAGGATACCACTGTACACACAACCCCTAGAGAACCCATCTCTCCTTGGACAATACCTAGGTACACAGCTATGACCACCTGCAGCGATGCACCCCTGTACTGACACATGTGTACATGTGCATGACTAAGTATAGCAGTGTCCGTGTGTTAGCACACCTGTACTTGGAAATTCAATGAGGGCCTTCACAGCCTCCACAACACCCATTGCCATAGTCAGTTGTGGCTGCTGCTGTGTGGGACATTACATGTACCCTGTTAAGCTCCTCTCCATACCAGCTAGATGAGCCTTGCAGAGCCAGCACAACAGTGTTGTAGAAATAGGTTGATAGGCATGGGATACCCACTGTGGTCTGGTAAGTGTGTGTATGTGTGCATGTCCTTATATCTGTAGGGTACAGCATTCCGAGGCCACATACTCCTATTACAATACCCATTGCCACACAGTAGTACAGATAGTGTTGTTGCTGCTCATAGGTGAGGCATGACAATGCAACAACCTACTATGCATGTGGCACATGCATTAGATGCATATCCCTGTAGTACCACTTTTGGGGTATTCTATGGGTTGTATTACAGTTGTGGCCAATGTGTGATGGTGGGTATGGCAGATTGTCATCATGGGCTTCAGGTAGTACAATATTCACTGGGGGAATGTGGGTGCTGTGTACACTGTCATTCCACCAAGGCACACCCGTATATGTCCCATGTACCACGTTATGGTTACCACTGTCACCATCAACCATACAGGTAACTGATTCCACAATCCAGGCCAGTTATGCATGTGCTGTGTGCAGCCTACCTGTAACACATTGGACACATGGTCAAGTTAGTTAGTTGTAACATGTAACCTGGGACACACTGCACCCTAAACGCTGTGTGGTGTGTGCAATGTAAGCCACACACTTCAATATCACTACATACCTAGGTAGGGGTCTAATCCCAGTGTTGCCAAGTAACAGCATGCATATATGTGGATGGGTCTACATCAGGTTCCAGGGTATACACACCCTAGCGCGTCACCTGTCCATGTGGCACAGGCAATAACCATTATACTAACTTGTGACATGTGTTCAACTGTACCCCAGATATGTCACAGCCATGGTGCCACCACAGTGTCATACCCTGTTGTGGAATATGAATGCAGACCAACCACATGCTGACACGTGTACACCTACAACACAAATGGATAACATTATAGAGACCGCAATCAACCAGTGTTACTAACAGCTATAATGCATCATTGCTGGATGGTTACACTACCTGACATATATGCATTACACTTCACTCCTTACAACATGTTACACTGCAGTACTGTGGTACACTGTAGTAGAGTCACCATGTGCATCAAAACCATATTAGCCTGTCCCTGCATTGATGGTATGGATGACAGGGATGTGGCACAGATATCATCATATGCACAGGGCATCTTCATGCTTACACATGTACACCCACACCATAAGTGGATAACATTATAGAGACCACAATCAACCAGTGTTACTAACAGCTATAATTCATCATTGCTGGACGGCTACACTACCTGACATATATGCATTACACTTTACTCCTTACAGCATGTTACACTGCAGTACTGTGGTACGCTGTAGTAGAGTCACTGTGTGCATCAGAACCATATTAGCCTGTCCCTGCGTTGATGGTATGGATGACAGGGATGTGGCATCATCATATGCACAGGGTGTGTTGTTGGTTTGTCAGAGGCCAAGGGTGAGTCATACATTTGACACCATGTGTGTGGGTGAGGGGTGTACTGTGGTGAGCTGGGCATGGTGATGTGGTGTGTGTAGGTATGGGTTGCCCTAGGTATGTTTGTATAGTGTGTTTGGTATAAATGCACACAGTTCTGCCATGTGGCTGCCCTACACAGGTGTTTATGGACAGCTGCAGACCATACCTGGCAGGGTGTGCAGTTCACTGCCTCCAGCCACGGACACATGGACTGTGCCTGCCAGGGGTTCCATCCCGGTATAGGCTTCAATGTGCTACTATCACCTGCTGATGACAAATGTCCGCTGGTACCAGGTTCCTCCTGGAACTGGCCAGGACCATGTGCACATGGCTTGCTGTGCTCTGGTGTGGACAGCCCCCCCACACTGCCAGGACTGGTACTGCCACTCTGGGAGCCCCTTGGTGTCCTAGCATGTCCACATTGACTGCCAGCTGTTGGTGTTGCTGGCCTATGTCCACATAGCTGTCGCCGCACCCCCACCACATGTTCAAGCATGGACATACCCCCGGCAATGAAGGCCATCATCTCACCATGCCATCTATCCATGAGCTCGGTATAAGTACAGATGGCACCAGACAGTTCAAGGATGTTGTCACTTACAGATGTGAGAGCAGCCCACTGCAGCCTCAGGACCTGTCTGATGTAATGTTCCATACGTGTCTGCACCACCATGACAGCCTGAAACATGCACCTGCTGGAACCAGCTTTGTCGTCTCTGCCAGGGGCATGTTGTCAAGCGGCCCTACCACGAGCACCCTGAGACATCTGCCTATGTGGTGCCCTGCCGGACATCCAGCCATGCCTGCTGTGATCAGACACAGTAGGCATGGTTATGACACTTTCCTGTGCACTGCCACCAAACGCTAACTGTCCCTCCACTATGGCCACTGGTGATGGGGTATGTATAGGCACTGAAACTGTGTGCAGGGTTGGGGTGGCTAAAAGGGGGATGTCAAATGATAGCGCAGTGTTGGCCCCTGACAACCTCACCTGTGCCTCAACAGTACTATCATCATCTTTGGTGACTGTATGGACACCAACATCAGACTGCATGCAGGCGGGACCCTGACCCACCTCGCCACCTGTGGGGGAAAATGATAAATGCACTTTAGAATCTGTACAGCATTGCCTAACAGTACACACACCCACACCCACACACACACACACACACACACACACACACACACACACACACACACACACACACACACACACACACACACCATTGTAATACCTACCTGTCCATGACTTTACAGACAGTCCAAGTAAAGTAAACTCCACGTGTGAAGAAGGCCAAACCAAATGGATTAAAAAAACAGCTTTATTAAGCAACAAAGTAAAATGAATCAAGCGCTTTCACCAGGTAAATACCTGGCTTTCTCAAGATAAAACATAGTACACCTGAGATGCTTAAATACATGTGTAATTGATCACGTGATTTCTAATTGATGTAGTACCGACCAATATTTTTTAGAAGAAATAGATTTTTTAAAAAAACTTTTTTATGAAAGGGGTTATCCAACCCATTTAGTTAATAACCTGGCTCAGGAAGTGATTGACAACTGGCCATCAAAACATTTTCCATTGCTAGGTATTGGTCTTCAAAGGGTTGAACAGACTGAACAAACTGAACAACCTACATAATAGTTTTATACATACATTTTCAGAAGACACACAACAGGTGGAACATATAGTGTCTAAATATTGGCCAGTACTAACATTACATGATGATTTTAAGGATATAGTGCAGGATAACCCTAATTTTGTGAAAAGAAGGGACATTAATTTAAAAGATTTATTTGAAAGAAGGCATTTTTTAGATTCGGGTTATAGTTTATCTAAACCTGCTACTTATAAATGTGGGACATGTAAACAGTGCAAACCACCAACGACCAGCAAAAAACGATAGTGAACACGCAGTAATGAAGAAATAATGATTATTTATTTATAATTCCTTCAAATCCAGACCGGTTTCAGCTATTCAGCTTTTATCAATGAATACAATAAAGTTTTTTTTATTGTATTCATTGATAAAGGCTGAATAGCCGAAACATTATAATTATATAATAAATATTATAATTGTGGGGCAAAAGGGGTTGTATACATAGGACTATGCACGCAATGCCTCAGTTTTTACATATGGAAAACTGAGAGAGCACTTAGGAAAAGAATTTACAAGCACCAATACGATATTTCCAAAAAGAAAGACATAAATGCTTTTTTAAACATTTAGTTTCTTGCCCCAACATGCAACTCAAGTTCATGGTCCTTGAGCAGGTAACACAGGATGCTAGGGGAGGTGACTGGGAAACACGTCTTGAATACAGAGAGCTTCTATGGCAACTCAGACTCAATGCTGCCAGACCTCCGGGTCTTAATGAGAATATCAGCATATCCAGTGTGCTTAAACTGAGAAGAGCTAGGCTATGAATTTTATTAAATTTCCGAATTTTATAATCACAATTCATGATTGTTTTATATTAAATTATATTACATTTATATATTTGCATTTTCAAATGTATTTATTTGCATATATTTTTTGTAAATTTATTATCGCAGTGAGTTTTTTAGTAATTTTTAAAAAGCTTTAAGATCTATTACAAATACTATTTATGCTCACATGGGAGATTTATGCATCAAGTAAGGGTATTTTTATTTAATTTAATTCAATTCAACTGAATGTTTCACACATCAATTAGAAATCACGTGATCAATTACACATGTATTTAAGCATCTCAGTTGTACTATGTTTTATCTTGAGAAAGCCAGGTATTTACCTGGCGAAAGTGCTTGATTCATTTTACTTTGTTGCTTAATAAAGCTGTTTTTTTAATCCATTCGGTTTGGCCTTCTTCACACGTGGAGTTTACTTTCCTTGATTTGCCTTGGTTCATTTGGATTTACTTCTTACTTTACAGACAGTCCCATGTATATGTCGCTGTGTAACCCATACTGCATCACACTTGGTAACATACACACATTGATACCACTCATTAACATATCAGTCCTCTAAATGCCTACACAAACGATCACAACACTAGATCTGTTACTACATTACTTGCCTGACCTGTGTGAAGTGGTTTAGATGGCCTCACTGCTGTCATTTGGTGTTCACCCTGTGTATGTCTGGACATCATGAGCATGGCCTCTATATGTGTCGGCTACTATGTTCTATCCATAATATCACACACTGGTGCATCATGTGTATGTAATGCTCAGTACATGCCAGATATGTTGCTCAATCAGCCTATCATATGACAGCTGCAATATTTGGATACACCCCATGGTGTTGACTAGTACTTCCCCAATGCATCTGTAGTGCTGCATACATGGGTTGTAGTTGACCTCTCTGCTGAATGCGATATTAAGGGAGTACCTGGTGTCACCTCCCATCTCAATGCCTGTTGCATGCTACAGACCATATTATACTATCAGCTGTCCTGTGATTACACACATGACAAGTATTCCTGGTGTGTAATGTGGCAGTCCATGTCTGCATGATCCCAGAGGGGAGGTACTGCTGTATGAACACCCCACAATCACACATGTGCATACATGGCCAGCCACACAAACACACACACACAGGCACGCATGCATCTTACATGCATCAACCTCCCTCCACTTTACCAGAGTGACCCTACAAGCAAACTAACTGCCCACCAGGACACACACACACACACACACACACACACACACACACACACACACACACACACACACACACACACACACACACATAGGTAAAGTTGCACAATGATAGTACACACAGTCCTATTACTCCTCTGTTAACATGCATAACATATGGTACCCAACAGCATGCAGTGCAGCTATAGTCAATCCATGCTAGCAACAGTATACATGTATGTGATGCATGTGCTGTGTCACTAGGTTAAGCCACTTCCCCTGGATACTACTGCACCCATGTACACAGTATTGCTGTGCACCTGTTCTGCACCCTGCCATGTACTGTGCACCACACCTCACAGGTGTACAGCCCATTGCTGAATGTGTACTACTGTGTCAGTTATGTCAGCTTTAATGCTCACAGCCCCTATGTTTTCCAGCAACACATACCTGGGATGATATGTGGACAGATGTCATTTGTGAATGCCTGATGTCTGATTCACAGCTATCAACATCAGCGGACCATGTATGACCAATCCTATACTCTTACACTGACAACCATCATAGCATACCATGGCTATGGGGTGTGTACACACCCTTATTGATATGACGCACCCATCCTTGATCTGCAATGGGACCACATCATCGCAGATTTTAACAGTACATGAGCCCAATATGTGACATATGTCCTGTACTTTCACATGCAGTGTCTAGAAAATGTGTTAAGTGTGCGGATGCTGACCACAATGAATACACACTGTGTGGGCATATGTGTGCACACCCTTATCATGGCAGTTTTTGTTCCTCTTGTTGTGTGTACTATAGCAGTCACTGCTCCTGGCAGGGGTATACCAGCGTGAGCCATCTGCATTTGCCAGTGTATGTTCAGTCTTCCCAACACATGTCCCCCAAGCTGCATGATTGCAAGGTCTACTCATGTGCACATCCCTTGGTGTTCATACACTGCCATTGTTATTGCTGTGGGGGTAGGGTTATGGCTTCCACAGATCCTGAACCTGACTATGTGCAGATACAGCCATTCTTAGCATCCTTAGGATCCCTGCTGCAGTACATTAGTATGTCATGCTGACACCCCTTCCCCCCTCCTTCAGCCTTTTTGCAGATGCATGATAAATAAGCCCTACACATGTGTGTCACTTTGCAGTGTCCCATACACTGAACACCACATGTTACAGCCTAGTCCCAGCTGATAATGTGGACCACTGTAATGCCTTATGCCATAGTGTATCTCTGCAGCAGTTGCCATTGTCCTACAGGTATATACACTGGTGTTGCACTGTATATGTGTGTTGTTCCAAACATGTCCCTGCTGTAGGCCATGTCTCCCACCATTATGTTACTCCCTGTGGATACATTCCTCAGTGACAGAAAGTTAGTTATCATGCACGTGTCTGACATACCCTTCCAATACCCCTTCATGGTCACCCCTGTGATGCCGTGCATTTCATAGCAACAATATGTGCACATGTTCATAGGTTCATAGGTTGATACTAGGCTATCTGCCCTAGGGCATTTATAAGCCTAGCCAGAGTGTGTTTGGCTTTTGCCACACTTTTAGATTAGTTGACTGTGCCTCTGTATAGTAGGTCACAGAAGATAGCCCTTTTAAGGTTAGTTTACTGTGCCTCTGTCTAGTAGGGACACAGAAGTGATCCCAGAGGTAAACCTACGATCTCCCATCCACTCATCAAGATTTCTCTTGAAGAGGGTCATTGAGGGGCTCTGCCTAACATGGATTGGGATTTAGTTCCAGAGTGAGGAGAGCCTCTGGGATATGAATCTGTCCCTCCATCATGTCCTATTTATTTCTGTGCTGAGGTTTAAGTCCCTGGAGTGTGTAGCTCTAAGGGATTTGGATTTCCTGAGGTGGAGCATGTCCATTAATTCTGGGTTGGACATGGCTTTATATGTCAGGTAAATAGCAACATAAGGTTCTGATGAAGTCTGATTACAGATGAAAGCGCTTAACCCTGTTTTTGTATACTAGTGGTCTGTGTTTGTGATTGTATCTGCAATAAATTTCTTCATTTCAACATTCGTTTTGTATCCAGTGGAATATTTCGTTAAGTGGACACTTTTCTACACTTCATTGCCTGGGCGTTGTGCAGTTGTGAGTTGCAGCCTTGAGGGCAGCCTGAATTTTACGTTTTATATGTCAGGCACAGATCGCCTCTGAGAAGGCAGTAAGCAACCGAGCAGAGCTGGAGTTTCTTTAGCCTAACTGCGTAGGGCATCTGTTTGAGTCCCTTGATCCTCTTGGTGAGGTACTTTTGGGGTCTTTCCAGTTGCTGCAGGTGTCGGGTAAGGTACATCCCAAATGGGGCATTGTATTCAATTATGGGCCTGATGAGTGATGAGTAGAGGGGCACAATGACCTCTCTTGATCTAGATGTGAACCCTTTTGTGATAAGGTGGGCTATATAGAAGGTCTTTATAACCACTTTGGCAACATGATTGTCAGAGAAGAGGTTGCTAATCTACTTGGGTCCCTGAATCCCTAATTACTTCTTCCATACTTAATGGATTACCACCTATGTGGTCATTTGTGGGCACTTTGTTTTTCCAAAAGGGGATGACTATGCATGTTTTGGAATTTAGCTTTAGGCAATGGCTCTGGCACCAGTTACCCATCTCTGTGAGACCCTTTTGGAGGATGCTTGTGTCAGTCAGTGAGTCGATTATGACACCCAGTTTGCAGTCATCTGGGAACTTGGTCAGCCATAGTCCTCTCGTGTTAGCCTGTACCTCAGAGAATATATACCGAACAAGAGAGGTCCCAAGACTGAGCCTTGTGGGATGCCACTTGTAATTGGTTTGGAGTCTGACATGGCACCTGCAATTCTGACCATGTGGATTCTATCACTGAGCCAGTTTGCAGCCCATCTTGTGACATAGGGGTTGATATTTAAGCTGGTGAGCTTATTTATGATGCCCGAGTGGGCTATTGTGTCGAAGGCTTTTGCGAGGTCCAGGTAGTCTGTGTGGACTACCTTCCCTGCATCTATGGCCTTGGTGACTGTTTCAAAGAAGTCGACCAAGTTCAAGAGGTAAGATCTGCCCTTAACAAAGCCGAATTGGGTAGGATCCAGTGTTTGGAGGTTCCCAATGTCTTTGTTTATGAGTTCCATGATGATACGCTCCATACCTTTGCAGACCAGTCTAGTCAGGCTTATAGGTCAATAGTTTCCGTGGTCTGTTGTGGCACCACCCTTGTAGAGTGGGACCACTGTTGCTGTATGCCATTCCTTGGGTACATATCCTGTAGTAAGGCTGAGATTGAACAGTGACTTTATGTGAGGGTTCAGTTCTTCTTGGAGCTCATGTAAGACACAGCCCAGGACACCGTCCGGTCCCATTGATGCTGCGTTTTTTGCTTTGGAGAGGGCAGCTCTCACCTGTGCATCTGTGATGTCAGGGAGGCTACACTCTGTTGGGATAGACATTTGCTCTTTTGGGGGGGAAGGGGTAGTTTGCACTGAACCTGTCTGCCAGGATGTTGGCAATTTCTGTGGGTTCAGTGTATTTTTTGTCATTTTGCACTAACTCATGACATAACTAAAGAAGGCCTTGTGATTATCTTTAGTGTCTTGTGCAATTTTTCTTTTGAAGCTGGCCTTAGATGATTTTATGAAGGATTGTAGTTTCTTGTTAGTACTGATCAGAGATGCCTTCCCTTTTTGGGATTTTGCTCTATCATGTAGTAGCTTCCTCCTTCTGTTGTATAGCTTATTTATGGCTGGGGTCCACCAGACAGGTCTCCTGCCTTTGGAGGAGTCAGTCTTGGTTTTATTTGGGATAGCATGATCCATGCATTCCTGTAGGTATCCATAGAATGCGTTTGTAAAGGATTCTGTGGTTTGGGCCATATTTTCTACTGACCTGGGGGCTTTGAAGGATTCCACCTCAGTTTTGAGAAGTGTGAAGTTTGCTTTTGAGAAGTTTTTCACCGTGGTTTCCTTGGCTGGGGGTGGGGATGGGATATGGATGTCCAGTGAGATTAATTTATGGTCAGATCTTACCAATGAGGGGTATACCTCTGGTATGGAACATAGAGCCCCCATGTTGGATATGATCAGGTCCAATATGTTTTCCCCTCTTGTAGGAGTGGTGACCAGTGGTTCCATAGCATTTGAGTTTATAAATTCTAGGAACTGTTGGGCAAGGGTGTTGGGGCTTGAGTAGTGCTACCAGTTTATGTTTGGGTAGTTGAAGTCACCCAATATAATGGTGTTTGGGGAGACCTTCATATTCTCCAGTGTTCTCAGGAAAGCAGAGTGGGGTTCCTGAGTTTGAGAGGGTGGTCTGTAGAAGGCTACAAACTGAAAGGCAGTTTTGCCCACTGTTAGTTGCACATGGATGGTCTCTGATGCTTCGTGCAGTGCCACTAACCTGGAGGTGTTGGTATTTTTGATGAATATGGATACTCCCCCTCCTTTTGTGGTTCGGTCCGAGTTTTGGAGCCGAAAAGCATGGTATGAGGTATAACCTGGTAGTGTTGGGGTGCTCTCGGGAGCCTTGAACCAGGTTTCTGTTACTGCACAGATATCGATATTCTCCATACTGAGGAGAGCCTCAAGTGCGTGCATATTGAGGTTTAGAATTCTGGTAATGAGCAGCATTACCCTTAGTTTTTTTTTCCTTGTGTTGTCAATGGAGGTGGGTTTGTCTTTTAAGCCTTGCCTAAAAATGGCAATATGGGGGTGACAATAGCCTTAGCCAGTATTTGAAAGCCCAGGGGTGACAGGTGCATGCCATCACTAGCGAAGCAATGTGGCTTGTCGAGCATGTCATCCCAGGCTGACAGACACTGGATCCCCTTTGAATGACACCAATACTTTAGCCAATTGTTAAAATTGATAATTTTGTCTTTATACTGTGGCATCATTCTTGGTGAGGGTAAGATGCTACTCAAGATCAGGGTCATACCAGCCTGGGCTACATGATCAGAGAGCTCCTCTATGTCTCTTTTCATGTAGTCCAGGGAGGTACATCTCAGGTCATTCACACCAGCATGGACAATGACGGAGTTATATTTGTACATGCTTTGGAGTGACCTGAGTGCTTGTGTTATGTGGTGGATCCTGGCACTCGACAGGCAGCTTACAGTGACCTTCTCCTTGTTCAGCCTGGTGAGTGGGACGTCAGTGTGTCTGTCAATAGAGTCACCTATTACAAGTGTATTAGGTGTGCTGTTTAGCCTTAAGGGCTGTGACTGTGTGGCACACTGACTTTGTGAACTATGTGATATGTGGGTATTGTTGTGGGGTAGCGGTTGCTTGGATGTCTGCTTTGGAGGTCTCTGCTGCTTGGGCAGATTTTTATTTAGAGCCTCCGAGTATGTTTTTGTGTAATTATGTGTTTGGTTTGCTGTTGCGATAGGTCTATGTGAGACTGGATTTGTGGTGTGTGTGGTTAACTTCTCCTCCTGACTGACTGTGTCAGTAGTGGGCTGAGAGAGCTCACCCTCCAGTTTGGCTATATAGTTGCATCTCTCACATATATTTGAGCTTGTTGGGAGGAGGAGAGGGTGATCTGTGTACATAAGGCAGTTGTAACATTGCCTCAAGATTCCCAGATTCACCAGCTAGACTGGAGAGTAAACCAGAAACTGACTTTTGGACATGCCAGAATAGTATAAGGAACTACTTTCTGACTGATCAAAAAGGACCAATAGGGAGCCAAGTACTTAAAGGGAGTATAAGAGGGGTGCAGTGCTTTAGTTTATTAGTGCTTACTTATAAGATTACTTATACGAGCAAGTGCATGGCTTTAGAATGAAAATAGAGTGCTTACTTTGAGATTTAGAACAGTTCTAAGGGAAAAAGTGAAGACCAGACTTTGTGGAGCCCGGAATAGTTTAAACCCGTTTAAGCAGCGCTGCCCGATGCTGCGTTATGCGCAAAATCACACAAAACTGCGCAAATGTGGGTTTTAAAGCAGGGAAACTGAAAGAGATAGGAATTGACCCAAAATGGCCAATAAGCTACTAGTTTCAGTGCTGAGACCACTCCTCCAGGGACAGATAGGCTGCTCAAAGCTCCCCACTCTCACTGGTGAACAGAAAAGCTTCCTCCTATCCAAGTAAGGATATGGGCACACATGAAACTATACCACAGTCCGGAATTCAGCAAAACCTGAAATATGGACTAATCTAGTTCAGCAAAGCCGGAAAAAGAGAATATATATATATTTTTGTTTTTTTTCAGGAAACAGCAGAAAAAAACATGGAAAACACTGTAAATGCTATAAACAGGCTAGCAAACTTCAGTGTGTAGCCTACAACAGTTATACAATACAAAAATGACTTAAATTGATATAAAACAAGTGTAAAAACTATAAAAAGCAGAGGGCAAATGCAATTTAAACTTTTTAAAGCACACACAGATCAGTTAGAAATTCACTTTTTAGGCGGGAAAAGGCAGTCGGAGCAAAAAAACAGAGGAAAAAAATACTTAAATCTGGAAAAGTCTCACTTGGGTCTCTTTATTGCCTGTATCACGCTGCAGGACACCATGAAACTAATCTAGTTCAGCAAAGCCGGAAAAAGAGAATATATATATATATATTTGTTTTTTTCAGGAAACAGCAGAAAAACACATGGAAAACACTGTAAATGCTATAAACAGGCTAGCAAACTTCAGTGTGTAGCCTACAACAGTTATACAATACAAAAATGACTTAAATTGATATAAAACAAGTAAAAAAACTAAAAAAGAAGAGAGGGCAAATTTAAACTTTTTTTAACACACACCACACACACAGTTAGAAATTCACTTTTTTTTAAGGGGAAAAGGCAAAAAGCAAAAAAAAAAAAAAAAAAATACTTAAAAGAAGGAAAACTTCTCTTGGGTCTCTATTGCCTGTATCACGCTGCAGGACACCACGAGGAGCTGTGTGGAGTTGTATACTGGTGCAAAACTGCGCAAATGCGGGTTTTAAAGCAGAGAAACTGAAAGAGATAGGAATTGACCTAAAATGGCCAATAAGCTACTAGTTTCAGTGCTGAGACCACTCCTCCAGGGACAGACAGGCTGCTCAAAGCTCCCCAGTCTCACTGGTGAACAGAGAAGCTTCCTCTTATCCAAGTAAGGATATGGGCAACACAGGAAACTATACCACAGTTTGGAATTCAGCAAAACCTGAAATAAATCTGGACTAATCTAGTTCAGCAAAGGCGGGAAAAGAGAATATTTTTTTTTTGTTTTTTTTCAGGAAACAGCAGAAAAACACATAGAGAACACTAAATGCTATAAACAGGCTAGCACACTTTAGTGTGTAGCCTACAACAGTTATACAATACAAAAATGACTTAAATTGATATAAAACATGTGAAAAACTGTAAAAAGCAGAAGGCAAATGCAATTTAAACTTTTTAAACCACAGATCAGTTAGAAATTTGCTTTTTAGGCGGGAAAAGACAGTCGGAGCAAAACAACAGATAAAAAAATACTTAAATCTGGAAAAGTCTCTCTTGGGTCTCTCTGTTGTCTATACCACTCTGCAGGACACCACGAGGAGCTGTGCGGAGTTGTATACTGGTGCAAAATCACAGAAATGTGGGTTTTAAAGCAGGGAAACTGAAAGAGATAGGAATTGTCCCAAAACGGCCAATAAGCTACTAGTTTTTGGCTGAGACCACTCCTCCAGGGACAGATAGGCTGCTCAAAGCTCCACACTCTCACTGGTGAACAGAGAAGCTTCCTCCTATCCAAGTAAGGATATGGGCAACACAGGAAACTATTCCACAGTCCAGAATTCAGCAAAACCTGAAATCTGGACTAATCTAGTTCAGCAAAGGCGGGAAAAGAGAATATTTTTTTTGTTTGTTTTTTTTTTGCTTTTTTGTTCAGGAAACAGCCGGAAAATACACAGAAAACAATGTAAATAATATAAACAGGCTAGCACACTTTAGTGTGTAGCCTACAACAGTTATACAATACAAAACAACTTAAATTGATAAAATTAAGTGCAAAACTGTAAAAGCAGAAGGCAAATGCAATTTAAACTTTTTAAAGAACTGATCAGTTAGAAATTCACTTTTAGGCGGAAAAGCAGTCGCAAAAAACAGAAAAAAATACTTAAATCTGGAAAAGTCTCTCTTGTGTCTCTCTGTTGCCTGTATCACTCTGCAGGACACCACGTGGAGCTCTGCGGAGTTGTATACTGGCACAAAACCCCACAAATGCGGGTTTTAAAGCAGGGAAACTAAAAGAGATAGGAATTGACCCAAAATGGCCAATAAGCTACTAGTTTCAGGGCTGAGACCACTCCTCCAGGGACAGATAGGCTGCTCAAAGCTCCCCACTCTCACTGGTGAACAGAGAAGCTTCCTCCTATCCATGTAAGGATATGGGCAACGTAGGAAACTATACCACAGTCCGGAATTCCGCAAAACCAGAAATCTGGACTAATCTAGTTCAGCAAAGGCGGGAAAAGAGAATTTTTTTTTCTTTCAGGAAACAGCAGAAAAACACACAGAAAACACTGTAAATGCTATAAACAGGCTAGAGCACTTTAGTGTGTAGCCTACAACAGTTATATAAAACAAAAACAACTTAAATTGATACAAAACAAGACACCACGAGGAGCTGTGTGGAGTTGTATACTGGTGCAAAACTACGCAAATGTGGGTTTTAAAGCAGGCAAACTGAAAGAGATAGGAATTGACCTAAAACAGCCAAAAATCTACTAGTTTCAGTGCTGAGACCTCTCCTCGAGGGACAGATAGGCTGCTCAAAGCTCCCCACTCTCACTGGTGAACAGAGAAGCTTCCTCCTATCCAAGTAAGGATATGGGCAACACAGGAAACTATACCACAGTTCGGAATTCAGCAAAACCTGAAATAAATCTGGACTAATCTAGTTCAGCAAAGGCAGGAAAAGAGAATATTTTTTTTTTGTTTTTTTTTTGTTTTTTTTCAGGAAACAGCAGAAAAACACATAGAAAACACTAAATGCTATAAACAGGCTAGCACACTTTAGTGTGTAGCCTACAACAGTTATATAATACAAAAATGACTTAAATTGATGTAAAACAAGTGCAAAAACTATAAAAAGCAGAAGGCAAATGCAATTTAAACTTTTTAAAGCACAGATCAGTTAGAAATTCACTTTTTAGACGGGAAAAGGCAGCCGGAGCAAAAAAACAGAGAAAAAAAAATACTTAAATCTGGAAAAGTCTCTCTTGGGTCTCTCTGTTGCCTGTATCACTCTGCAGGACACCACGAGGAGCTGTGCAGAGTTGTATACTGGTGCAAAACCATGCAAATGCAGGTTTTAAAGCAGGGAAACTGAAAGAGATAGAAATTGACCCAAAATGGCCAATAAGGCAGGAAAAGAGAATATTTTTTTTGTTTGTTTTTTTTCAGGAAACAGCAGAAAAACACACAGGGTACAGAGAAACCTTCTCCAAAAAACATGACCTGGATCAGTGCACAAGTTATACAAACAAAGCTAGATCCAGCTGGCCTGAATCTAGTCTATGCTACAGCAAACAAGGCATACCGATTTCAGAAAGAAACAGTTCAAGTAAGCATGCGCAATAAGCCTTTAACCAGAAATTTCCAGCTCAGAAGGGCAGAATCTAGCCTCTCCTCCAACAACAGTGCAGACCACAAACCTTCTTAATGTAAAATAACTGGCCTGAAGCCGAGGTCCTTAACCCAGAACTAATGCACTTTTAGAATAACAGACACTGAGCCTTCAGTCAGCAGTTCCCAACTTAGAAGGATGTACACTACCTTTCCTGCCATAACAGTGCAGACCACAAACCTTCTTAATATAAAACAACTGGTTTGAAGCCCAATTGCTTAAACCAAGGGCCTTAGAATAACAGTTACAATTTAATCAGGCTACTAACAAGCAGTAATAAAGGCAGCAGGATAAATTCAATTGAGTACTTTTAAGAAGAGGCAAAAGCAAAATAAGGTAATAAAGTAGGAAGAAACACAAATACAGTAAGGCAGATGAAGTGCAAATTTTTTTTGAGATGAAGGAAACTGAGCAGATTAAGATACTATAGGGGGATGCCCTTCCCAAGTGCTCTCGCTGTACACCGCAGAGGAGATGGGACTGGTAGGAGTATCCAAAATCAAAATATGATCTCACTGTACTCAGTTGAGTGAGCAAATGAGGTGGGTCCAGGAGGAGTGTGCAAAAAGAGATTTACAGCAGGGGAGGGCAATTCCAAAGGCACCAAGATTAACACCACAACAAGAAACAAGGAGGGGGTGGGGAACTAACTGCAGAGAGACAGAGACACAATATTTACTGAATCAAAGACACACAATATTTACTGACTCAAATCTTAAATAAGTGCAGAAAAATATACTTAAATCAGCTTGTGTCCAGTTGATATATGCAGACAAGTCTCAGTAGCCAGCAACTCAATTTAAAATGATTATTAGGAATGTAACCAACACAGATTTTAATGCTAGCACAAACCCCCAAGCTAACTAACACTAACAAAGGAATTTCAAAGCAGTCTAACAACTTTCAGTGAGCTCAGATGGCTACACTTTTTCACACTTCAGGCAACTTAACTGCAGAGAGACAGAGACACAATATTTACTGAATCAAAGACACACAATATTTACTGACTCAAATCTTAAATAAGTGCAGAAAAATGTACTTAAATCAGCTTGTGTCCAGTTGATATATGCAGACAAGTCTCAGTAGCCAGCAACTCGATTTAAAATGATTACTAGAAATGTAACCAACACAGATTTTAATGCTAGCAGAAACCCCCAAGCTAACTAACACTAACAAAGGAATTTCAAAGCAGTCTAACAACTTTCAGTGAGCTCAGATGGCTACACTTTCATGCATTCTGGGTAGGTGTGTTAGATGTGTGCATGGAATATACCATCGCCATTACATGCCTGCTGTTTTGGCAAGCATCTACATAAACCATACTCACCAGCTACAGGCTGCTGCCTTGGTGGTATCCCGAAGGGACCTACATAAGAGTGTGAGAGATACAAACTCAGTGGCCACAACTGTGGCATTGCTACAGGGTGGGTGCAATATTACAAAACATCAACAGTACATTTCCACAATACTACCACATATGGACATCTATTTATCACTACTATGCAGCAACAAAATATACCTATGACATGTCAGATATGCATGATCTACCTGTACTGATGCAGATATATACGCAACAGTGGTCTATGGATGTGCTCTGTGGCCTTACTTGCATGCTCCTCGGCTGGTGTGTGAGTGGCACCCAGCTCCACAAAGGTGTCCAGCAGTTGGTAGCTGGCCAGATGGGCAGGGCCAGGAGCTCCTCCACATGTGTCAGGGGGGATGGAGGGCATGCCCCCCCTGTGTTGTGGTGATCCCCTTGGACTGCAGCCACACGCCGATGAGCATTGAGAAGCAGGTCAGAACAATGATGCCGGACCTGCTCATAACTGCAGTTGTGAAGTCTGGTATCATTGACCCTGTGGACTATGTCATTCCACAGGGCAGTCCGCTCCTGCTGATCATGGGCAGCCCGGCCAAACAAGGTCACATAATGCTGTATGAGTCCATTCAGCAATATTTAATTTTCCGCTGCTGTGTAGACTGGCAGCCTTCCATGAGACATCGTGCCTGAAAGACAAAGATGGACACAGGTGTGTGCAAGTCATGCAGCAAGTTTACCACTCTTCTTAATACACATCACTGTCACTCCCCCACCATATCAGTGACAACAAACTGTACACACAACTGAATAGGTATGGCTACAGCATATCGATCAGTGGGGCAGATATTGTACTGTACCATGCTTTGTGCAATGTGTTTGTATCCATGTTCCCTGTGTGGACACTATCATTGCTGGGCTGTTACAGACTATTCACCTGCATGCCATTGTCAGGGTCACAATGGTTCCATATGTGCCTGTGGTATGCTTGCTATGTGTGTGCTGCACATTTGACATACTGTGTTATTGCGGTTATCTATGAATGCTGTTGGACATGTTCTGGGATTGTGTAGACTATTACTACCAGCATATGTTCTATAACAGTGACACAATAGTATGTATATGTACTACTGGCCAGCAGAAGCACCTCTCCAAACTCATCTGCCCATGTTACCAGGCCACATCACATGTGTGTCCCACCCTGGGGCCTCCTTGTGTACTGGTCCAGCAATACCATCAGGTGAACCAACACAGGGGATATTACCCCCCCCTTGGGGCACACAAAGACATGTTCCTCTCCCTTGAGGTCAGGTCCAGGGTCTGTTCTATAACGAGCTCTACAGGCACATGTGGGATATGCTACATCACCTTGAGGCACCCAGTACACATTCACAGGGCCCACATGCTCCTCCTGCTCAGCCTTCAGGCCAGGCACCTTTGGGACATGGACTGCTGTTGTGAGTAGCAGTGGGTGGGAGGCTTGTTTATATTGTGTCCATACTGGGGCCCATGGAGCATCTACAGCACAGACCACATACACCATCCAGGATGTTTACCCATCACATGTGTCACATACCACCCCTGTAGGCTGTCCTGTGTATCTAGCAACCCTGACCACCTCCAGAACTATACCTGCCATACATCACCATATTCCCATTCCATACTTCACAGACAAATGCAATGTGGTCCCAACAAGGGGTTCACATGTGACATGCCCATCCATGTTGCACACACTGACAGCTGTAGATATCTGTGTGTATTGCTATGTGTGCTATTTTCTTGCACATAGCATGCAGCACTGTGGTAGTAATATAGGGGACATGTATTTTTTACATATATGTTTGTATGTGTGTTTGTGTGTGTGTTTGTATATATGTAGACATGTGCATATAGGTATATATCTATATATGTGTAGATATATGTAATGTTGTATATATGTGCTGATATATATGTCTACCCATGGGTATCTGTATATTTGTGGATATACATGTATATATATATATATATATATATATATATATATATATATATATATATATATATATATATATATACACACACATATGTATACTTATATGTGGGGTACATTCAGATATCAGGTCCACAATCTCAAAACAACTTCCTGCACAGCTGCATTGTTCTGCCTTGCTACAACACAGACAGGTGCCACATATGGACATAGCCAGTCATTACAGGGGTATATGTAGGGCCATATTGCAGGTAACCCTATTACACACTTATGGCATTCCTGCATGCTACAGTACAGGTTAACCTGAGTATGCTGCAAGAGGTGGGCTGTGGAACCCACATGTCCATCATAATGGCATTACTTCCACCACCAGCTATTTGCCACGTAATATACATACTTCCCATTACACAATATACACTATGATGGCTTACATCTTAGTCAGTGCTGCTCTGCACAGTTGACAGTTATGGCCCACTACCCACAGGGATGGACTCTATTGTCCTTAGCACTTGTTCAACTGAACATCATTACAATAACAACACCTGAAGGCACATATAAATCATTCCACATCATCTATCCCATTATTATGGACCAAGTGCTAAGGTCAGTTACATACATGTATAATTCACATACCTGTTCTGGGAATGCAGACCATTCTGGATGGTTTTCTTTTTTTTCTGTGCCTTATATGCACACTATCTCTCTCTCTCTCAGTCTCTCTCCAGTAAATGGAATGAGCTGATTTGCATAGATTGCAGCATGGAATATGTAGGTGATGTACATGATCAGGTGATGGCCTCTGCACCAATCAGTGTCCTCTACTTGCTACTTGCATGCAGCATGCTGTGTAGTACTTCCAATTGCCATTGTCATAGCGACCAACTACTATAAATCCCTACATCTTGCGAGTGTGGTCCCTTTACCTTTCCTGTATGATGGCCATCCTTCCTGTGTGTGGGCAGCAGTGTTACAGACAGCAGGTAACAATACCTCTTACAGGAGAACCTGCACACTCAGGCCAGCTACATATTTGTAGGAGGTTCCAGAACTACAACAGAATGTGTGTAGTGTTGTTGTATGCATTGTATAGCACCAGTGTTACAGGGTTTTTGTGTACATAATAGTTTAACTTGGAATGCAGTCTGTCTGCATAGCTCAAAACTGTGGGCCTATCCTCTTGATGGTCAGAGGTGTGCCTATTATGTTTGTCTGTCCACCACACAGGTCATGTGTCAGATATTTCACTGGCAGTGTGTGTGTTGAGTGCTATCTGTACATGGCTACATCCATTTATGTTTCTAACTTCATATTCCTGACTAAGGGTATGTTGCAGACTATCCTGTAACACCAGTGACTTGCTTAGTGTATGACAACAATTTTACACATATGGGCCTGTGTTCCAGCCTCTGTCCTCCACCTACATACCAGGCTTTGTACATATGACATGTCTTAGAATGGATTTCTTCAGAACCATTTACGTTGTGAATTAATTATGTATATTAACCACTGTCATAAAATGTACTATATACTAGTAAAAGTGGCTAAATATATTTTCCAATTTCCTCCTCTGTCATTTACCTCTACCTGGTCTATAATAGCAAATTTAAAACTATGTTCACTTTGGGACAGGATCATCATCATCATGGATCATCATGGGGCTGGCTGGAACCACAACTACATCTTCCATCTCCCACTCAACAAACAAAAACAAAAAGTTGGTGTTGCAATGGGGGCTCTTGTGCCCCATTTTTGCTAATTTGGTGCTCTCGAGTGGGAGAACAAGTACATCTTCCCAAGTGAATATTACCAATACATCGGATTATACACTAGGTTCCTGGACGACATGTTTATTTTATGGAAAGGCCCAGAAGAGAAGATACAAGAGTTCTTAAGAGTACTTAATAACACCACGGAATTCCTCAAATTTACCTACCAGTATGACAAAGTGGGAATAGCATATCTGGACACTTGGATTAGTACTACAGGACAAGGGTTTGAGTCTAGAATATACAGAAACCCACATTTTCAAATGACTACATACATTATAGCAGTTGTCATCCTGGCCATATCTTTCGTGAATGTAGTTAAAGGCCAATGCATAAGGATAGCCAGAATGTCATCGACTAAGGCGATGATGCAAAGTGAATTAGATACTCTTTTCAAATTATTTTTTGATAGAGGTTACCCTAAACACATGTTGACCAACATTACGTCTTATGTTAAGAAAGAATGGGGTAGTAAATATGTACCACTACTGGGTACAGGCAGTATGGTGAGTACTAAAGTCCAAATAGACCGAGATAATAGAGTATGCATCATCAGGTTTAACCCTACACCAACATTATGACAGAAATTTTAAAGAAACATTGGGACATAATTACTAGTAATGTACCTATTGGAAACATACTAGGTACGAAACCCTCTATAGTATATAAAACAGGTTTTAATTTAAAAGAATAATAGAGACTAAGAAAAACTACACAGGAAACAGTAGGAAGGGCACTTCTGAGTTGTGGTGCATGTAGTCAGTGTAAATATATTAATACAAAATGTAGGATGAGACTTAAGAATATTGTGAAATCTGTAGTATATCCTAAGAAGTAATTGCATGCAACACAGTATGTGTGTATATGCTGAGTGTGAGAAAAATCGGCGTATACTATATAGGAAAGACTGAGAGGAAATTCAAAATCCATATATATGTATAGCAATGTATAGTATTAAGAAAGGAGATACTAAGAACGCTCTAAGTAGACACATTATAGAAAAGGGAAGTGAACATAGTTTTAAATTTGCTATTATAGACCAGGTAGAGGTAAATGACAGAGGAGGAAATTGGAAAATATATTTAGCTTGGTTAGAAAGCAAGTGGCAGATATGTTTAGATGCCACATCCCCCCCGGGTATAAATGACTATATAAGTATTAAGCCTTTTCTGGCGTTAGAGTAAGGAAATTTCATCAGCCGAGTACATTTTATATATATTTTATACATTAACACACAATATATTTTTATTTTTATATATATTTATTATGAATTTATAAACTTAAAATTTTAGCATAGGGTAGATAGTATAAGGGACCCAATAATGAAATGTATCATGCACTGTATAAAAGCACTTTAGTACTAGTATATAGTACATTTTATGACAGTGGTTAATATACATATTTTTGTGACTTTTTTATTGCATTTTAATTAATTCACAACAAATGTCAATTGAGTGATTTTGTTTTTAATTAACAATTTTGTTTTTAACCAATTATGTAATTAACTTTTGGCCAAAAATTTGTGTATATAAAGGAAGTGACATGTTAAGGTAAATGGTTCTGAAGAAATCTGGTAAATGCAGATGAAAGCGCTCAACCATTCTTACTAGATGTACTTTGTGGTGCTGAATAAAGTTGTGTGAAAAAAGCAACAAAAAAGCAGCAAGCGAGTTCACTCTGCTCGAGTCCACCAGGATCTACGCTTGCTATCCTAAGAGTTATTGTTTGTTTTGTTCTACTTTGGTTACATATGACATGCTGTCAGGGATTGATATGCAAAGGGCTGTGAGTATGTCATGCTGCCATTCTTGCCATACGTTTACTGCTTTTGTGTCCCCCACACATACTGTGGGGTTGGGTCCATATATGTGTGGGCTTCACCTACACAATACATGTGTGCCCTTATGCACTAGAGAGGCTAGTGTATGTAACAGTGGTATACAGCCCAGTATTATTGAGTCTGGGGGGATGCACCATAACTAACCTAGACTGTTACATGTGGGGGTATTACGGGTAAGCTGCCTTAAGGTATCTGGATGTACATTACCATACAATTCACCTTGGGTAAATGCAGGCCTACGGCCTACTGCCATACAGACTGTTCTGTTTGTCAGTGTGATTGTGATGGTGTCAGCTATGCCTTGTTATGTAGCAGATGCATCCCTTTGTGTCAACTGAAGTCTTTACCCCCTAGGGATTGTGTACAGAGTGTAGGTAGAGGCTGGTGGACAATACATCTGCATTACATACTGTTGATTGTTTGGTATCCTATGGCCCAGCCTGTCTTTACTATTGTACTACTTGAAGGCTTCGGCCTGAACGCAACATATGTAAACCTTTCCAGACTACTGTATCAGTATAACTGCTTCACAGTTGCATTACTCTGTTTATATGGATGCCGGTGTCTAAACAGCTATATGACATGGCATATACAACTGTAATAGTACACAAATAAAGCTTTCCCATGTATGCAAACCTGTGTGTGGTGTTATATCCTTTGACCTCTCTGTGGGTATATGTTGCAGGCAACAATTGTCATTAGTATGGGTGGCACATACAGTGTCCAGCTAAGGTGGTAACTGTAGGCATAGTGGCTGTTCCATATTGTGTGCACCTTCTACATATATATCTTCCTATACATATCTCTGTGTGTGTATGTGTAGTTACATATACATCTATATATATATATATATATATATATATATGTATAAACACATGTATATCTGTATCTACATATGTGTCTGTGTATATGTACCATAGGGATGTTGATTGCTTCCACATTGTACATTCACTATGGTAGCCAGAGTGTACTGCATGCTATGTTACTGATACCAGCCTGACATCATATAGGTGGGATGGAGTATTGTTAGCATCTTGAGCCCATGTTGTGTCAGGTCCTGGTTTTGTGATCTGCAACAGTTGGTAGTGTATTGCAGGGCAGACATGTTTGGCTGTGGGGGGGTACCTATTCGTACAAGACGTATGTTATTTGGACCCCCTCAACCCCATTAACAGTGCATGTGGACATACATGTTTTTGTTATGTTCCCATTTTTATCTACAGGTGAGCCGCATCCCCTGAGGCAGTTCCACCTGAAGGTGGTGCAGGACCAATGGATGAGGAGGTCCAGGGTTGGGCCTCAGACGTGCTGGCACCCAATGCCACGGCCAACTGAGGTGGGACAGGTGGGTTCACTGGGACCCACATTCCCATACATGCTATGGTGTTTATGGTGTATCAACATATGTGGGTTAGTAATAGTCAACACATTCAAGGGTTAGGTATAACAGCATGCACAGATATTCCTATTAACCCAGACACCAGATATGGAACAGTTGCATAGCAAACGGAACACATGCATATATGGGACCACAGTGGCAATAACAACAGCATGCAGGTACATTGATGGCACCATGCCACCAGTGTTGGAGTATTTCAATATAGCACATGCATGAAAACAGATTTAAATAATTATCAACCAATAGGACATATGTCCCAACAGAACAGTGAAGTCATCACATACTAGTTGAGGTGGGTATTTAGTTTATTGTTGGAGATATGGTGGGGGGGAGAGAAAGATGTCAATTAACAACTAGTATATTCCTGTAGTTCACATTAATTTCCTAGTCAGTGCTGTTATCTGTACCTTACAAGTATTACTACACTACCCTATTGCCTTAGTTTGAACAGTGATATGGCTGTCATCATCTTTATACATGAACTAGTTTTACCTGCAGTATACACCTCTTACCTGGTGTACATGTGGAGGAAATGTTTGTTAACACTAACTGCTTCTATACACACTCCCAGATTCCAGATTGATGTTGTGCACATACCTGTCCATCTCTTTCTGCACAGACTCTGGCCATGTCTTTACCACATACAGGTGAACTGGGACATATCTAGACTATTGCCCTCTTCAACCTTTAGTGACTTACAACACTCTTATACAGGCTTTCCTACACAGTTATATTATGTAGCACAGTGTGGGTGACAGTGATCAGTGATACCTTATTATTCAGAGCAACTGCAACACTCACAATTCCATACAATACCAGAGTAAACAGTACCAGTACAGGATATGAAGCTTTTTATTTCTCGGCACAGTGTTCGTATCCAACGTACCTGTGGGAGCAATATTTGTTAGCACTACCTGAATGTTGCCACACAAAGTACCAGATTACACATTAGTATATGCACATACTTCTCACTCTGTTACTGTACACACTCTGGTCACAGCTTGACAACATAGGGGTGTAGATAGGACATACTTGGCTTATTACTTTCATAACAGTTTCAGGATTTGCTAGACTGACAGGTTTGTTCTCATAGATGTGTGACAATCAGTTGTATTCCCTGTTTGCTGCCTAAACATCTGGGATCATCCCACTGACTTCCCAGGGGGACAGGGTGACAGGCAGCAGATATGGGCCCATATACTGGATATTCTGGTCTTACCTGTACAGTTGCAGGGTATGATTCTGTATGCAGCCTACTTCCACTCCCAGGATTCAGACCATGGCTGTGTCTGTGAAAACTAAAACACTTTCAATCACAGTTGTGTGTGCTATATAGATATTGCTGTATATCTCCTGTCTGCTTTCTGTCTTATAATTCTCCTGTGGTTTTACATTCTGACCTTGTATTACAATATTCTTATACAGGATTTACTAGACAGTTATATTTTGTAGGACAGTGTGGGCAACAGTGTGAGTAATACCTTATTATTCAGAGCAACTGCATCAGTCACAATGCCATACAATACCAAAGTAAACATTACCAGTGCAGGGTATCATTCTTTTATTTCTGGGCACAGTGTTCGTATCTGACAGACCTGTGGAAGCAATGTTTGTTAGCAATACCTGAATGTTGCGACACACACTACTAGATTCCACATCAATAATATGCACATACATCTCACTCTGTTACTGTACACACTCTGGTCACAGCTTGACAGCATGGGGGTGTAAATGGGACATACGTGGCTTATTACTCTTATAATATTTTGGAGAGTTGCTATTGTGCCAGCTTTGTTCTCATAGATGTGTGTCAATCAGTTGTATTTCCTGATTTCCCAGGGGGACAGGGTGAAAGGCAGCAGATATGGGCCAATTTACTGGACATTTTGGACATATCTGTACAGTTGTGGGGTATGATTCTGTATGCAGACTACTACCACTGCCAGGATTCGAACCATGGCTGTGTGTGCTAAAAATACAACAGTTCACGTCTCAGTTGCATGTGCTATTTGGATTTTGTTGTCTGCCTTTTCACTGTTTTCTGTCTATGTGTCTCTCAGTTGTACTAAATGACCAGTCATATACAGACATTCCTACACATTTTATTTATTTTGCACAGTGTGGGTAACAGTGCTTAATACAACAGTGCTATTAAGTGATTGCAAATCTACATTACCATATGATACCAGAGTGTACACATGCAGTCCAGCAGTTAGACCTTTACTGTCAGGCTATTATGCTTTTATTTACATACAAACTATATGAGACTCTTCCTGTCGTGCTCCCCAGTGTATGCTGTACTTGCCTTAAACAATACAGGTTTTATACTGGCAATTACCTTACTAATGCTTTTAGATTTATTTCCTGTGACAGTACATGCAAGAGTATTACTGACCTGCCTCACATCTCAACCTTTCCAGGTGGCAGCCATGAGCTTCCTGGTTTGCAGCCCGCTCACTTGCTGCTGTGAAGGACATAAGAGGAATATTTAGCCATACCTATCCATAATATACATGAGCTGGCAATTATTGCACATGTAGTGGAGTGACACTTACATACAGCTGGGACAGCACCTGCCGTCCTAGCATCTTGGATTCACTGTTCCAAGAGGTCCCCCTTATGCCACTTCAGGTCGGCATAGTGATGCCTGACCTGCTCACCAGTGCGGGGTATGCCAATGGCACTGGTGAGGTCATGGGTGAGATGGTCCTAGGCTTCCATCTTATATTGAGAACCCTTGTATTAGCCCTGCAGCAGTCTCTGCTCATGGTCTTTAACAAGGAGTCATGCCATGAATCTAGACTCCTGGATGCCCCAGGGCTGCACCCAGAAGCGCACTCCCTCTCCCCTTTCTGCCATGGTGCCAGCAACGGGAAGCTACAACCAGTTATGAGATGCATTCCCACCTGCTGGGCTTAAGTAGGGCCAAATTCCCGCACTTTTCCATGATTGGCCGGTTTTGAAAAGGCTAAGCTATGGGCAAACCTGCTTACCTAAGGTTGGCATTGTTTAAAGGGGTATACCATTGGGCACATTGAGTTAGCTGGCCTAAACATTGCTTACACCTCCTAAGCTGGCCTGTGCAATGCTTAGTGTTGCTTAAATTTGACTTTGCATTATATTTGCTTTTTGGCATTGATTTATTATTCATTACATCTTGTATATATGTCTGGTATCCATGATTCATGTGTACGTATACTGTATGGGGTCCTTGTGTTTAGTAGGGGACTTCAACACTCTATTACATTTACACCTCACATTTGGGCATACTTCAATACTCCATTTCACATATTTCTGTTATGTAGTGGGTTATAGAACATTTGACTGTATACTGATTTCTTTCACATGTTCAGTTTGATTTTACTATAGTGAGGATTTGTTTGGGGATACCTCATTCTTATGTATTACAGTGATGGCTTGGTGGTTAACTACTGTGACTATAGTGTCTAGGGTCCTGGGTGCAAGACCTGCAAGGCTGTATATTTTGCTGCTGGGCAGACCAAGGACCGTTGGATAGAGAGTGATTAGGGCACTTTTCAGCAGTTGTAAGTGGGTTTGCGTGGGTTTGCATGAGGGTAAGCAATGCTAACCTCCGGTTAAATATGCTTACAGAGAGTTAGCTTCAATATTGCTTAACCTGTGTGTGAATTGCTTACTCCCACGCAAATCGGCTTAAACCCACTTACTAGTGCTTACATATGCTTACTACTGCTTAATAGTGCTTGCACTTGCTTACTAGTGCTTACTCCTGCTTATAACTGCACTGATTTAGACAGTAATGTTTAATGGTTCTTGGGAAGGTGGGGGATTTGGAAGCTGTATAGAGTTATCATTCATTACACATTTTACCTTCCATTTGTATCCATGATTGCTGTGTACATATACTGTATGGGGCACATGTGATTATCTGTGGACTTTGCAACATTATGACACTGACACCTCACGTCTGCATTTAATGCAATACTCCAGTTCAAAAATATGTTATTTAGTAGGTTAAGCAACTAAAATATTGGTCATAAAGTGATTTGACATGAAAAATGGAATTTGCTGCAGTGGGACTCAAACTGGGAATGCCTGCTCGTAAGGCGAATGCTCTTCCCACTACACTATTGCTATACTGCTTCATTTGCATATATCTTCCTTGTTATCCTCTTCAGCCATTTAAGCTGCATTAACCATAGCTAAGCGATGGGCAAACTCGCGCACCTACGGTTAGCTTTAATCGGATTCATAAAAAAATAAATGGTATGTTTATTTTATTTGTATTTACTATTGCTGTTGTACATGTGGGGGATGTTGCTGGGGGTATGTGGACACCTATGAGCGGTCTTGCTCATTCTTTTGGCCTTTCTGCTGTTCTTCATTGCGGGGGCATGTATATTCTGAAAGCTCTGCTCTCAGACAAACCCCCTGCACTCTTACATGCTCCATGTAGGATCTGGAGCTCAGGCAGCGTGCCTTCATTAATATGCATGCCACGCTGCTGTCCTGCTCCTAAACGGCCGCATCCATGCAGGACTAAGTTAGTCCTGCACAGAAGATTAGTAAATCCAGGGGAATGTTTTATCAATAATTTTATAACAAATTATCTTGGCCTAACAGAGCTTTTATAATCACTCTGAGGTGTACTGAATTCAAGTACATTATTAGCTGTATCATATTTAACCATCCACCAATGCCTTAGTATATAACACTCATCTCTTGACATGCTTTATTGAGGTGTCCCACATATATAAATATAACACCCCATTGTCTGTTTTCATGCTGTCTAGTTGATAAGTGTATACAAGGCTAACAACCACTAGGGCCATTATAAACCTAGTTATGCAAAACAAATGTGACCCATAAATTTTGCTTATATAGGAGGTGATTTACTGACTGCCTCTGTCCATCAGAAATATAGGCACCAGACCAGGGGTGAATTTCCTATTACCAATCCACTGGTCCAAGTTACACTTAAATAGAGTTAGAGAGGAACTCTCCTTTAAATGGATGGGTTTGAGAAAAATATCCTTCTCTCCAAAATGTCCTATTTATGTCACAAGGAAAATTTAGGTGAGGGAAATATTGACCCATAACACCCAATTTTGCCACATAATACTGGTATAGCCAAATATACATTCTCCTTCAAAGGCAGACTTTAATATTTTCATATTTTTAACAATCTATTTAATCTTTTCTCTTATTTTTTTTCAAACCAACATAAACCACTAACCGGTTTCTAAAACATATTCCTAACAAAGCCCTCAACATCTGTACCTAGGAGTGATGGGCAAAACCAAAAATATTGGAAAAGGGGAACAAGTGACCAAAATTAGAGACAGTTTTAAATATTATTCTAATTCACTCACACAGTTATTAAATCAACATTGTTTTTAATCTCGCTACATTTTCTGAAGAATAAAAATCATGAGACACTAGTGTCTAGCATTATTGAATGACTACAACCCTTAGTGACTTACCAGAAAATGAAAAATGTTATGAGGGACAGGGAAAATATGAAGCAAATCAATAGAGACAGTCTGTAAAATCAGGATCAGTTGAGAACTATGTTTCAAAATAACTCAAATTCCTTTGTATCTGACTTGTTAACCATAAATTTATCTGTATTCATCTTTAGGCTAAGATTCCCTAAAACTTACTGTAAATAATCTGTTATGTCCTTCAAAACCACCTCTGACTTCATCTCTCCTTCTTTTCCCTGTAATTATATATTTTGTTTTGTCTCAACCATTCTTTCATTCTATTTTCATTTAACCTATAGAACTTCTGTTCTTTCTTGTTGAACTGTACTTCATACTTTTGCACCAATTGCATTATTCTGTGACACTAGTTTATTATGGTAAACCACATTTACCATCTTCCCTTCTTTTACCCTTAATATCGGGTATTCTCTCTGCACTTGATTTGTATATGCTTACACTATTCACCCCAGTTTAATGAACAAAATTCCATCCCCAAATGATCACTCCTTAGGAGTGAAAGGGTGAATGCCATCAAAAGATATTCACCATTTTCTCCCAGAAAAATGAACTTGGTGGAGTGATTCTCTGACATTTTCTCTGCCA
Source organism: Protopterus annectens (assembly GCF_019279795.1). NCBI lineage: Eukaryota > Metazoa > Chordata > Ceratodontiformes > Protopteridae > Protopterus > Protopterus annectens. The sequence goes on along the minus strand of NC_056729.1, from coordinate 402,696,761 downwards.
AGTTAGTCCAGATCTGCTGCCACTTCCAGGGGAGTGTACATGGTGAATAAACTTTAGTTGCTCCCAAGGTCAGTCACATTAGTCTGTGGCTTTCCCAGTGAGACTGCTCTCTATGCTTCAGTCACTGGTGGGGAAAGCCATAGTGGGAGAGCAGTCTCTGAATCAGAAAGGCTTACCATGACATGGAAACCATCTGAATTAAGGCTTCTGCATCAAGGTAAGCCTTTCTGATTCCTATCTATTGCCATAAAGATTCTGTTTGTCATTCTAGTATATCTGAATTCTTATTTCTTTCTTCTCCTTTCCCTTCTCTTTCTCTTCATTTGATAAGTTTGGTTTTATTCAGTAACAGGGGGCAGTAAAAGTAAAAATATCTAGTCTGTTTATATCTGGTACATGCCACAATGCAAAAATTCTAGGTGTGCCCTTTTTGACAAAAATCTTGCACCACCTCTTATAGTCTTTCAAGACGTGACCCCTTTCTTTACAGAAGTAACAACCTTCATTTTAATATATATATAAATATACTGTTCCTTTTTTTACCATTTATCATCAGATTGTTACATAAATGTTCAAAATTTTCTAAATAAAACTCAGGTCTATACACATATACCACCTCTTCCATCCAGCAAACAGTTGAATTTCTTTATTTGTTGATAATAAAAAAAAAAAAAAACCTTTACAAAGATCATTCAATGCTTTCATAGTAGCCACTTCACTTAAATGAATGTATATAAACTACAAAAAATAAGACTATTCCATAGATTCATTAAAGTGCCTAGTGTCAGCCATACAGCATATACTAAATAGGCCCTGCTCCTACTATGAGCTGATTTGTGATTCAGAGACATGCTAGCCATAATGTGGTAAGAACCTCATTATTGACTAATTTTCATATGTCTGAGTTGCATTTACTACAACTGTGTGCAGAATGTTAGTGACCTGCACATAGTCTTGATAAACTTCTGCTCATGTAGGCATTGGCATCCCTCCCACAGTCAATCTCCCACATGCACAAGTACACATCTGAATGCAGACACATGCACTAGATTCCAAGACTTTTCTGCCCTGCCATGGATTCTCCCCACCCCTAATCCCCATAATAGTTGAAGTGCCATTACAGCACATATCTGGTATGGCCAAGTGGCTAGTGTGTTCCCCACCTCCTGATCACCATAATACTGTAATTATAATTTGGCATTGTCCTGGTGGCTACTATGTCCCCCTCCCTGGTCACCATAATACTGTAAGTGTTGTTATGGCACTGCCATAGTGGCTAGTGTAACCCCACGGACATTCCCCATAGTAATATGGTGCTGATTTGTCACTTAACTACAGTTCTCTGATGTTTAGTGAATCTCCCCTCCCCCAGTCCCCATACTGCTGTTGGTATTATTACAGAACATAGCTATAGTTCTCTCATGTCTAGTGAATCCCTCTACCACCCCATCCTCATTCTACTGTTGGTGTTCTTATGGCACTTAGCTATAATTTCCTGGTGTTTAGTGACCCCCCCTCCAATTCCCATACAGCTGCTGGTGCCATTAAGGTACTTACATTTAGAGTAATCCCCTGTGTCTATTGTCCCCCCACCCTCAAATCATTATAGTGCTATCAGGCTGTTAGGCAGCTTATATTTAGAGTAATCCTTGGTATCTAGTGTTACCTCCTACAGCCTGATCCCTGTACTGATGGTGATGCCATTAAGGCATTTACATTGAGAGAAAACAATGACATGGTGGGATTAACCATGTTGATCTATGCTCGGGTGTGGATGCCTTCTTGGAGTCAGTTCTGGGGGAGACAGCCCATGGCTAATTAGCATATGCCTCTCATCTGGACTGCCTCATTACCATACAGCATGGCTACAGGGTCAGCCCTATGCGGTGCTGCATGTCTTCCTGCTAGAGTGCCGTGCAGCAACATTTTAGGGTGGTTATTGATCACCAAATGGTAGAACGATGTGTACGCAGAGGTGCACACTTTGTTGTATTGTACCTTCATGAATCCCAGTTTATGTCTTTTGCTAACCAGAAAAAAAGTACCAGTAGGCTAGCTAGGGTGACTTCACAGAAATCATCTTACACTTGCTGACAGCCACAATACAAAGTTCTTTTGCTTTCATAGTTAATGTAAAAAAAGAAAAAAAGTCTGCAATTGTCCATATTTTCACCTCAGATACACAAAGTGATAGCAACACTTTCACCCACAAGTCATGTATATATGGTAAGCTCTAACTTGCAAACAGAAGTCTGATAAGACATTTTCTTGATTGCTGTAAGACCTTTTCCTGTACCACTCAGACAACAATTTCTGCACAAGTTGTAGTCACCTGTAGGAAATTGCTTCTGACTTCTCCACCTGCAGACACTGTATCAAGACAAACAGATAATATAGCGACATTATTCATTTCTGCCTCTCACGCCATGTTGCAAGGTACAGAAATACTTATTTGTTCTAAATCTAACCTTTCTGCCATAGAACTTCAAGAAATATCCAGGTCTGTCTCATCTTTTTTTAATTATTTTCTATAACTGTACATATAATAAACCATCTAGATTAGCTTGTGTAACACATTCACATCATCTCTGTTTATATCTCTTTCCCCATGTAATCCACTTGTAAAAGAAAAAAAATAATCCATATATTCACTCATCAAGATATCTTACACCGTTAGCATTCCTCCTTTCTGAAAAAGAGGACAGGAGGGGAAAGGAATTTTCCCAGCCTCTTGGTCAAATTTCTCCTAATCAATGCGAATGTCAATTTAGTGGGATTAACCCAGTCAGCAAAGCATAAAATAATATAAAAATAATGAATACAATCTGAAAATGTCTAGGGTGTCTCATTAATGTAACTAATTACTGCCACAATTATCCTGTAGGAGCATTTGTAGGGACTGAGGGTCTTGGAATTGTTTACTCATGAATATATCTCTTATTCTAAAGAGTTTGCCAATATGTTGATGATGTTAATGTAGCTTGTTTTGCCCAGTTACATGTTTTCTTATAATATAAAACATTCTTGGGGATTTAAAAAATGTATTGCTCCCATGATGTGGCATTTTGCTAATCAGAGACATGTTAGCTGCAATGAGGGAAGATTTCATTGTTGGATAATTTGCATGTCTCTAAATTACCACAATATGCAGATCATTGCTGATCTGCTTGTCACAGTAGTAAACTGCTGCTTGTTTAGGCTGTGGCATCACCACTCATTCACTTTCCCTCACATACAAGTATACTTTCAAAAGTGCACACACATACACACACACACACACACACACACACACACACACACACACACACACACACACACACACACACACACACACACACACACACACACATATCACAGTACCTGTATCTGTTGCTGACTTGTCTGTCCTCCCTCTAGTTATTCCCTCATCTCTGCTGTTCTCTTAGTTGAAGTGCCATTAAGGCACAAGAGTTTAGAGTACTCCCTGATGGCTAGATCCCCCCCCCACTCCAATCCCTGTGATAATTTAAGTGCTATTAGAGTATCAGTGTAGTTTCCCAGGTGTTTCCTCCCACCTCCTGATCCCTGTTCCATTATCACATGAACATAATTTCCCTGGTGGCTAGTGTTTCCCATCAACCCCCAAATTTCTGTACTACTATAAGTGCCATTATGGCACATTTTAGTTTCCCTGGTGGCTAGTGTTTCTCCACCCACCCAATCCCCATAATGCTATAAGTGCTGTTATGGCACTTTGTAGTCTCCCAGGTGACTAGTCACCCCCCACCTCCAATCCCAGTATTGCTGTCAGTGTCATTATGGCACCTGGGTTTAGAGAAATCCCTGCTGACTAGTGTTTCCCTCACCCACCCAATCCCCATAACCCTATCGGTGCTGTTATGGTACTATGCAGTTTGCTTGGTGACTAGTGCATCCATACCCAGTCCTCATAATAGTATAAGTGGTGCTGTAGCATTTTGTAGTTTCCATGGTGACTAGTGTTCCCCTCCCACTTCCAGTCTCAGTACTGCTGTCAGTGTCATTATGGGACTCGGCTTTAGAGACATCCCTGATGACTAGTAGCTCCTCCCCCTTCAATTCCTGTACTTTTTTTCATGTTCAGTAGATGAATGTGGCCTTTTGACTGTGTTTACTACAGTGATGTGGTGGGGCCAACCATGCTGGTCTACACAGCTGAGTGATTTCATAATCCACTCAGCATGTATATGCCTTCCTGGAAGCAGTTCTGTCAAGACAGTGCATGCCTAATGAACATATACTTCTGACCTGGACTGCCTCATTAGCATTCAACACAGCCATGAGCCAGTCCCATGTGGTACTGTATTCTTTATGCTAGGGCACCATGCTGCCCCATGTTAGTGCCATTTCTAAATACATAAAGGTTACAGCAATGTGTACAGGAAGATTTACTTATCTTTGGCTCACCTAGAATGCTATGGTTACTCTGATGGCCCCTTCTTATATTGTTGTATATTTAGCTTGTAAGAAAATGTTCAGTCTTTCTAGTTCTGAAGATTTGGCTCAGAAGTATTTTATGGAAGATTTATTGAAGATGGCAACATTTATATTTTAATGGATATTCTAATAAATACCTATACTTCCTTAAAATTTGATGTGCAAAAACACAAACATAATGTGACCTTCTTTGATATAATATTACACAGGCATTAAAATTTATGCTTCTGAAAATGTATTTTATATAGGAAACAAATTAGTACCAATAATATACTTCGGGGTCTATATTATATCCTCGACCGCTTAAAAAAGCCAAAGCTGATTGATCAAACTTATTTTCATGAAACTGCAAAATATTGAAGCAGCAGAAACTCAAATTTTTTCCTAGGGAAAGAATGTGGTTGTCCGTTTCTGTTGCTTCGGTATTTTCAGTGTTATGGTGGAAAGTTACCGGTCAGATTCAGGTAGTGTGTGATTGTGTGGATGTGAGTGTTAGGGTGATTTAGGTGAGTTAGGGTTAGGGCTCGGGTTAGGTGTGTGTGCGATGGAGTGGACATGAGGGTTAGGGCAGATTTAAGTGAGTTAGGGTTAGGGAGCGGGTGAGGTGAGTGTGCGATAGTGACAGACCTTAGGGTTAGGGTTTGGGTTAAGGTAGGTGGGTAGTTAGTGGTGTGTGCATAGTTTAGTGTAGGGTTAGGTATCAGATTTTGGGTGTATGTGTGTGGATTTCTGTTTGTTTGGTGTGCTTGTGTTGTGTGTATGTGTTTTGGATCAGCGATTTTTTTCCCTGGGAAAAGAATCGCTGATCTGACAGTTTGAGACTGTAAGCTTTCACTTAAATTAGGTCGATCAATCATCGTTCGCTTTTTTAAGCATTCGATGATATAATATAGACCCTATACTTTGCTATTTGCTTCTCCCCTTTACCACTAGAAAAAGCTCAGATGCATTCTCTTACTAGGGAAGTATTTTAAAAAGTTATGAGATGAAGATTTCTTTTTTTTTTTTAACTTTTGTATGAGGATGGACTCAATTTTTGTAACAGAAGCTATCCAGTTGGTCTGCTAAATGAGCAGTTCAGTTTGGTTAAGTGAGCAATTTGGTGAGGTTTAGTGTTTTCACTGTTCAACAATGGGGCAGTGATGACATCACTATGGGTGCCACAGGAAGGTCAGCATACCTCATTATCATTTAAAATGTATGTAGCAAAATACAGAACTGATAATTAAAAAATAACTAAATAAATAAATAAATAAATTAGATATTTTAACTCTCATTTAGCTTGCAGATAAAAGGATGTTTGGTGTGGCTTTATTTTCACTTAGGTGCTCAAAATCCTTAGGAAACATTTGAGGAAAAGGGAAAATCTGTTGGGAATAAAAAAGGAATTTTCCCCATGGGACGTGGAGTACTTCTGTTTATATCAGTGTTATCAACAACTACATCTGGAAACAGGTGCAGATAATTTTAATGATATGGCTACTTAGGTGAGTTCTGCATTGCTTTACATATCCAACAGCCTCTGTCTTTTTCACACAGAAATGAGAATCCATTTAAATAATGGTAGATCATTAACAGAAACTAGTAAACTAGCTATGCATGCTACTTCAGTGCACCCTTTTCTGAGGTTTATATTTCATGCTTCATATGTAGGTTCCATGGAAGACTTTATTAATAGATTACTAGTTTGTAAGGGTAAATGGCAAATAGAAATCAGCAATACTAGAGGGATCAGTGTCAGTGAGCATTTTTCTTTGAAATCATATGGTGACAAAATAAATTTAGACCAATATTTTTGCTTGTGTTCTTCTTTCTGTTCTTAGTTGTCATAACAGTTGATGTAACATGCTTTATTTTGTGATTGGAATATTTCAATTATATTTAAATGTGACTGGCTGAACAGTGTTCATTTTATTATATTTTTCTATTTAAAATAACTGTTGAGAATGCATTTTTATGATTGACACGAAGAAGGATATGAGCTGTATTTTTTTTTGTCTGAAAGCTTGTCATTATTTGCCTAATCATTCAATTATATCACAAATGAAACAATTTCCTTATATTCTATCTTGCACTACCTTTTCCATCATTTTTGTGCAACTATTTTATCATCCTTCACTCATTTCTCCACTGGTCATACTGTGATTCCAACATTTTTTTCAAGAAATGAATAATTGTATTTTACCTTTACGAGATCATCGACTCTTTGAAACACCCACTAATGATAAATGTGTTCAAAGAGTGCACAGGTAGACCAGCTTGCCTTTCTCATCTAAACAGTTCCTTAACAGTAGTATCTACAAACCAGGGAATGACTCAGATAAAATAGGCCTATAAAAACAATTTCAAAACAAAACTTTTTGCTAGATAAATAAGTGATAAAGAATAAATGAGAGCATCTTGAGTTTCTCTTCTTTCATCAAAACTAGCTGTAAGTCACCAACCAAAGTGAATTCTTTAGGGACACAATGCAGATGATAGGACAAATCTCAACTTCTTTTTATGATACTCCAAAATGATCTCATCTAATGCCACCTCCATACTGATCAACCTTGGTGAAGCTTTCAATCTGACCAGTGGAAGCATCTTTTTTGAAAGTATTACCAGCCTTCAGATTTCCTCATCAATATATTTTTTGAAAGTATTATCAGTCTTCAGATTTCTTCATCAATTTCTGTTAGTAGTCAAAGCTTATACTCCAGTCCTTTGGCTAAGGTACTGACAAAATCTGGCATATACCTTTGTTTATTTATAAATAATTGAACACATTAGGGCTGCCTGCTTTCCCAGACTTACAGTTAGTTATTGAATTCATAGCCATATTGTTTAAGGCAGAATTCAGTGTGAAGGTTGGAAAATGCTTTGTCATGAAAATAAAATGTTCCTGTTTTGGGGGACAACTACATGTTTTGTACAATCATTCTATGCATGACAATGTGATCCCTACCTCAGACTAAAGACATTTTACTCATGAGTCAATGCACAAAATTTATACGCACAAAACAAAGCTGTTTCAAATCAGAAAAATGTTAGCAACCCAAGGCACAATACTGGATTTTAATTGCTATATGCAGAAATATGAGCTTGTTGAAATTAAACCATTCTGAATTTAATTACCAGCCCCTTTGAGAAAGCATTTGTGTACAAATACAGGTTATTGCAGAAATTACATCTTTCTATCATTTGTAGAATCAAGGTAATAAATATAATTATTGTCCTTACCTTACGTTGGTTAGCTGGGTACCTCCCACTGCAATAGATGAGTATGTGTGTCTCTTAAATAATTTCGAAATACTTTTGAATACATCTAGGAAGAGGTCATAACAATGTCCGCAGGAACATCTGGCACACAGGGCACAGCCAGATGGGCATGCTATCATGCATCCTTTCTTCAACAACTATTTAACCAGGATAAAGCATACTGACTTCATGTGCAAAAGAAACATCTAGGGAAAGTACCATAACAGAGTTATACCTTGGTATATTTATCCTTAACCAGAGTCTCCAAATTGTCTTGATATTGTGGGCATCTTTGATAGCATTGTGGACTATAGTGATATCCAGATTAATGGTATAAATGTACAGTGGAAAGATTGGTTAGAAGAGAGAATATGAACCTTCAAAGACTTGTTCACTTGGCTACCTTCGGTTAGTTTTCTGTATAGCTCACTCAAATATACTATCACAATATTCTGGTATAGCACTTCTGGAGATGTTGTCAGTTAAGACAAGTGGATCTAACCTTAAACCTCAGGATCCATGCTATATCTGTGCTTCACCCTATTTCATATCCTATGACAGACTTTTGTAGTAGACCCATATAACTGACACATAAGTAAAGGCCTCAAATACAATGTCACAGTTTATATCCATAGCATTATATTTCATCACATTATATATCTCAAAACTAGCACTTCCCTGACTTCTTCAAACATGTGCTGCAATTGTTTAATAATTTAAACGGCTACCCATGGGTCAAAAAAACTGTTGCCTTTCTTACCAGATGGTTATTGGATTCCTGCACATGGACTCCATCAAGATTTTATTATTAATGTTGTTAGCTACACTACCTGTCAAGGTGTAATAGCAGACAATGTTCACAAGTTTGGTTCTGTCCCAAATGGTATAATCATGGGAACAACTTGTAACTTTGTAAGTGATGTTTTGCTACAGTCGATTCTAAAATCTCAAGAATTACAGTTTACAGGCATCCATTTTCCTATTTGAGATAAATGTCAAAGCTCATACTTGTTGGAGTAATCATGTATCTGTACTGACACATTCAGTTATTACTGTTGGTTGGAAGTGATAGTTTGATAATAATGAAGATCCTTCAGTGATCTTAAGAAAATCGATTATACAAGGAACATGTTTAGACACATGATGATTCTGTTCTGTAATTTACTTCAGAATTACGTAGCTTATGGTAGAAAGCCAATTATTTTACCTAAATTACAACTATTATATACATGTTCGGCAAATTGTGTAGCCTGAACTTAACAACTTATATGACATTTTTGTCACATGACCTCTTTCAAAATCCTTTCACTATACACAATCACACATATTATTAATTTGCTGAACTCTGCTTTGATGTAATTGTTAGTAAGTATGAATCTATTTCCTTTGATTATCATCTCACTGCATGCTCTTTAGTATGCTGACCTTACTAAGTGCCATGTAATTTGAGGTTTTAGACATATATAGATCCAAATGCATGCTGTTATTACATTGCTACCATTTTTCATGATTTATTTATGCTATCTGTATGTTGTGATCTCGGGATGCAATAAAAATGGGCAAGCATTTAAAGACATCTACAACAACCTCATGGGTAATATAATACAGAAAACAGGTATGTGAACAGAAAGCTAGAATCTGAGGTTATAGGGTGGGGGGCCCAGTGGAAATTAAGGAAGCATTATTTCATATAAAAGATAGTAGATGACTGTGGCAGCTTTGCTGTAGATAATATTTCCAAATTTCAACAGAAGATGGTGGAGGCTACAGTCATATGATCATTCCCCATGAACTTGGATGGGTGTGAGATATGCTGCTAAATAAGTAGGACATTCATATTTAGTTCTAAACAATGGCCATACTTTTTGGATTAATTTTTTTCTATTCATCATTAAAGTTTATGTTTCCACATTTCATTCTGGCAGAATGATGCCAAAATACAACCCATTAAAAAAGAAAGAATGTGAACGTGTTGATGATCTTCTTTGTAAGTTATCCTTACAAAATCATCTGCACTGCAAATCATCTTGACACACACTGCCAAATCCTGCAAAGAGTTATCTAATGACAGAAGCATCTTACTCACATTCTACATTAGGGGTCTGTTCATCATTCACTGTGTGATGTAATGGACTGGATATGGTTACAAATATAAAATCTTAACTGGCAGGATTCAGCTTCCTGCAAAAACGTGCTCCCTCAGTAATCTTTTCCTAAAGAAACTGTACTAAAGATATATGCACTCTGCAAAGGCAAAGCCAGCAGTGGTTTATTAACTGAGTACAATGAGAAATTCTGCTTAACCAAAGTGTAGAGAGTCAAACTTCTAAGTACTCTGTGAATACAGACTCTCAGGGGTGGCAGAAATGACTTTTCCTCAGGTAAATATGGAACTGAAAATATCACACTTTTAAAAAAGTGGAATGAATATTCCTAAACCTACATAAGGGACACATTATCTTCCACTGAGATAAACTGCACTTCAGTTAGGAAATAAAATCAAATATCCCATAAAACAAGACATTAAGATAAAAAAACTGCAGCTACTAAAGCATTAGAGTTTCTCTCTGTTAAACTGCCAAACTCAAGCAACTTTTTTTTAATAACATCAGCACTGCTCTGCAAAGAGTTTAGTTTATTTGTTAAAATTGGCTTACTTTGCTTCAGTAACACAGCCATCCAACATAGTAGGTAACTTTCTCTATATCTGATTTTAGGGTAAACGTTGAACTTGCAGTTACTGTACTGTACCACTACACTGTAAATTCATCATGAGGATGGACTTTAGTGTAGTACATCGCCGAAAAGGACTTGCTGACATACATTAGCATACAGAAGCAGAATGGCTGTTGAATTTGCCTTATACTCTACATTATTGAAAAAAAAACTGCAATGCATCTTTAATAATGCCACTGAATGATAGCAATGTATGGAAAAGTGATGATTTCGTCACTCATTTTGTGCCCTAGTGACAAAACAGGGAGCCCTCCCCCCACAATCAGTACAATTTAAATATCTCACTCTCTGCCATAGTGCACTGCTTGAGCATCTCTTCCTAAAACGAACATAATTCAGAAAAAAAAATAATAGTAATCTTATGAATCTCTAATTAACTCAGAGTTATGATGATATGCTTATTTTTTAAAAAGGCAGAGAACGTGCTAATTAGAAAAGCATTGACGGTACATGCATATTCCTCACTGAACAAGAAATAGCAATGTTCAACTTCCCAGAATATAAAACTCAACAGGTCTGGCTTAAGCCGGAAGCAAAGGCTGAGGCAGATCATGAATGCATCTAGTATGCAGCTTTATGTCTGATTCAAAATGGTATTTGTATGCACCAGCTTTTCTTTCTGCTTTGAAACCAAAATTCAGCAGGCATAATATACATTTTCTATGTGGTTTCTGGTTCTATGCATTGTATATGTTTGCCAGCAAAGCTTATTTATATTGCATTATTGACTCGAGTAACATATTTTTCCATCTGCATTAATACAGAGTATAAAATATGGAATTAACTAAGATTGACTGTATAATGCCACCACAACTTTAAAGTTGTAATAACTTTCTCATTGATACAGTTACCTGTGATGCATACTGTAGATATTTTGTCTCAAGTGTCATCAAGGTAAACCAAAATACAAAGGAGTAAAAAAGTGATTAGTGATGTTAACTGATCATCTTTAAATATCTCTAACAGATGTCATTCTGGAAACCATAATCTTATTCATCTTATAAATAGATATACTTGAACAAAGCATAACCTAGACAAACTGTTCCTGCTTGATTAGGATATTATAAAAAGAATAAGTAATATCATCCATACTTCTATAGTTTACTTTCCTTAAACTATGGCTACTTCATTTTTGTACTGATCATTCACCATCAACAGGGGATGCTTTCAGTGTTAGTAAAGTACAGTTGTGTAAGTTAAACTTACCATAACAGGTGATATTTGAATGATGACTGATGCAGTAGCCTTAGCTCTGTGGGCTATATCCTGCAAAAAATATAATAGCTGGCCAACTTCCCAAGCTACAGGGCACCTTCCATGTACATAAACTGTCAAGCAGCTCGAGCTGTGCTGACTAAAAGACAAGTTTGGGCATGAAGACCTTCAGAGCTTTCCTGCCAGCAGAGAGAGAGGGAGGCTAAGCCCCGAAAGGACAAAGCTAAGAATAGCAAAAAAATAAATTTCCAAACACTGGCATCAAAAACACACCAAAAAAACAAGGGGGACAGAGGGATAGAGTGATTACAGCAACAGTGATCATTTGAACATCTACTGTTATGGCAAGTTCAGCTTATACAACTGTACTATGTACTTCATATTTATGATGGCTGCAGTAGCCTTAGTTATATGGGTAAATTACCATAGCTAATTATATTTGGGAGTTAGAAGGAGAAGGTTCCAGGAGCTCCTGGAGAATGGTTCTAGCAAAGCATGACCTAGACCTAGAGAAGGAATCCAGCTTATAGTGTTTTGTAAAAGTGTGCACAGAGGACCAGGCAGCAGCTTCTAGAATTCTACAAAGCAACTCTTTCCAAAGAGCCATAGGAGAACCCAATGTCCCTGTAGAGTGGCCCTTGATCCTGCTTGGAATATATTTGTTATTGTGAGTATAACAAAAGTAAAAGCTTTAAACAACCATTTGGAAATTGTCCTTTTTGACACTGGTTGTCCTTTTTTCTTACTTTCACAAGAAAAAAACAATTGATCCGATGATCTGAAAGATTTAGTATTGTCAAGATAGTACCTGGGCTGTCTGTTGACATAGAAGGTATGGAGTATTCTTGCTCCTCTATTTTTAGATACAAGAAAGAAAATGGAGAGATGGATAGTTTGACCTGAAGTAAACTTGGATACAACTTTAGGCCTAAAAGAAGGATTAGTCATTAAAGGAAGAACTCTGTTCTTGTAGAAAATGAGGTAGGGTTGACTCACCATAAGTGCTTGCAACTCAAATACCCTTCATGTAGAGATCAGAGCAATCAATAAAACTATTTTCCATGTTAAGAACCTCAAGTCAGCCAGATTAGCTGATTCAAATGCAGCAAGTATTAGTTTCTCTAATACAAAATTAAGACCCCAAGGAGAGGGCCACCGGTTTGCTTGGAGGCCTCTTATGCAAAACCCCTTTCCAGAACATTTTGAGATGTGACTGCCTTGAAAGAGGGGTATCTGTGGGCAGGCATGCTGAAATGGCCGATAAATGAACCTTGACTGAGGAATAAGAAAGGTCATAGGATAGTAAATCAAACAAATATTGTAAAACTAGAGAACAACTATCCCTGAATGGGTGCTGGTTATGTTATTGGCAGCAACGGACAACTTTTTCCATTTACTAATATATGATTTTCTAGAAGCAGGCTTTCTAGCTTCCATTATTATCTGCTGGAAGTTATCAGACAGAAGGTGCTTAAAAGGAAATAAGAACCTATCACACAGGCAGTCATTTGAAGATGATTGATGTCAGAGTGTATCAAACACCCATGTTCTTGTGTAAGTAGATTCATTCAGATCCATTCAGTGAGGAAGCTTGCGATAATTGCCCATGGATATTTTCAAAAGAAAGGAGAAACACAGTTGCCTGGGCCAGAATGAAGTCAACACAATGATCTTGGGTGATTCCTTCTGAATCTTCAGAAATACCCTGGATATTAGTGTAAAGGGTAGAAAGGCATACAAGAACATTCCTGTCCAAAGAAAAGAAAAGGCATCTAGCTTCGAAGGCTTCTTGCATGGAGACCTAGAACACAATTTTGCCAGTTGATTGTTCAGAGAGGAGGCAAATAGGTCTACATAAGGAACTCCCTTCAGATGTATCGAATTTTGGAAGATCCTGGATCAAGTTTCCATTTCTGAGAGTCTGCCCTTCTCTAGCTGAGTTTTTCTGCCACACAATTTTGTTCTGGCAGATTGTAGGATGCCTGTAGAGTGAGATTGTGCTGTGAAGCTGTATCCCAAGCCAACATGGCTAGTCTGGAAAGGGGCTAAGATCTGGTTACCCTTGCTTATTGATGTACCATATCACTCTATTATTGTCTGTAACCACTTGATGAGGTTCTGGGAACCAAAGATGGTTCAGAGAATTGGATTCCTTGATCAGGGCAAGTATGTCCTTGATATTTATGTGCTTGCATCTGTCCTTGGTATCCCATACCACCTACAGTTTTAATTCTCCTTAAACTGCTCCCCAAACAAAGCACAAAACATCTGTAGTGACTGACTGCTTTGGAGCAGGGAGGGAGAAGGGAATACCTTGATTTAAAGATATCTGTTGTCTTCACCAAGTGATTTTTGAATGTAAAGGCAAACATATGCAAACAATATTACAAACAATAAAAGCAAATAAGGATATAGGAAATGAACAAATCTCAGATAAATACACAATTAAATACCAAGTTAGAATGCCTTCTTTATAAAAAACATATAACAATATTTAAAAAGAGTGTTGGTAAAAAAAAGACCGAAGAAAATGTAAGATAGTGAAAGGAATATGGTGTAGAATATAACACAGGAGTAACATGACTGAGAGAAAGAAAGAGTATAGTGGAGTAAATACACATTGAAACTGAGATAGTAGATTAAGAGAGAAACTATATAAAAAGCAGGTACAAAAACAAAAATGAAGGCAAATACTACTAGAAGAAAAGTGTACCAGTTCCAATATATCAAATACTTAACGTATCCTTTATAAAAACATTATTGCAATATTTACAAAGGTTGTTTATAAAGACTGGACAGCAATAGTTAAGGCAGAGGTAGAGGCAGAATAGGAGAGGAATGAGGCCAGGAGAGAGGGTAGAAGGATAAGAAATGTAGAGCTATGACTGCAGTATGTGAAAGAAGGGGTCAAATAAAGGAAGAGTAATAAATGTACAAGTCAGGGGAAATTTTGCTGTAACACACAGGCAATAACAGTTTGGGTGATACAAATAAATGCCTGGGATAAGGAAGAATGGATGCAAGTTTCACATATTTTAGTTTTTATGGTATTTTATGAAGGACAGGTACTATGATCATTACCCTAAATCATTAGCAGATGCAGGCTTAAAGACTTTTTGAAGGGGGTATAAACAGTATGTTTGCAGATTGCAAGCATTATGTTAGAAGTCAGATATTAAGTATCTATCAGAAAGGAATATATATATGTACTCATAGGGCATTTCAATGAACGATGATTGGACACTTGTGATCCTGGTGGGCTAACAATTAGAATTTTATCGAGTAGTTTTTCTACCTCTTTGCTTTTTATTGCCCTGAAGTAGAAAGGAGGGTGAAGACAGGTGATTCTGTAGTTTCTAGGGTTGATTTGAGGAGGGGGGATTCATTTGGGGGAGTTGAGGGATTTCTTTAAGGAAGTCCTGTGAAATGACAGCATCAAATAGAGAGAAGAATGGTGCTTTCTGTCATACTGATGTTATCTGAGGTATGAACGAAACTGTGAGCAAACCACTTCAAAGCAGGTACAAACTCCCAATCAGTTTAAAAATCCGATTTAATGAACTAGCAAGGCCAGAACCCCCATCAGAGGAACTTGAGGTCCAACACCAACCAGAACGGCCCGGGGAACAAGCAGAACCAGAGGCGGAGATAGTGGAACGACCTGACACACTGCACATTGTGCGAAGTACAGAAGGGGACTTTAAGATATATAATTATACCTCCTTTGACATAGACCAAAGTATGTGTGACTTTTTTTCTAAAGGGTTGACCTTTGTCCCCGATACCCACTTTGACTTAGTTAAAACTATCATAGACATTAAGTTATTTGTACGCAAGTTAAACCTGAAAGCCACTTTAGGGGACATGCCTACCCTTCTCAATAACTTTAGGATAGCCAGTGTCTTTAACCCACCAGTCTTAGATAGGCTCAAACTCTTTGAGACAGATTGTGAGTTGGATTTAAGACACTTGGCATCAAAAATAAATAGTTTAAAGAAGGGTGAATTGAATATATCAACACAACAAAGAGACCTTATTCAGACCTTAAGAAATTGTAACATCAGGGTTATGAAACCCGATAAAGGTAACGGGTTAATTTTCATGGAACAACATGTTTATGCTGACAGAATGTCAACCCACTTATCATCAGGTCCATACCAGGAAGTTAGTATTAATGAAATCAACATTGCATACAGCAAGGTTAGAAACATCATAGAAGATTTATTACTTGAAAATTCCATTGACATTGAATTGCACACGTATTTAAGTATGCCATCCCCTAAATTACCATCTTTATTTGGTGTGCCAAAAATTCATAAATCAGAGCTGGATCCACCTTTCAGGCCTATTGTGGATGGGAGAGGGTCAATCCTTAGTGCTGCAGCTTCTTACATTGACATCTTACTTAAACCATTGATAGCTAATGAGAAGCAAATCTGTAAGGACTCTTGGAACTTTTTGAAAAACATCAACAAAATTCCATTTAATTCTGAGTTCATTTTCCTTACAGTAGATGTAAAAGACCTATACACGGTCATTCCCCACAACATAGGCCTGGAGTGGATCAGGGAATTCCTTTTTGATAGGAAGGTTGACAACAACACAATCTGTACAGTAGAGACCCTCCTAGAGTTAATTCTTAAATGTAATTTCTTTAAGTTCGAAGGTCGAATGTATTTACAGACATCTGGGGTGGCGATGGGCTCCCCCTGCGGAGGGGCATATGCTAACTGCATAATGGCCCAGTGGGAGAATTCCCTCTTATTTCAGGATTCAACTTTCAAAAGGCATGTCGCCTGGTACACTAGGTACCTTGACGACATGTTCTTTTTGTGGAAAGGCCCCTCCGAAGACATTCCGTCTTTTACTATTTCTATGTCTAATATGACTAATTTTTTGGAATTTACCTATGAAAGTAATTTTTCAAGCATCAATTTCTTAGACATATTGTTACATAAGGATGAACAAAACTTAAGATTTAAGAGCACCATTTATCGGAAACCTACACATTCTAATGGTTTTTTACACTTTTCTAGCAGTCACCCGTACCATCAGAAGAAAGCTGTAGTAAAAGGGCAAATGGTACGGGCAGCTAGGATGGTCACTGAAGAAAAAGACTTTTTAGATGAATGTGTTAATCTCTCAAACATGTTTTACAACAGAGGTTATCCTTGCAAAATGGTAGTGGAGATTATGCAAGAAGTAGTACAGAAACGGAATATAGGGCATTTTAGCCCTATACTAAACACTGAAGCACAACTTCATTTTGTTGATAGGCAAGTTGAGGGTGAACAAAACACTCACGCAGTTCAACGTGAACTACAGTGTAATTTAAGGTTTTTATGCACCTTTTCCATAGACCACCGATTCATCCGGGACATCTTATGTAAGAATTGGGCCATAATTTCAAGAGATAGAAATCTTTATGACAAGTTTGGGGGCCCTCCGTCCATCACATTTAGAAGAGGGGTTAACCTTAAAACCTTATTAGAAACTGGAAAATCCACTATGCGTACACATAACTTTGGTATGGCAAAATGTGGGTTCTGTACCCAATGTAAGTTCATAAAAGAGGGGTATTTTGTAAAAATTAATAACATTGAGTATAAAATCAGGGGTAAATTCAACTGCAACACCAAGGCAATAGTGTATGTGGCAACTTGCTCAGATTGTCACGCTTTCTACATAGGAAAATCTGAGCGTAAGCTCAAACAGCGTATATATGAACACTGTTACGCTATGAACAAGAAAGACGAGACAAATGCAATTGGCTTGCCACATCATTGAACATCCAACACACAAATTTAAATTTACAGTGTTAAAACAGGTAGACCACACTCCATATATTGGTCCATGGCAAATCCATCTAGAGATGGAAGAATTATTTTGGCAAATTAGAACTGCAGCTGGTTACCCACCAGGTTTAAATGAACAAACATCTATCGCTTGTGTTTTGAAAAAACTGGCCTTAAAAGATAGTTTACTGGCCAGCTTTATGAATTAAGCCTGCTAGAACTTGTTTAATCTAGTTTTGGTTATTATGTCAGAATGCAACAAATGCTGCTGACTTTATTTTGAAGTGCTATCAGATTGCTTTGATGTGTTTATACAACCCTCTTGGTAAAGTGAACTTTTTATGAATTTAGTTTAACTTTTTTAGTTAACAAACTTGCGTATTTAAAACAAGCATTTTTAAATAATACTCATTGAGCACTTATAAAGTATTTAGACAACTTTTCTAAGAAAGGTACTTAAAAAGTATTCACAACAGCATTTAGAAGCATCATTTAACAATGTGCTATAATTATTGCTAACGCAATTTATAGAATGGATAAAGTGTCAATATAGGCTTACTAACTTAGTCTAGTTTAATTAGTTTAATTAATTTAACTTACTACAACTATTGTATGATTTTTTTGAATAGATTATAGAATGAAGAAATATGATACACATTTTTTACTTCCTTTTTAAAAAAACATGTTTAAAAGGTAAAACAGATTTGGTAATGCTTGCCATTTCATAGACTACGGTTTTTAATGTCTTGGTTTCCTGTTTATTGTTTATTGTTTTATTGCTTAATTGTGTTATTAGTTAATTAATGACTGAAGATTTTAAATATGAGTTGCTGCCTGGAAGTTTGTTCGAATTTATTTGGTTGTTTGTATTTTCTGAAGAAGGAGGGGCACAGGTCCTTCCGAAAGCGCTCAGTTCATTAAATCGGATTTTTAAACTGATTGGGAGTTTGTACCTGTTTTGAAGTGATTTGCTCACAGTTTCGTTCGTCACATTTGTGGTTTCCTAGTTTGTTTAAGTCTTTTTAGTGCAACAGTTATCTGAGGTATAACTGATTACCTGCTTAACTAATTTTAAGAAATGTTTTGACTTGTTTTGTTTAATATTTTCTAAGGAATAAATAAGGGCAGTTTATGATATCTAATGGCTTCCTTGGTTATATTTGCTAGGTTTATGAATCTCTGTCTAAATTCTTGTGTTAGACTGTTTTTTTTAATGTTGGCAAGCTAAATTTCTGAATGCATAAATGGTGATCAGTTCTTTAGCAATCTAGAGTTTATGTCTAGTTTTATGAGGATGTGTGAGTTGTTTAAGAGTTTTGCAGCTATATTAGGATTACTACAGTTAAGAATAGGAGTTGGTTTGTGGTTTTCTGTTGGTAATGTTGTAGTTAAATGAAACTGAAAAGAGGACAATAAGTATGTGTGATAGGTAAAACTGAGATAGAAAAACCTTGTTCTGATACAACAGAGATTGCCAACATTCTTGAAAACAAACTATAGAAAGATCTGGGATATTTGCATGACTAAGTACCCAAATTACCTCTAAAGATAATTTACTAAAAGTGTTAAGCAAGACCAGAACTTTTCCTCCATGAGACCTGACAATATACCTGTTTGTCTAATTAATAGTTTTAAACATGCCTTTGTAGAATCACTCTCTAAACTTTTTAGCCACAGCTTAGCTACCAGTGTGGTCCCGTATGAGTGATGTACTGTAGGGGTGATGCTGCTCTGTAAGGGAGACCTTGCAAATGACCTGGGTAACTACAAACCTATTTCTCTTACAAGCCTCTTATAGAAAGTCATGTAATGTATAACAACTGATGTCATTAACTGCGAGGTCTTATTTTATTTGGCCCCAAACAGTTTGGCTTTGTGAAGGGTAGATCCTGTCTACTGAATCTGATAAAATTCTTTGAAAGGCTAAGGAAGCTGTAAATGGTGGCCATTCACTATTTTGACTTGGTCAAGGCCTTTGATAACATTCCATATGTTGGCATTATACAGATGCTAAATGCTTTAAAAGTTGTCCTGTATGTGATAAGCTGGATAGCAAATTGGCATAAAGACAAAATCCATACAGTGGGAATTGCAGCTGCCTCATCAGAAAGTATGAATGTGACCAATGGTATCTCTCCTTTTTTTGCAAATATTTCTCAGATGTCCTAGCAGATCTCTGGCTAATGAAGTTTTCAGATGACTACAAACTGGGGGTGTTGTTAAGTCACCCTCTGATTCCCAAATCCTCCAGAAAGAACTCACCCTAGTAAACTAATGGTGTACTAAAATTGACTAAAATTAAATGCTAAAAAGTGAAGTAACATTACTTTTAGAAGGCAACATATCTCTTCATCATACTGTATAAATAGCACACCACTACAACATAAAAATGGAGTAGGATGTAAGAACTTAGGTTGACTATTTCTTTTCTTTTGACCATCATGTGAAAATGGTTGTTAGGAAATCCTTTTATTAAGTCCAGCTTATTGCCAAAGGAATAGCATCATGTTCTGAGGAGGTAACCACTCCCTTATACTCAGCATTGATTAGCCCATTTAGCAAGCACAACACCCCTTTGGGATGTATATCAATAAACGGGTCTATATAATTTCAGTGAAAATCCTATTTAGCAAATAACTATTTATCAAACCCAAATTGTCAAAACCTATCTTCACTGAATGGCCTTTTCATCAAACTTTTTCACAGGGAAAAGAAATGGATGGCCAACCTAGCGATGGTCACTAAAGTCTAAAAATGTAAAACTGACCCAAGTGAGGGGGGGTTGCCAACTCCCCCTATGTGGGAGACTGTGCCCCAACACCCTCCAACTAAATATACCAACTCTGAGGTCACACTACAGCTGAGAAAAGGGTAAATTCTAGATGATGGCCAACCGTTGCTTTTCCCTGTGAAAAGGTTAGATGAAACAACCGTTCATTGACAAGAGGTTTCGACAATATGTGTCCAATGAATAGTTATTTGACAAATAGGTTTTTCGATCAAGTGATACAGACCCCACTAAACATATCAAACAAAGATTCCTAACTAAAAGGGTCAGAGGACAAAAATCTCTGAGTTATCAAGAGAGGCTAGAAGCTCTTTGCCTTTATTCAGTACCTTGCACTCTTTTGATTGGAGGTCTCCGTCTCACTTAACACACTATTAGAGACCAGTTATATTGGACCTTCTGTATCTGCACAAATCTAGTATATCCACCAAATAATGTCAAACCACTAGAATAATCGTCCTCTGCATGTTAAGTAGTCATACTCACTATCTACTTTAAGCATACCCTGGGTGACTAGATGGATATCCATAGAGTTTCTCTGGGGCTGATTGGCATGGGTGTCCTGGAGAAAGTAGGTGTGGCATGAGGGTGGGTACTCGTGATGTGTAAATGGTTATAAGACTCAATAACATTGGAATATCTATTAATAAATCTAAGAATCTAATATGCTAGGCTTAAGGCCTTAGTAATTACTAAATCCAAAAAGAAGTTGTTATTAGAATTAGATGTTCAGACTGAGTCTACTTGATTGTTTTAACATTTGAATAAGGTTGTTTTCTGCTAAGAAGCAATTAATTTCAAGTCTAGTTGATGCTGATGCTGAAATCCGCTAAACAGTTTTTAAATGTTTTTGATTCTTTTATTAGATATTTGACCAGTTTATTGGGTACATCTGGGATGGATGGAGATGGGATATAAAGTAAAACTAATATAAATATGGCATTTCTGAAGAGACTGATGTTGAATACGGGTGGAAGAGGGAGATAATCTAACACTAATGTAAGGTTGTCATTTCTGAAAGAGTGTTTTTGGCTGTGAGACAGCTAAGAAAGTGATAATTTGTTAAGTCTTTATGAGCTTTAAGCTGAATTTAGAAATCTTTTCACACAGTAAAATATTCCTACATGATTTCCTTTCTATAGGCATGCACTGAATATGTACTTTGTCCTGGAAAGTGCAAACTTGCAAACTGTTGGGTAAAAGGGGTCTATGTTTACCCATTGAATGAATGTTTAATTGGCCATTCCTTGAACACTTAATATCCTTTTTGTCGTATAGCCATATCATCGTAAAAAACTTCATTGAACTTGCATAGCTGGCCAACAGCAAGGAAATAGCACATAGTACGTGTTCACTTTTCACTAAACATGCTGCCTTTGTTAATGTACTTTTGCTGTGATACCTTAATTATAAAATTAAATAGTGTATTAAAAAACTATGGTGAACCATTACATTTAAGTTGACTTTCAACCACAAGGATCCTGTTGATGGGGGGGCCACCCCCCACTAATTATATATACCAACTCTGAGATTGCACTACAAGAAGGAAAGGGCAAATGTCATAATTTTCTCATTGAGACAAACTAGCACTTAGTGTAAATGTGCCCTTTTCTTACTGTAGTGCGATATTCCTAATATAGTGTGTATAGTCCTAAAATCAGTGGTGCTTTCTGTTTACTTATCCATTCATTCTCCTACAGCTCAAGGACACGGCCCTTGATTTCTTTTCTTTTCTCTGTACATCAGTTCTCTTGTCATTGAATTTTGAAATCTGTATGCCATCATTTATATGGCGAATATGTCTTGCAGCAGTGTAGCTGATCCATTTAAGTTGTTAATGCATATTAATAATATAAGCTAGTCGATACTAAAAAATTAATGACCCCCCCAAAAGACTTAACACTTTAAACATAAAATGAACAGGTTATTTAATTCCAAGGAGCATTTAACTATGCTTAAAGAAATTTAATAACAGTTGACTTAGTTATATTTTGCCATAAAAGAGATCCCGAGTCTTGCAAGATATGGACTTCATTACTGATTTAATATTTATATGATCTTACTGTACTGTTGTGCTTCTGATGGTGACCATCATGTACTCAACATACTAATATAATTTAAATAATTCTTCCTTCAAGGTAAATAAAATTCTTAAGTTATAACCCTATATTCATCAGATTGTAATGTTATCTTCAGCGGCAGGTAAGCCCTAAAGGGCTTGGCACCCAAACCTGGCTTCTCAGACACCTCAGCTCAAGTTGCCTAATGGTCTGGGTTCATAGAAGATGCCCAAAGCTTTGAAACCAAGCCTTAGCAGGATATAACCTGTGTAGCTTATGCTACCGTAGCAGTGGTCATTCTTATATCTACTGTTACGGTAAGTTTATTTACACAGCTGTATTTACTTCTTGTGCATCTACAAGTGCTAAGTATAATGTGGTTGTGAATGCAATACAAATGTAAATGGTACTTCATAAACTTACTATTTTTTATGACCAATGCACTACAGTCTAGTTAATTCATAGGCATCATGACTACTTGAAAGCACAGTAATAAGGAATTTAAATGTGCCTTTAAGTGCAGAATTTAAAAACTTACTAGCTCACAAGACCCTTTTGGGCATGTTGTTTGTAGTATCTAAATTTAGGATATTGTGGTTCTCAGCACTGAAGCTGAGTAGACAGAACATTAGACTGTTCTGCATGCATGACTGTGCATGCAGTAAAACTCCACATAAAAAGATTTCACATTAGCTAAAATGTCAGTCAAAATCCAAAATAATTTCACATATAATGATATCATAAAATGAGTAATAAAGATAATTAACAAGCATATAAAGGTCTAACTTGACTTACTGATTTATTCTTTTGTGATTTTATTCTTTAAAGTTGAACTTAGTGAAATTAGAGAAGGCTGATTCTTAAATGTATTTTTATGAGTTAGCACATTTTGATTATATTATTTAAAACACACTATTGACAGAAATACCTCACTGAACAACACTGCTGAAGCATTCACAAAGCTAATTTCTCACTGAGGCTATTGTTTATAAACTTCGCTAAATTGAAAACTTTGGGGCTTTACTGCAATGGGCTCAGCTGGTAAATCTCCATTTTTCACATCAAAAATAGTTCAAAGTATTTTATGTTGCTCCTGTAAATGAAGGAATCACTTGCAGAGCACTGCTTAGAAACTGCACCATCAGTGATTTCCCATGAAAAACAGTGATGGTAGATTTCAGCATCAGCAAGCTGAAAGGGCTTGGTCAGATGGAACCTAATTCACTATTCACTTGTGTAGGGAAGACTGCATTAAGGGATTACTCTACATATGATGAGTGTATTTATTATTTACTGACATTTCTTTAATGATAAAGTTTGACTGGGCAAACAAAGCCCTTTTCAGTGGATTCTTGGAAAGAAAGGCAGGCCCAGGTTATCAGTCTCTCTCTTCATCAGATATAGCTTCAGTAGGGTAGGGCCATAACTGAGCTCCCTGTCGAGCATATCTAATATCTGGACCTGCATGATGAAGATGCAATGGTAAGCATGCATTAAATTAATGTATCCTGTAACAGAATGTATATATATATATATATATATATATATATATATATATATATATATATATATATATATATATGTGTGTGTAAAACCCATCTGGTTGCCAGACTCTCGCCGTGTGCGAGAGTTGACACAGCTCTGCTTCTTCTTAACAGGTGAACAGATGTGCTCCTGCTAAAACAGAAAGGTTTAAATCAGAGAATTCTGACAAGCATAAAACAGAAAGCTAAAACAACTCTGAAAGCATACATTCCCTTATGTTTTCCACTAACTGTATCTCAGTGCATATGTTACTATACCCACAAAGACATGTCTCTGGCTCACACAACGATACTAATTATTTGTTTGTTTGTACTAGTTACTATAACACAGCAATGAGAAGACCACAGAGAGCAGCACATTTCTTATACTGCAGGGGTTAATCAAAGCCAGCTACAGAGGTGTGTGGAGCAGCCTTGACAACATTTTATTTGATTCCTACACTCAGGTGTGAGTATTTAAAATAGGCATGAGTTTTGGGTGAAACTCTTGAAACCTCTTGGTGCACCAATGGCTCAGATTTGGGCAACAGGCAAGCAATAATGGCCCACAGGGTGTGTGTTAATGTGTAATTAACCCCTGCCCAGAAGTGTTATGAGGCCTGACACCACAGCTGCTTCTTACTGAAATTGGTACACCTTGTTTGCTGTAGCATAGACTAGATCCAGGCCTGCTGAATCTAGCTTTGTTTGTATAACTTGAGCACTAATCCAGGCATTCTTTAAAGTATTCATTTGTATTTACTACTGCTTGGTAGTAACTTGATTAAAGTGTAGCCATCATTCTAAGTCTTTTGGATTAAGCACTTGGGCTTCAGACCAGTTGTTTTACATTAGGAAGGTTTGTGGCATGCACTGTGGTGGCAGGATAGGTAGCTTTCATCCTTCTAAGTTGGGAACTGCTGATTGAGAGCTCAGTGTCTGTTATTCTTAAAGTGTATTAGTTCTGGTTTATGCACTTGGGCTTCAGGCCAGTTATTTTACATTAAGAAGGTTCGTGGTCTGCAATCTTGTGGGAGGAGAGGCTGGACTCTGCCCTTCTGAGCTGGGAATTTCTGGTTAAAGGTTTATAGTGCCTGCATATATGAACTGTTTCTTATGAAATTGGTACACCTTGTTTGCTGTAGCATAGACTAGATCAAGGCCTGCTGAATCTAGCTTTGTTTGTATGCTTGTTGTTTGTTTGCTTGTTATTTCCCTGGAACACTAATTCCACCTAAAATGTGGCTTCTCAGCACTTCTGTGGATCCCTAGTGATATCTGCATTGCTTACTGTACTTATTTCCTTGTTTCATTTGAAAGAAATTACTGTTTGTTGTTTTTGCATTTAAGTTACCTGTAACACATTGCACTTAAGTTACCTGGCACTTGCTCACTAAAGCAATTATATAAGTCAGCACTAAAAATTAAAAGTATTACACCCTCACTCCCCATCGGCCCTTGTTTTCAATTATAAAGGAATTCCCAATATTATTCTAGCATGTCCAAAGGTCAGTTGTCAATCTCCTCTCCGGTCCAGCTGGTGAATCTGGGAATCTTGAGGCAATGTTACAACTGCCTCATGTACACAGACAACCCTCTCCTCCTCCCAACAAATTCCAACACATGTGAGAGATGCAACTATATAGCCAAACTGGAGGCTAGGCTCTCTCAACTCAGTACTGGCATAACCAGTCAGGAGAAAACCACACTCACTACAATTCCAGTCTCACATAGACCTACCACGACAGCAAACCAAACACATAATCACACAAAACATACTGGAGGCTCTAAATAAAGATCTGCCTAAGCAGCAGAGACCACATAGTACATGTTCACTTTTCACTAAACATGCTGCCTGTGTTAATGTACTTTTGCTGTGATACCTTAATTATAAAATTAAATAGTGTATTAAAAAACTATGGTGAACCATTACATTTAAGTTGATTTTCAACCA
Organism: Protopterus annectens; assembly: GCF_019279795.1. Lineage (NCBI taxonomy): Eukaryota > Metazoa > Chordata > Ceratodontiformes > Protopteridae > Protopterus > Protopterus annectens. Next base: position 402,670,995 of record NC_056729.1, on the reverse strand, counting down.
CAAGGATCCTGTTGATGGGGGGGGCCACCCCCCACTAATTATATATACCAACTCTGAGATTGCACTACAAGAAGGAAGGGGCAAATGTCATAATTTTCTCATTGAGACAAACTAGCACTTAGTGGAAATGTGCCCTTTCCTTGCTGTGGTGCGATATTCCTAATGTAGTGTGTATAGTCCTAAAATCAGTGGTGCTTTCTGTTTACTTATCCATTCATTCTCCTACAGCTCAAGAACACGGCCCTTGATTTCTTTTCTTTTCTCCATACATCAGTTCTCTTGTCATTGAATTTTGAAATCTGTATGCCATCATTTATATGGCGAATATGTCTTGCAGCAGTGTAGCTGATCCATTTAAGTTGTTAATGCATATTAATAATATAAGCTAGTCGATACTAAAAAAATAATGACCTCCCCAAAAGACTTAACACTTTAAACATAAAATGAACAGGTTATTTAATTCCAAGGAGCATTTAACTATGCTTAAAGAAATTTAATAACAGTTGACTTAGTTATATTTTGCCATAAAAGAGATCCTGGGTCTTGTAAGATATGGACTTCATTACTGATTTAATATTTATATGATCTTACTGTACTGTTGTGCTTCTGATGGTGACCATCATGTACTCAACATACTAATATAATTTAAATAATTCTTCCTTCAAGGTAAATAATATTCTTAAGTTATAACCCTATATTCATCAGATTGTAATGTTATCTTCAGCGGCAGGTAAGCCCTAAAGGGCTTGGCACTCAAACCTGGCTTCTCAGACACCTCAGCTCAAGTTGCCTAATGGTCTGGGTTCATAGAAGATGCCCAAAGCTTTGAAACCAAGCCTTAGCAGGATATAACCTGTATAGCTTATGCTACCGTAGCAGTGGTCATTCTTATATCTACTGTTACGGTAAGTTTATTTACACAGCTGTATTTACTTCTTGTGCATCTACAAGTGCTAAGTATAATGTGGTTGTGAATGCAATACAAATGTAAATGGTACTTCATAAACTTACTATTTTTTATGACCAATGCACTACAGTCTAGTTAATTCATAGGCATCATGACTACTTGAAAGCACAGTAATAAGGAATTTAAATGTGCCTTTAAGTGCAGAATTTAAAACTTACTAGCTCACAAGACCCTTTTGGGCATGTTGTTTGTAGTATCTAAATTTAGGATATTGTGGTTCTCAGCACTGAAGCTGAGTAGACAGAACATTAGACTGTTCTGCATGCATGACTGTGCATGCAGTAAAACTCCACATAAAAAGATTTCACATTAGCTAAAATGTCAGTCAAAACCCAAAATAATTTCACATATAATGATATCATAAAATGAGTAATAAAGATAATTAACACGCATATAAAGGTCTAACTTGACTTACTGATTTATTCTTTTATGATTTTATTCTTTAAAGTTGAACTTAGTGAAATTAGAGAAGGCTGATTCTTAAATGTATTTTTATGAGTTAGCACATTTTGATTATATTATTTAAAACACACTATTGACAGAAATACCTCTCTGAACAACACTGCTGAAGAATTCACAAAGCTAATTTCTCACTGAGGCTATTGTTTATAAACTTCGCTAAATTGAAAACTTTGGGGCTTTACTGCAATGGGCTCAGCTGGTAAATCTCCATTTTTCACATCAAAAATAGTTCAAAGTATTTTATGTTGCTCCTGTAAATGAAGGAATCACTTGCAGAGCACACTTAGAAACTGCACCATCAGTGATTTCCCATGAAAAACAGTGATGGTAGATTTCAGCATCAGCAAGCTGAAAGGGCTTGGTCAGATGGAACCTAATTCACTATTCACTTGTGTAGGGAAGACTGCATTAAGGGATTACTCTACATATGATGAGTGTATTTATTATTTACTGACATTTCTTTAATGATAAAGTTTGACTGGGCAAACAAAGCCCTTTTCAGTGGATTATTGGAAAGAAAGGCAGGCCCAGGTTATCAGTCTCTCTCTTCATCAGATATAGCTTCAGTAGGGTAGGGCCATAACTGAGCTCCCTGTCGAGCATATCTAATATCTGGACCTGCATGATGAAGATGCAATGGTAAGCATGCATTAAATTAATGTATCCTGTAACAGAATGTATATATATATATATATATATATATATATATATATATATATATATATATATATATATATATGTGTAAAACCCATCTGGTTACCAGACTCTCGCCGTCTGCGAGAGTTGACACAGCTCTGCTTCTTCTTAACAGGTGAACAGATGTGCTCCTGCTAAAACAGAAAGGTTTAAATCAGAGAATTCTGACAAGCATAAAACAGAAAGCTAAAACAACTCTGAAAGCATACATTCCCTTATGTTTTCCACTAACTGTATCTCAGTGCATATGTTACTATACCTACAAAGACATGTCTCTGGCTCACACAACGATACTAATTATTTGTTTGTTTGTACTAGTTACTATAACACAGCAATGAGAAGACCACAGAGAGCAGCACATTTCTTATACTGCAGGGGTTAATCAAAGCCAGCTACAGAGGTGTGTGGAGCAGCCTTGATAACATTTTATTTGATTCCTACACTCAGTTGTGAGTATTTAAAACAGGCATGAGTTTTGGGTGAAACTCTTGAAACCTCTTGGTGCACCAATGGCTCAGATTTGGGCAACAGGCAAGCAATAATGGCCCACAGGGTGTGTGTTAATGTGTAATTAACCCCTGCTCAGAAGTGTTATGAGGCCCGACACCACAGCTGCTTCTTACTGAAATTGGTACACCTTGTTTGCTGTAGCATAGACTAGATCCAGGCCTGCTGAATCTAGCTTTGTTTGTATAACTTGAGCACTAATCCAGGCATTCTTTAAAGTATTCATTTGTATTTACTACTGCTTGGTAGTAACTTGATTAAAGTGTAGCTATCATTCTAAGTCTTTTGGATTAAGCACTTGGGCTTCAGACCAGTTGTTTTACATTAGGAAGGTTTGTGGCATGCACTGTGGTGGCAGGATAGGTAGCTTTCATCCTTCTAAGTTGGGAACTGCTGATTGAGAGCTCAGTGTCTGTTATTCTTAAAGTGTATTAGTTCTGGTTTATGCACTTGGGCTTCAGGCCAGTTATTTTACATTAAGAAGGTTCGTGGTCTGCAATCTTGTGGGAGGAGAGGCTGGACTCTGCCCTTCTGAGCTGGGAATTTCTGGTTAAAGGTTTATAGTGCCTGCATATATGAACTGTTTCTTATGAAATTGGTACACCTTGTTTGCTGTAGCATAGACTAGATCAAGGCCTGCTGAATCTAGCTTTGTTTGTATGCTTGTTGTTTGTTTGCTTGTTATTTCCCTGGAACACTAATTCCACCTAAAATGTGGCTTCTCAGCACTTCTGTGGATCCCTAGTGATATCTGCATTGCTTACTGTACTTATTTCCTTGTTTCATTTGAAAGAAATTACTGTTTGTTGTTTTTGCATTTAAGTTACCTGTAACACATTGCACTTAAGTTACCTGGCACTTGCTCACTAAAGCAATTATATAAGTCAGCACTAAAAATTAAAAGTATTACACCCTCACTCCCCATCGGCCCTTGTTTTCAATTATAAAGGAATTCCCAATATTATTCTAGCATGTCCAAAGGTCAGTTGTCAATCTCCTCTCCGGTCCAGCTGGTGAATCTGGGAATCTTGAGGCAATGTTACAACTGCCTCATGTACACAGACAACCCTCTCCTCCTCCCAACAAATTCCAACACATGTGAGAGATGCAACTATATAGCCAAACTGGAGGCTAGGCTCTCTCAACTCAGTACTGGCATAACCAGTCAGGAGGAGAAGGAAACCACACTCACTACAATTCCAGTCTCACATAGACCTACCACGACAGCAAACCAAACACATAATCACACAAAAACATACTCGGAGGCTCTAAATAAAGATCTGCCTAAGCAGCAGAGACCTCCAAAGCAGACACCCAAGCAACCGCTACCCCAAAACAAAACAAGACACGTGCAACACATATCTCACAAAGCCAGTGTGCCGAACAGTGACAGCCCTTAAGGCTAAACAACACACCTGATACACTTGTAATAGGTGACTCTATCGTCAGGCACACAGATGTCCCGCTCACCAGGCTGAACAAGGAGAAGGTCATGGTGAGCAGCCTGTCGGGCGCTAGGATCCGCCACATAACACAAGCCCTCAGGTCACTCCAAGACAAGTACAAATATGACTCAGTCATTGTCCATGCTGGTGTGAATGACCTGAGACGTACCTCCCTGGACTACATGAAAAGAGACATAGAGGAGCTCTCTGAGCATGTAGCCCAGGCTGGTATGACCCTGACCTTGAATAGCATCTTACCCTCACCAAGAATGATGCCACAATATGAAGACAAGATGATCAATTTCAACAATTGGGTTAAGTACTGGTGTCATTCAAAGGAGATCCAATGCCTGTCAGCCTGGGATGATATGCTCGACAAGCCACGATGCTTCGCTAGGGACAGCTTGCACCTGTCATCCCTGGGCTTTCGGATATTGGCAAAGGCTCTTGCTACCCCCATAGTGCCTTTTTTAGGCAAGGCTCAAAAGGCAAACCCACCTCCATAGGTATCACAAGGGATAAGAAACTAAGAGTAATGCTACTCAACGCCAGAAGTCTAAACCTCAAGATGCATGCACTCGAAACTCTCCTTAGCATGGAGAACATCGATATCTGTGCAGTAACAGAAACCTGGTTCAGGGCTCCCGAGAGCACCCTAGCACTACCAGGTTATACCTCATACCATGCTTTTCGGCCCCAAAACTTGGACCGAACCACAAAAGGAGGGGGAGTATCGATATTCATCAAAGATACCCACACCTCGAGGTTGGTGGCAAAGCAGGAAGCATCAGAGACTATCCATGTGCAACAAACATTGGGTAAAACTGCCTTCCAGTTTATAGCCTGCTACAGACCACCCTCCCAAACCCAGGAACCCCACTCGGCCTTCCTGAGAACACTGGAAAATATGAAGGTCTCTCCAAACACCATTATATTGGGCGACTTCAACTACCCAAACATAGACTGGGAGCATTACTCTAGCTCCAACACCCTAGCCCAAAGGTTCCTAGAATTCATAAACTCAAATGCTATGGAACAACTTGTTACCACTCCCACAAGAGGGGAAAACATACTGGACCTGATCATCACCAACATGGGGACTCTATGCTCCAGACCAGAAGTGTATCCCTCACTGGTAAGATCAGACCATAAACTGATCTCACTGGATAGTCACATCCCGACCCCACCCCCTGCCCAGAAAACCACAGTGAAAAACTTCTCTAAAGCAAATTTCACACTCCTCAAAACCGAAGTGGAATCCTTCAAAGCCCCCGGGCCTGTGGAAAATACAGCCCAGACCGCAGAATCCTTTATAAATGCATTCTATGAACACCTTCAGGAATGCATGGATCATGCAATCCCAAATAAAACCAAGACCCAATCCTCCAAAGGCAGACGTCCTGTCTGGTGGACCCCAGCCATAAACAAACTATACAATAGAAGGAGGAAGCTACTACATGATAGAGAAAAATACCAAAAAGGGAAGGCATCTCTGATCAGTATTAGCAAAAAACTAAGGGCACTCATAAAATCGTCTAAGGCCAGCTTCGAGAGAAAAATTGCAAAGGACACTAAGGATAATCACAAGGCTTTCTTTAGTTATATTAGGAACCTGGGTGGGAATTCCCAGATATGCTCAGAATTAGTCCAAAATGACAAAAAATACACCGAACACACAGACATTGCCAACATCGTAGCTGACAGGTTCAGTGCAAACGTCTCCCCCCCCTCCCCACCAAAAGGGCAAATATCTATCCCAGCAGAGTGCTGCCCCCCTGACATCTCAGATGCTCAGGTAAGAGCCGCCCTCTCCAAAGCAAAAAACACAGCATCAATGGGACCAGATGGTGTCTCGGGCTGCGTCCTACATGAACTCCAAGAAGAGCTAAACCCAAACATAAAACCACTGTTCAATCTCAGCCTTACTACAGGATATGTACCCAAAGAGTGGGGTACAGCAACAGTGGTCCCTCTCCACAAAGGTGGTGCCTCAACGGACCCTGGAAACTATCGCCCCATAAGCCTGACTAGCTTGATCTGCAAAGCTATGGAAAGGATCATCATAGACCTCATAAATAAAGATATTGGGGACCTACAGACACTGGATCCTACCCAGTTTGGCTTTGTTAAGGGCAGATCCTACCTCTTAAACCTGGTCGACTTCTTTGAAACAGTCACCAAGGCCATTGACGAAGGGAAGGTGGTCCACACAGCCTACCTGGACCTTGCAAAAGCCTTTGATACAGTACCCCACTCGGGCATTATAGATAAGCTCATCAGCTTAAATATAAACCCCTATGTCACCAGATGGGTTGCAAACTGGCTCAAGGACAGAACCCACATGGTTAGAATTGCTGGAGCCATGTCAGACTCCAAACCAGTTACAAGTGGCATCCCACAAGGCTCAGTCCTGGGACCTCTCTTGTTCGGTATATATTTCTCGGAGGTACAGGCCAACACAAAAGGAGAAGGACTGTGGCTGACCAAATTCGCAGATGACTGCAAACTGGGTGTCATAATCGACTGTCCAGCCGACACAAGCATCCTCCAAAAGGGCCTCATAGAAACAGACAACTGGTGCCAGAGCCATGGCCTCAAGCTAAACGCCAACAAGTGTATAGTTATCCCCTTTGGCAAAAACAAAGTGCCCACAAATTACCACATAGGTGGTAATCTATTAAGTACAGAAGAAGTAATTAGGGACCTGGGGACCCAAGTTGATAGCAATCTCTCATTTGACAACCACGTGGCCAAAGTGGTTAGAAAAACATTTTATATAGCCCACCTAATCATGAAGGGATTCACATCTAGATCAGGGGAGGTCATCGTGCCTCTTTACTCATCCCTCATCAGGCCCATAATCGAGTACAATGCCCCTTTTGGGATGTACCTTACCAAACACCTGCAGCAACTGGAAAGACCCCAAAAGTACCTCACCAAGAGGATCAAAGGGCTCAAACAGATGCCATATGAGAAACTCCAGCTCTACTCAGTGGCATACCGCCTGCTCAGAGGCAACCTGTGCCTGACGTATAAAGCCATGTCTAACTCGGAATTAAGGGACATGCTGCACCTCAAAAAATCCAAATCCCATCGAGCTACACGCTCGAGAGACTTGAACCTCAGCACTGAAATAAATAGAACATGCTGGAGGGACAGATTCATAATCCAGAGGCTCCCTTCACTCTGGAATAAAATCCCAGTCCAGGTTAGGCAGAGTCCCTCATTGACTCTCGTCAAGAGGAATCTTGATGAGTGGATGGGAGATCGTAGGCTTACCCCGGGTATCACTTCTGTGTCACTGTTAGACAGAGGCACAGTATACTAACCTCGAAAAAGGGCATAGCAAAATTAATTTAAAATGGGTGGCGAAAGCCAAACACACTCTGGCTAGGCTTATAAATGCCCCAGGGCAGATAGCCTAGTATGAACCTATGAACCTATGAACAGCTAGAGGGCCTCAACACTTCTGGAAGGACATTAATATTTCAGTTTCAGAGTTTTATTTTCTTCAGAAAATATATGCTAACACAAATCCTTTTAATTAAACATGTTTGTAATTTTATAAGAGTAATAATTAAATAATAATTAAAATCTGTTCTTATCTTTGAGCCTTTGTTCCCCTTTTATTTTAGGCTTTATCCAGATTTCTTCAGCTGAAGGGTCCAGAGGTATACAAACCTCTTTGCTGTTACCAGTGATAGATCTCACACACACACACACACACACACACACACACACACACACACACACACACACACACACACACACACACACACATTTTTTTTTAAAATGTCTCCTTTTTTCACATTTTACACTCACTAAACAGCAAATGTGCTGCTTAGCGAGTGTAAAATAATAGCAGCTGCTCTGTTTTCTCAGTCCAAGCTCCACGGTGACTTGATATGCTGCCTGGGAGCAGATGACTCATTTTTCAGTGCATTCTGCAATCGGGGTGCTGCTGTATAGTTTGCCCATTCTCTAATGTATTTTGGAAATGAGCTGCTTAAAACATTAACTGAAAATCAACTGCTATTTTTGTGGCAAATTCTAAATTTTCTGAGTAGCCTGTAAATAAGCCACAGTCAGAATATAGAGTTCACACATGTAATGAAACCATGAAGGAATCTTGTATTGCATTTAATACCACTGATAATAATGAAACATTAGTTAATATGCTTTATTTGATCAGTATGAAACAAAAATCATTTAGCTGAGAAAATTAGATACACTGATGTTTTCTGGACTGGGGACTGCTACATGAGTCTGGTTTTAAAGATGATTCAGAGTGAATGAATACATTTACCAAACTTTATTATACTGCAAGGAAAGAATGACATAATATTTGTGAAGATCAACTGGAGTGTTGCAAATTTTTTTGAGAAAAAAATATTTAATAAAATAAGAAAAGAAGTAAGACTACTTATGAGAGAGGACATATAAATAATTTTTTGCTACAAGTGCACTAGTTGCAAAAAGAAAAGGCCATTTCTGGGTGAACTATACAGAAGAAGAAAATGATGTTATAAATAGTATGACATGAATGTTAATGATGAACTTGACAATAATTTTAATTATAATGCTAACAATTATAAGGCAATTGCTGATGAAGTATAAAATAGAAAGATGAAAAGATAAGAGAAATTGGTAGTTAGTGATGTTATTTCCTTAAGAAATGAACATTGTGAAGGTGTGTGATGAAAAATAAGTGATATATTCATATGAGGAAAACTAGACTGCTTTGAAAAATGGAAATAGCATCTGATGGAGAGGAGGAGGGGTCAGTGAATTCCTCAGAAAATATTGGAGAAAGCATTATAACCAGAAAAGAAATAATGAAAGAGAGAGAGAGCAGAAAAATATAAAACAAAAAAACAAAACAACGACAAAAAAAAAAAAAAAAAAACAATGGATTAGAAGAACTATGCATGACATTAGAGAAGTTTGCATTAGTTGAAGAAACAGGAAGTGGAAACATTTTTATAGAGTGTGCAGGAATTACATATGAATTTAAAGGAAACAGTGTGAAATATTCTGGGGAGAAAAAACATTCTGGTCTTTTGGAAGGGACCTGAAGAGCGCTCTGGGATGGCTATGTTCCTTAAAGAAAAATTTGATTTCTTGATTAAAGATGTAACAGTTATAATACCAGGTAGAATTAAATTACTAGACTGTATATATATATATATATATATATATATATATATATATATATATATATATATATATATATATATATATATATTTTTTTTATTTTTAAATGGGGTTTATAGACTTTGTTCAGTATATGCATATATCAAGGTGAATCAGAAAGTCAGTTTGATTAAGTGATTGGAGATGCATTTTATAATGATTATCAGAGTATTGTGTGGATGTAACTTTAAATGTTTTTTTTTTGGACAGAAAGTAACAGTGTGACAATATAAGGAAGATGTTGAAGGAAATACTGTTTAGTGCCAACATGGCTGTATTCATACAAACTGATTATACTTACAAAAGGAGTATAACAACAAGATAGATTATTTTTTTTATGCTCAAACACTGTTCAAGATACACTGAATGAAGTGTTTTAGGGGATCTTAGGCTATAAGGCTAATCAAAATATTAAAAAGTTGATTGGAAAAGGTATCCCTAGAAATTATACATGTTTTAAATGAAGGCCAGATATAAAAACATACCCCCGGATTCAGCAAACGGTCGTGCAGCAAAAACATATTCCTGCAGAGCAGGGACCATTCCTGTGCAGCATGGCAGTGTGCCATGCATATGTATGAAGGCGTGCTGCCATGCTGTAAAACGGACACAGTTCTGTGTATGAGTGCAGGAGGTGTGTCTGAGAGAAGAACTCTCACAATACACATGCCCCCTGTACTCCAGAAATGATGTTCGGCAATTTAAAATGAGCGAGAACACTCGTAACACCCCCCCCCATCCTGTCAAGGTAAGAAATCTGGACAAAGCCATAAGGGACAATTGTCCCTACCAAACCATAAAGTTGATAGAATAACAGGTTTAGCATAAGCACATAGCACACACCTCCCAACCCATCAGTGTAAGGAATCTGGACAAAGTCATAAGGGACAACTGTCCCTACAAAGCCAGAAAGTTGATAGAATAACAGGTTCAGCATTAGCATGGATATTCTGAAGGGTACAAATTAAAAAACACAACAAATAAATAATTTTTTTGACATATGCAATAAAGTTTAAGAGTGGCTGCATGGGTGTGCCCATTGCTTAGCTACGCTTAGCCCAGCTCAAATGGCAGGATAAGTTAATAAGCAATAGACAGCCAGCATAAGCATATGTGCAATAGTGTAGTGATTAGATTATACACCTTGCATGTAGTTATTCATGGTTCGAGCCTCCCCAAAGCCATTTCCATTTTATATGTGTATACATTACAATTTTAATTTATTTATATATTTATGTAGAGTAGTGTATTAGGCCCAGATGTAAGGTGTCAGTGTAATAAAGTAGTGAAACCCATATAAACACAGGTGCCCCATATAGTATAGTCACACAAGAATAAATTAATTACAACACATTGGGGGATGTCAGGGAAGGTAAAGAAATCTATATTATGTAATGAATGATGAATCAATCCCATACAGGTGGTAGACCAATATAATAAAACATAAGCAATGCTAAGCATTGCACAGCTATGTTGACCGGGTGTAAGCATTGTGTACATATGAATACTAAGCAATGAATAGTCCAGCTAAGTGGATTTGCCCATTGGTAAGCAATGCTGAACCTGCCCCTTTAAGCACTGCCAACCTTAGCTAAGTAGGTTTGCCTATAGCTTAGCTTAGGTCAGCATTTTTAAAACCATCCAATCATGGCAAAGGGTGGGAAATCGGCTGTATTTAAACCCTGCAGGCAGGATTACAGCTCATAACTGGTTGTAGCTCGTCACTGTAGGCAGTATGAAAGGTGTTGGAGAGGGCATGCACTGGGGCATGCAGGATTCCAAGGTCATAGTAGGACTCCTAATAAAAAACAATGACAAGAGACTGCTGCAGGACCAGTACCAGGGCTCCCAATATAAAGTGGAAGCCTGGAAACGTCTTGCCCATGATCTCACCAGTGCCACTGGTATCCCTCAGACTGGTGAGCAGGTCCAGCACCACTATGCCAAATTGAAATGGAGGAAGAGGGAGCTCTTGGAGCAGTGGGTACAAAAAGCAAGAGAGAGGGGAGATATCCCAGCAGTGTTTAAGTATTCATAGCAATAACTGTTTACCAAAGTTCAGCCTGTGTATGTGATGTATAGGTATGCATAAATGGTTCACTATTTTCATTACAGCTGCAGCTGAGTGGGCTGTGAACCAGGAAGCCCATGCCAGCAGGTTGCAAAGGCTGCGTCGTGAGGCTGGTGAGTAACAATCCTGCTTGTAGTTGTCATACCAAATAAATATAAAGGAGTAAAATGTCACCTGGCAGTATAAAAAATGTCTATGGCTTCTACTGAATAAACCAGACAATATGACAGTAATAGTCCCATAT